>NC_140445.1:35837509-36037509 GCF_963576455.1 Neolamprologus multifasciatus | reverse complement strand
TAAATATTGGATTTACCAGGTAGCCACAAACACATTTCCAAATAAACAAAACTGAAGCTCTTCTGTCCTCTCTTTTCTCCTTTCCTCTCTCCTCTCCTTTCCTTTCATCTCCTCTCCTCTTGCAGCTGTGTTCCCCCTTCTTTCCCCAGCTGTTGCCAACCAATCACCTGCTCCCTTTGCCACACACACACATATCCACACTATAATTATGGGAGACTGGGCGCTGGCTGGAGATCTATTTGAACACATCAATAAATGAGAAAGGAGGGATATGAAATAATCGAAAGTGAGGTGATCGATCAGGAGTGACTGGTTGGCCTTTAATTTTGATGCATTTCTGCGGGTGATTTGTTCAGCGATCCAAGGGTCTATCCATCAATGAAAATGATTATTCATTTAGAAACCCACCGGAATTTCTCTTGGTCTGTCTTCCCAAAATTTGTGGAGTGGTTATAGAAAATAAAAATAATGGGTCAGCTTATCGAAAGTAAAACTAAATCCACTGTGATTATGTCATTATGTTGTGTTTTTAACTTATTATAAGAATAATTTCTTGACTCTGATTTCTCAATAAACTGTCAAAAATCATAAACACGTTGAACTCTGGGATGCAGGAGCACCAGAGTGTGAAGCAAAATGCTAAAAAAAAACATAAAGACAAAGCTGATGGAGAAAGGGGGTGAACCTGAGAGAGGAGGGGGGAATAGAGTGGCCAAGCTGCCATAGTGGCCCACAAAGTTTCCCTGCGTATCACTGCCTTAATGTCCCGACCGTTGGTTAGTTTCCATGGCAGCAGACGAGGGTAGAGTGGTAGCTTTTCCCTTTTTTTCCCACGCTTCCAGGACAGTGCCATGTGAAAGCAGCGGGCACAGTCTCTGCTGGCACACACTGAATGGGAACAGAGCTGACAAAGAGCTGAAAAACCATGCTGTTAGTGTTAAACCGCCCCAAATCTGCCAGGGTGACCGGTTCAATTCCCAGTCTACCTCAGTGGGTGGAGAAAAGCAGTGATACTGTCAGGTGGGTCAGTGTTTTATGTGTGTGTGTGTATGTGTGTGCGTCTGAGTGTGTGTGTGTGTGTGTGTGCGTGTGCTGGATTACATGAAACCGGCAGCTTGTTCCAGACCTCTACATCACCTGTTATTTTAGCGGTTTTAGTGTGTTTGAGATGAGCGCAGCATGAGAGCTGTAAGTCTTACAACTTAAAGAAATAATGATTCTCAAATTGTGATGTATGTTTTTTCAACACGAAAAGCACAAAGCACCTAGCAACAGCCAACTTCCCAAGCAGGATATTACTAAGATCAACACAGTGTCAGACTGAATAATGAAGAGAAAGCAAAGTTGCCTCTTAAGCTCTTTTTACACATGCACTGCAACCCTATACTGCTCTAGACCTTATTGAAAATTAAACTGCCTTTAACCTGCCAACTCCCAAGTACAGAGACTGCATTTGTAACTCTTCTCTCCTAAAATAGAGACTTTCCAGAAGTGAGAGCCAGTCTGAAGGTGCCATGTAGCACATCCTGTTGTGTGCTACATGTGTGAAGGGGAGTCTTCAGAAAGTGTCCCACCCTGATTCTCTTGACTTGGAGTGGCACGCCTTAGAGTCACATCTTGAGCCTGTACATAAACTCAAAAAGATCCATTTAGACTTGATCAAACTTTAAAAAAAAAAACTAAGCATCACAATATTTTGATGCTTAGTTTTATTCAAGATCTTGTCCTCCTAAAATATCTTGAATCGTCAGGTCCCATTGTATCTTAAAAACCTCATAGTGGCAATAGAGCACTTTTCTCTCAGACTGCAGGTTCCTAGAGTTTTTAAAAGTAGAATAGGAGGCAGAGCCTTCAGCTTTCAGGCCCCTCTTCTGTGGAACCAGCCTACCTGTAGGACTAAGCTTAAACCTTCCCTTTATGATAAAAGTATAGTTAGGCCTGAATAAGGTGAATCCAGCACCAACAATCCTGAATCCACCCTTATGTATGACGCAATAGGCTTAGGCTGCTGGGGGGTTCCCATGATGCCCTGAGCATTTCATCGTCACTCATCTCTTTTAACTTCCTGTATGTTTATACACCACTTATACTTGGTGACATGCAGTTAAAGAGAGTGAAAAGTGGGATTGCATTAACCAAAGTGCAGTCTCAAAACCACTGGCTATTGTCAGACAACTCTTTCGCCTTCTTTGAGTTTTTTTAAATGCATCTGCAACAGTGACAACTACACAGAGCAGGAAGTCTTTGCTCTATACTCAAGCCTCAGTTACCAGTTGCTGAATTAATTTTGTTAATATGGGATTTTAATTTGTTGACACCTCTGTATGTATTTAGGCCAAGCGGCATGAGAAGTACCAGCTGACATGAACAGGTTTTCCCTTTCACTTTCTTGTAGCTAGTCACACTTGACCAACCTGTTGTGATTGTTAATAATAGATCGACGTGCGAATAATTTTTGTTTACATCTGAATATTGTCACTCTGCCCCTCTGGTGACCTTTTGCCTTGTTTTAATCTGAAAAAAAAAAGCATATTTCGTTGATCACAGTTTGGCCTCTTGAAAAGGCAAATTGTGGTTTTAGCCAGTTAGAGGTTTTTGTTTCCCCCACTCTTTTTGTTTCCTTGCCTTTCAACTGGTGTCAGTGAAATGATGCCTTTGTTGTTTTTGAGCCTTTGAGCTTATGAAAACTGACTGCTCCTGATTATAATTTCGGACCTGTGGTGAGTGCATTCTAGTAAAGCCAAAATGGTGCCCAAAGTACAAAAGTCCTTTTGCTATTACAGCTGATTTGGGTCTGAATGTGCAAAAATATTGTTTATTCACAAATTGCTGTGGAAACCAGGTGACGCTGGCACTCAGATGGCTCCTCTCTCCTCTCTCCTCCCTCCTCCGTCTCCATCCATTCTCCTGCTGTCCATCCATTTCCACCCTCTTCTCCCCTCCGTCGCCGTGTGATGTCAGGTGAGGTCTGCCCTGCTGCGACAGAGCCGCTCTGATCACGGTCTCCCGAACAGTGTGTGGGAGCAGATATGTCATTATTTTGCAGCCAGGTGGTCATGCTGAAATCACACAGAGCACATCAGCGCTGTGATGCGGCTCCCACACCGACAGCAGTAGGCTACCCCTCATATTACAGCCGGCCAGGTGTTCAGATGCTGTCACATTTGTCTAAATACAGGCATTAAGTCTGGAATCAGGGTGGAGGAAGAGGTCTGTCAGTGATGGCAAGAGAGCAAGAATGGGGGAGGAAAAGAAAAATATGGTGGAAAGTGAGGAAAAAATCCAAAATTTGTGAAGTCGGGAGATCGCTATAGCAGATCTGAGTGGATATGAATAAACTTTCAGCTCTGTCAGATTAAGTTTTACATTAGAACTCTGCCAGTTCCTGTTGCCTAATAGAAATTAGTACTTGCCTCTCAGTGCAGTGTTGGTTCAGTTTATCAGAAACCCACCAGATCTGTGAAGTCAGTTCAAACCTTCTTTTTGGGCTTCATAAAATCAGATCGTGAGCTGCCCATACATAGGCACTAAACAGATATGACCCATTTATAAGGTTTTACATTTCTTTTTAAATTTAATTTTTTCCATAGATAAAATATTTTCTGTACCCAGCTCTGCCAGATAATTGTGGAAAAAGGAAGCAAAATGGATTTAAATGACAGAAGAAAAAATTAGGAAGCGAGAGAAAGACGAAGCAAAACTGATGAAAGAGAATTTAAAATAACTGTACAGGGTGCAGAAGAAAGAAGGAAAGGACTAGAACTCATCAGAGACCAACAGCCATGACAGTGACAGGAGAAAATCAGTGTGTGATGCTGAACCCCAGGATCCTTTGACCTTTGGCCTCTCCAGTCTGACAGCACCTGACCCGCTATCTGTCTCTCTGGGGTTGCCCCTCCTCCTCGCTTCCCACAGGGAGAGAGACAGGGAGGTTGAACCAGGCAGAGGAAGACACCACCACAGTTTCAAAACAGTCCTTAGAAACATTAGCTTCATTTTGTTCAGCTTTTAAAGGATTGTTATTCTGTCAAATGTGTGCAAAGCTTATTCTATTTTTATTCTACAAAAAAATACTTGAAAATTAAAAAGCAGATAGATTTTACAAATCTGATTGCTAATTTTTAATGATGCTTGGATGCTTTCTGTATCAGTATGTGCATCAGCTACATCCTCTGGGCTACACTGCAAACACAACCTGCTAATTGCCCAAATGTTACCAAATATTGGTTCAAAATGACGCCCCGGGTCGGGTTCACAGGGACTGACAGTCCTGCTTGCAACCCTCAAAGCATGAAGGGCACTCCAAGGGCGTTTTCAATGTAGAAATTAAATAGAAGTATGAAAAAGAAAAGAACAACATCGTCATTCAGCATCAGGTTTTGGCATTAAGATGTTTAGTATTTCGGTCATTCTGATCTATTCAATTCAATTCAATTCAATTCAATTTCAATTCAATTCAATTCAATTCAATTTTATTTATATAGCGCCAAATCACAACAAAAGTCGCCTCAAGGCGCTTCATAGATACAGAGAAAAACCCAACAATCATATGACCCCCTATGAGCAAGCACTTTGGCGACAGTGGGAAGGAAAAACTCCCTTTTAACAGGAAGAAACCTCCGGCAGAACCAGGCTCAGGGAGGGGCGGCCATCTGCTGCGACCGGTTGGGTGAGAGAAGGAAGACAGGATAAAGATCTGACCATATCGGTTGCTTTCCCTATTGCCTGATTAGATGATGAGCATGACTTTACTGTGTATAACTATTTCTACTTGGTATTAGTTCACTGTTGCTTTCCCCCTTCACTTTACTTTGTTTTCACTAAGTGCTTGGTTATTGTTAGTTTCTTTCCACAACATTAACTCTCAGAGTCTTTGTCAATGATGAGCAGTAACCATAAACATATGTTGTTAAATTGTAAGATTTTTAAGTTTTCTACAAAGCATGTTAACTGAAACGCATCAAACCTCGCTACCCTAAGGTGAGAAATTCAAAGGGATACCCACACAATAAAACGCTCCACTGGAATTATTCACACAATCTCCACCAGTGGCTTAATTTAAGACCTTGCACAAACAACCTATGTGGTTCTTTCTTTCTTTGTTTCTTTGAAGAGAGGACAAAGAGGACCTTTGGACATGCACACTTCCTAAAGAATTATTTTTACTTGTTACAGTAAACAAGGCCAGAATCTAGCAATTCAAAGGCATAAGACATCCTGTAAATAGACAGAGTGGGAGCTGAAAAAGGTGCAACCCGCATGAACATGGATGACACATTTGAATATTGCAGTGCGAGAGTAAAGTGTCAGGTCAGGAAACACGTACATGTATTTTTGTACCATAAAAAACCAGCCGTGTCCGCGTTTCACAGCCGGTTTGTTTCCCGGCCTTTTTCTGCTTGACACGTAAAAACCTTGCGAGCCTGAACACAGCGTCTTTATTTAGTTGGTGTCAGCGAACAGCTCTCTGCTGTCTAGCTCTCACTTCTCATTGTGCTGCACTTTAATACTTCCATATTGTGCTGCTAATTCAGAATTTCACACTTTTTCTCTCCTTGCTACCCCTCTCTTTGTCTCCCCATGTCGTTCGCCTTCCGTCTCAACCCTGAAGACAAGAGGAAACGTGTTAAATCCACCTCTAAGAACCTTTTTAATTCAACATTAGCAGTCGTCATCTGTCTGCCGAACAATGCACAAACACAATTTACAGCTACGACTGGAGCATCCCACCTTTGTTTACTCCGCAGCTAAATATTGTTCTATCAATAATGGACTCCAAACACAGAATCAAGCTTTTAGTTGTTAGTAATCCTGAATGTTTTACAGGAGATTTTTCCCCCTCTCTTTCTTATTGTCTTGGGAGCATAATTGGAGTGTGTTGTTTTCTTCATTTGTTTTAGGTTTTAGGAGGAACATGGGCTCAGTGCCTCGTGGATGTAACTCCAGATGCTTTTGTGTCCGAGGTATTTGTGGAAGTGCTGCCCAAAATCCTCAAGACAAAGACAGCAGATATGGCAAGGAAACTAGAAACCCCGAAAAAAAATTAAAGCCCTTCAAATTTAACATTCGGTGACACGAAAAGCAAGAGGGGAGGTTAAACTGTAAAAAAAAAAAAAAAAAGATTATGTCCAAAAAAGGCAAACGCCACATCAACGCGGCAGTCTACCTACTGTACACCTCCTGCTGTGTTCAGGTGCCATGTTTTCTACCTCCATCCTCCCATACAATCAGAGCGAAATGAAGACAGACTGATAAACTTAGGGATGGCAATGTGAACGTTGCCAAATCGAGTCAGACCCGGACCAAAGTAAACGCCGTGCCACGGAGCGAGAAAAGAGAAGGAGAAAAGAGAAGGAGGGATGGAGGGGGGGGGGGGGATTTGGGGCTCTAATGCCAGCCTTATGCGTCTTTTAGTCGTTTCCGCCGTCGGGGCTTGGCACCGGCACGGCGTTGTCAGCCAGCCAACAAAAATCTGCAGTGCCTGCCGCATTTCAGCAGCCCTGTTTTGTCTGAGCCCAACACGCACACACACACACACACACACACATAGAGAAAACAAACCGCGACACACTCGCGCCGCATATCCACGTTTTGCTGCAAATCGACGACGTTTCGAAGCTTCGTAGAAGAAAATTTTGAAACTGAAGTCAAATGAAATCATGAAAGGATGGAAATATTTTTGGTCCCTTCTCTGTGAACGTATTTATCGCTACGTCATATACACAGCATGCTGCCTGTAGAGCGTGCTGCTCATGGAGCATTCATCTGAATAGTTGTGTTAAAGTCCTGCTGTTTGGACAGTTTGGTGGCGTCGCCCTGTTCGTCGCCTCGTTGTTGTTTGTGTTGTTTGTCTATTGATTCCAGGGTGGAGGAGGGGTGAGCAAGGGTGTTTGGATGCAATGAACGTGGGGTGGGGGCTTTGGATAATGAAGGCTGTTTGGTTACAAGGGAGGGGGGCCTGTTCTTTGGGTCTCATTCACATGAACAGGGAGCAAGTGTGATAGCTGCAGCTGAATTTTCAGTCTGTCTGCACAGTCGCACAAACCCACGACTCTGAAAACATCAGTGGTCATAGACCAAGAAATTCTTTTTACTTTAAATTGTGATGCTCTTAAAATGATCAGACACATTAAATTTACCTTCTTTCACAAGTCACTTAAGTCGCCTTGTTGCTAAACTAAAAATAAGTTCCAATAAGTGGAGGTAAATGGTTCCCAGCAGAGCTTCTTTGGCTATGTCCCAGTGCCATAGTGTACCATGTGTGCTGTGGAGACTCACAATCCCATTGAGGTAAATATGTGATTTTGGTCTATATTATAATTAACTTGATTTTACATGCTGCTTTCCTTTATAAAAGATCAGCAAAACTCAAGAGGAAGGTTTCTTATCTAATGCACCATATTTACTCTCCACTGTTTTATGATGACATGGTTGCTGGTCAGTAGTCAATGAGTGGAGAGGTGCTACTAATATCAGATTACATGCAGTGAGTTCAAACAGGTGTTTATTTCTTCTTTTAATGGAAATACTTTAGGGGTTAGTAACCCCCTAACCCTAAAACTAGTATTACCCAACGCTGTATACAAATGCCACACTCCACCTGTTAGTGGAGGTGGAGTCGGTCAGGTGTATAAAGGGCAGTGAATGAAGGATAGAGTTTTCCAAATTAAAATGCTTAAAATTATTATGGAGGCTGGAGGAGGAGGGACACATGCCAGGCAACTTTGAATTAGGAACATTAGCTGTAGAAGCATTAAAGAGAAAAAGTCACATGGGACTGTATTATTTTGGTAATAAATATTAGTTTCATTGGTTCAGTAATATGTTATTACCGGATGGTTTTAAAACACGGGACTTGTGGAAGGTTTTTGGTTTTTTGCTATTTTTTTAAATGTGTGTCTGCCATCTGTGGCAGATGTTGTTTTTGGATGCTGGAAAAAGAAACAGGATTTTGTTCAGCTTGTAAACTTTGTGTTAGTAATTCAGGTTCTTTTGTGATGAGCGCTGTTTCACCGTTGAAATTGTGTGTTTGTTTTTATATGAGCCATGTGTGGGTTGCTCACGCAGGTTTCGTGTTTTGAAATCATGTGTTGTACACACAGCAGCAACTTTCTTTTAAAAAAAAGTTACTTTTACCTCACAGATTCATGTGCAGAGATCCCTCAATGGTCACCTCTGTTCACTGCAGCAGTGCGTCAGTGCACGCAGCATAATGCTGTGGTAAAGTGGCTAGACCTAATCTATGTGGTTCTGTCTATCAGTACAAGAGATCTAACCATAGCCAAGATAAACACAACTCCCTAAATTCCTCCAATTTTTATGCTATTTAGTTTGATACACATACCAGATGTGTCGGTGGTACTGGATACTGTAGAAAGTCTTCACAGGGAGTTGTAAATTATTTTTGCAATTCATGGTGGAAATTACTTTGATTCATAAATGTAAATGTATTAATAAAATTGAGGTTCACACAGTGAATCAGCAGGGGAACCTCTTAGAGCTGTGTGATGAACATCTGGACGAATGGAGACAACCTACCAAAAAGCTACAAATTCCCTTTAGCATTTACATTTTCACACATTAAATCAAGACAGAAACATATCTCTAAGAACCCTGCAGCAACATTATGTTAGATAGACAGACAGACAGATGCTGTAAGCATCTTCTGATTATGAAAAGGATGTAAAGTACAGTATTGTGACATAGACTCTTCTTGCTTTCCTCTTGCTCACAGACCTTTGTGAACATGTGGGAATTTAATTCTCTGTGAAATATCCAATTCACCATATCTGTACTCGCGGCAACATCCATGGCTTCAGACTCCTCTAAATGTTAGATTTCAGACAGCTCGTGACTCTGTATGATGTCACTGAGAGCAAAAATACCCAATATGAAACCTCTCAGAAGCTCCACCCACCTGCTGTTTACACCTTCTGTTTAACAGGATTCAGCCAATCAGATAAGAGGGAGGGGAAAGCCAGATAGACAGAGACAGTGGATGAACACGGGGCTTGCACCAAGGCCCAATATAGGATGAATAAGGTTTTCTGTGAATACTTAGACATGCAGACCTGCTCTAACAGAGTCCAAGAGTAAACAAGGACATGAAGTACAGCATTAAATAACAATTCTGAATACTAACAACTGATTTTTTTTTCCTTGTAAATTCCCAACATATTTTTCTGGATCTAACTCCTCTCTCTTCTCTATAGTAAGGAAGCACACACATATAAAACAGTGAATCCAGACTCCAATCAGCAGTCTGATCTGTTCCGCTATGGCTGAAGGTAGATACCAACAGATGCAGACTCGATGCTGCGTCTCTCAAGTCGTTCTCGTCGCTCGTATACGTTCATCTGTTGTTTGATGCATTCACTCGCTGTGGTGCCAAAGCATCAATGCCTGCTGGGATTGAAGGGTGGCAGTGTGTGTGTGTGTGTGTGTGTGAGTGGGGGAGGATTGTCTGTTACTCATCGACCATCATCTGTTAAATTAATGTTGATCTCCCCCCTGAAAAATGTTACGCTTTACACTGGAAGACAACACCATGAATAAATAGGTGTGTAGATGGCTTCAAATTCAGAGCTGGCAGCGTGGTTTCAGAGTGTCTGTTGGAGCATGTGATTGTGTGTGCGTGTGTGTGTGTACGTGTCTGTGTGTGTGTCGCTACCTTTCAGACTTTGTAGAAACTTCTGGACCGGTGCCCGGTGGTGTCATGGAAACGCTTGAATCGCTCAGAATGATTCATGTCTGCACAGTCCAACCCTCCCCCATCACACACACACGCACACACACACACACACACACACACACACACATTCATTCGCAGGAAGAGGGAGTTTAACCCTTCTTCTATCCATCTTCATCCCCCCCACCACCTCTCTATCGCTCCTCTTTCTTTCCTCGCATCTCATCTTTGCCATCCTCGTCAAATCGCGCTATTAGTCACATACTTTATTAAAATGGACCCATTATATGGGTGTCAGAGGAGATCATGTCTTCTGAGTGTTTCCTTTCACGCAGAAAAAGACTTGATGTCTCTCTCAACCTCTGAAAGACAGAGTCAAGACGCCGACGGTGACTCCTTCAACAACTCCATCTTGCGGTTTTCATCTTTTGCTGCCTGCTGAATCAGAAAGAAAGAGCAGTAACTGATAGCTGTCAGATGTGACGGACACGATGGAGCGTGCAGAATGAAAACAGAGAAAAGCGCCTCTTCTCTCCTCTAACAGCTGATTCCAGTGACTGACAGGAAAACGGCTCTGTGGCTCTGCGCTCTCTCTACACTGTGGTTGCAGTTATTGCTGCTTACACAGTAACTGATGTTATCACTTTGTTTGTTGTGCTGCAGTTAATGAAACTTTATTAAAGTAATTAAGATTAACATTAACATAGCAGAGCTAATTAATGAAGAAGAAAATACAAACCCTCATTTACACAGTAGCCTTATACTGATCTGAAGATGTAGAGTGGATTGCTTTGTCTCGGACTTGCTCTTCCTTTCTGTCTCTTATTAGAAGTGAATGAGCTCTTTACCACCAGTAGTTTTAAACATTGGCCACAGGAAGTAAAAATGTTCCAAGCTTCTTGCATTACATGTCCAGATGTTTTTGCGGTGTACGTGATATCATGTTGGTATTCTTCCTGTAACATCATCATTATTGTTCCATTGCAACTGACCGATCACAGTGAAAGTTTGAGAAAAAAAAGATTGCATTGGGAGACGTTTGCTTTCAGAGCTCTCCCTGAGAAAGGCTTTCTGACAGCAACACTTCTAAACAGAAATACATAGATGTAAAGAGCGACAAGGCCAGTGTAAAGTGCAAGCTGTGGTGGATGAATGGATCCATTTCACTTGGGAGATTATGTTTTTGTGTTGCGTGTAAAACCAAAACTTTGTATTGATCTTCTCATAAATGTTTCTCACATGTGTCAAAAAGTATTAAGATGTGCCTTGACCTATGTTGGATGCAAGAAGCATCTGTGGCTTCACAGAGGCTAGAATCCTGTCCAAATCATTACTTTTACACTATAGCAGGTGTAGACTGTCATTGATTTATGGGAAGTAGTTCATATTTTACAGGTCTTTTTTTTCTTGAATTTGCAAAGCTGTGACATGACAAAAGGTAATTTGTCAGATGTATTTATATGCTTGCAGAAACTTTAATTACTTAGTTAACATCTTCTCAGTCACACCAACTACATGACTCCCAAATCCTTTTCCAATTAGTTTTTATAGGGAAAAAGTAACTTTTCAGGACATTTGTGCTTTGATCCACAAAGTAAATTTAACAAGTATACCAAAAGTAGTGCATAACCCATCGCTGTTCTTGGGGGTTGTCAAGTGTCAGTGTCATGAGATATACATACCTATCATCTATTCAACAGGAAAGACACAGGTGTTATAAACTAGCTCAATGTAAAGTGCTGTATACTTTAGATATTGACTCTTGCAGTTTGCCTGAATTTCTGAATGCCCCTGAGGACCAGTGTTGGTCAAGTTACTTGAAAAAAGTAATCAGTAACTAATTACTCATTACTTCCCCCCCAAAAGTAATCCCATTACTTTACCAATTACTTATTTTTGAAAGTAATTAGTTACTTAGTTACTTTTTAAAAACATGATTTACACCCTGAATAGGTAATGAAGCGATAGATCTTCAATCACTTCCATCCCAGTTCTACTTTTTCTGCATAATCCATCATATAAAATGTAATCAAATGAAAAAGTCTCTTTTTAAAACTTGTTTTATTAGTTTTAATCTTTTAAGTTTATGCATCAAGCAAACATTAAATTATATGCAACATTCTCTGACTGGAAGAAATTTGTTTAACATTTAAACCTATTTTCTGCACAACTCCAGCATATAAAATAAAATAGTTTTTTGTGTTTACACTCACTTTTTCAAATAGATGCAAGTAAAATTCAGCAGAAAATAAATAAAATGAAAGAATCAACAGTCCTGTAGCTCTATTTTTACCTGTTTAGCAGGAGTGAGGCAGGCGGAGGTTTAGCGGGAGTGTCGCAGCCGTCATGTCAGTAGAAGAATCCGCGAGTTTCTCTGTGTATTTCACATTCCTGTGGCAGCGTAGCGCACTCGGTGCTTGTGCGGAAGTTTAGGGGGTTTTTTCGCTGTAAAAAGAAGTTTTCTTCTCACTCACAACAGACACTAATGTTTTTGTCTCTTTTTGCGGAATCAAACTCAAAGGTCAGTACTTCCATGCTTTAAACGCTGCACGCTCATACTCTTTCCCGCACTCGATATATTATCCATTGTTGATCTGCACACAGCTGTTGCCACGAACGTCATACTCGCTTATGTCATTGTCATGAGACATTCTCGCAAAAAAATCACGGTTTTAGTAACGCAGTAACGCAGCGTGCTTACAGGAAATTAATAGTAATCTAATTACCTTTTTTGCAATAGTAATCCCTTACTTTACTCGTTACTTGAAAAAAGTAATCGGATTACGCGTTACTGCCCATCTCTGCTGAGGACAGAGCAGCACATTAATTAACCTCAATAAAGATCTATATCTGCTTATCTACTGTAGTACAAGTCATTTCAGATGTTATACCGAGTTTGTGCCAGTGAATGTAAATAAAATAAAAAAATGTTATTATAGTATAGTATTATATAAAGAAAATAGTTCCTACATAAACAGGATTATTGATTTTTGTGACAGAATTTTTCAAAGATATATTTTGGTTGTCTTGAGCACTACAACACAACCACCTAGCTCTGTTATAATAAAGAGAAGGGGGACATCTCTACAACCAAATACATACCAAAATAATCTGGATGGATAAATAGCTCTACAGGCCAGAGGAAATTATGTCAATTTGATTTTGTGATGACCTGTCCTTTTAAAAACCTGGCAGTTTGATGTCATGTAAAGTGAAAATAATGGGAACTGGCCTTTATACAAGGACTGAGGCACTGATGAGGCAGACTCTCAAAATCGGAATCGAACCTAGGTGACTATGAGTAAGTTCAGTTAAGGGCCTGTTAACAAGCTGTGTCATTATAGCTAATACCCCAGACAAGCTTCCCGGTTACTGTTGGCTCTCAGTTTGTAATGGAGCTGATTTGTACTTCGCCTCAGTCTCTGTGCATTGTGGATTAGCAGGGATTTGGTCTTGCTGCCTCACCGACTTCTCTATGGGCTTTTATACAGCGGCGTGGACTGACTTTGCCACCTTTTGTAGCATAATCTAACAAATGCCAGTATCTTTACCTCCTTCTCACAGCCAACAATCTTTAGGTTTGTTTTCTCGGGAAACTAAATGTCTTTGTGGGGTTCCTAAGAGAAACGCAGAGGTCTGTGGAAGTGAAGGCATCTTCTGAAATCTTCTTTGATGGGTTCTTTAAAGATTTGAGACTGTTTTTGAATTTTTCTGACATACTAGGGACAAAAAGACATGACTGTCACTGTCAGAGTATCTGGGGAAAGCAAAAGTTCCATGGTTACTCATCAGCAAAGAAGCTCTTGATGGAACTTGAAAGCCTGAAGAATACTTGTTTGAGGGTTTGTGAAACAATTAGAAAGGTGTTTTCATGAAGCCTAATTCCCTCAAACCTTTTATGAGAGAGCTCCTCCAGTCATTAAGATGTATCAGAGATTTGTAGAATTTGAGTAAGCTTTAAGCAAGCTTTCTTACATTATTATATTCCACAAAAATGAAGTGTTTGCACAAAGAAGAAGAGAAAGCAGCGGCAAGTTGAATAAAAAGATTGGTTTATTGGACAATTTAAGAAACAGGAAGACAGGAAGCATTAAAAACATGTTTATCGCACTAGGATATCTTTTAAGAACCCCAAATCTGAGTTTTTATGGATATTATGAGGCTTCAGTCTTACATTTGAGTAAAACTCTGAACATCCTAGAGTCCTAGAAGCCTAGAAGTGAGATCAATTCAGCTTTATAGAGAAAAAAAAGACTTCCATGGTTCACGAAGGAAGGAACAATAAGGTTAGTTTGTCTCTGCACAAACAAAATACAATGTCTGAACAACCATTGATTGTTAGAGGTTGACAGAGCTCTTAACAGTCTTCTATAGGGTCTTTCAAGACTGATCTCCTAAACCCTAAAATGACGTTGTTCGAGAACCCTACTGAGTCAAAAAGGGTTTTCATGAAATCTGTATTTTTAACTATGAAAAAGCTTTTGAAGAGGAGGGCTTTTGTGGTTTTAAGGGCTTGAAATAAGGAGATTGTTATCAGATCAAATGGACTGTTTTAAAAAGTGGATTCATTTGGCTGATTTATCTGAGATTATCAAAAAAGTTAACTGAAATACTTTACATTTTCTAAGGTTAAAAAAAACCTAGCAAGCCATTAGTTGAGTTATGTTTTTTTTCCTCAAGAGACGAAGGTTGAACCAAAAGGTGATTAAAATGTGCATCACAGAGATGAACAATATATTTTTTAATTGTGTAACTGTATTTTCTATTTTTCAAATAAACAAAGGAATGCGGAATTTGAAACCTTATCATGGAAAAATATATTTGTTTATAAAAAGCCTTACTTTATACTAGAAATGAGAGAAAATAAAAATGGAGCCGATTAAATACATTTTGGAGAAAATTTTTTTACATTTTCTCCTGATATTTGTATATATTTTTTTTTCTCATCTCCATAAAAATATATCAAAAGAGGCCCTTCATCTGCTGCAAAATGAAAAAAAAAATCAGTTGAGGAGAAGAAGTTTTATACCATATCTCAAAAGGCCTCTTTAACAAAATCCACTTTAAAAAGCATTTAATTAAGACTTACTTTGTGTTGTGACGGCTTTATATATTAATAAACTCTCCTCGTTTTATCAAGTAATAGACTCTTTGGTTCAGAAATCTTTTTCCAGTTCAAGGCAGTGAAATGAAATGCTTCTCTCTCTCTCTCTCTCTCTCTCTCTCTCTCTCTCTCTCTCTCTCTCTGTGTGTGTGTGTGTGTGTGTGTGTGTGTGTGTGTGTGTGTGTGTGTGTGTGTGTGTCCATTCATGGTATACTGTGACAGGGTGTGTGATCTGGAAGGCTGACCCTTCCCATCCTGTTTACTCCATCCCTGCCTCCCTCCCTGTCTCTCTCACCCTCTCTCTCTCTCTCTCTCTCTCTCTCTCTCTAGCCCCTTCTTCCTTTTTTTAATACTGCTCTTTCTTTTACAGCCAAATTAAAATACCAGGGATTTTTGTTTGTGTGTGTAATACATGAGCTCAGCCTGCAGAGGTGGTGGAGGTGAAAAGGTCAGCATGTTGAGACAAAAGGGACAGATCGGGGTTGTGCGGTTGTGAAAGCCTCAATTCAGAATCTATTTTTGTCGCATTTGTTGTAGCGTCTGCATTGGGGTCACTGTTAATTGATACATTCTTGTATTTACTGGATTATAGAAATTGCTCAATTGTAAAATCATATAATTTGCATCAACTTTTCATGTTTTGACAAAGGTATAAGCTCTAAATAATAATATTTCATTTTTAAGAAAACAAAGATGCACCTTACAGCATATTATTTACCACAGCTTAAAGAGTGTGTGCAGACGTGGAAAAGCTGTCAATCGAAATACTAACATATCGGAAGGCACACATAAATCTACATTTTTGCCAGTTGATGATGCACAAAAAGACAAAAAAAAGCTATTTTTTTCTCTTTTTTTGCTGTAGCTTTTGACAATTCCAATAAACCTAAAAGACTAAAAGGAGATAGATGCATGAAAATATTGCTATAGGCCAAGTCTTGTGGGATTACCTAATTATTTAGCACCGCTTGTGTGTGAGTGTATCCGTAGATAGGGTACATACCTATTGCCCTACGGGTGTATTCACAGCATGCACATAAGTATATATATAGGTAGTTGTATACATAAATAAAATGGTGCTTCAGTAGGTATTTAATTTAGTGCCAGAGGAGACAAAACTCATGCCAACACTGGCAGTCATCCATTTTAATGGCCCTCAAACGGACAGAGGTAATGCGAAAAGACTGAGGGCTGGAACCTTTTATGCTGGCCTCTGTTTTTATTATACAAAATTTTGGGGGCTTTCAAACAGACAAGTGTCTTTATCACCTAGCAGTTTGGACCTATAACCACGTAGTCGTATAATATAGCAAGACATTATTACATTAATCCTTATTTCCAGTGATGAGCAATTATTATCTTCTATAAGTAAGTATTTGATCAATATAAATAAAAGAAGAAAAAAAAGCAGAAACTGAAAAAAATGAATACAAAAATATTTTGTTGTATTTTGTAAAAATTGTTCTAGTTTTCTTGACAGTTTATCCTTTTAAATCTTAAAATTGAAATTGTGTCTCCAAAAATGATAGCTACTTTTAAGGAGGCTGGTAAGCCTGAGGATTATCCATCCTTCCATGCTGGCATTTACATTGTGTACAAATTTTTCATAAGAAATTTTGCATTTTGTGGTTGAAAGATTTTTGGATTCATTGCAGGCCGTGGTATTCACCAGAGGTGCGTGCAGTGTCAAATCTAAATAGGTATTTGTTTGTGTGTGTGTGTGTGGTCCTGAGTTAGTATTTTTGAATGCATGTGCTTGATATATTTCGGTACCGTGAAAAGTACATTTGTGTGTATGTGTGTGTGTGTGTATACAGAGCTGTGTGTGTGTGTGTGTGTGTGTGTGTGTGTGTGCAGTACATATCAACATTGGTCTGAGTTTGTGCATCTGTGCTAGTGATTTCTAGTACTTGTGTGTATGTTGTGGTGTGTGTGTGTGTGTGTGTGTGTGTGTGTGTGTGTGTGTGTGTGTGTGTGTGTGTGTGTGTGTGTGTGAGTCTTTGTATACATGCCAAACCGGTCCAGCTGGCATCAGTCGTAGCTGAAGCCGAAGCCGCCGTATCGGTCACACACACACTCTCTCTCTCCCGCTCACACACACACACACACACACAGTCGACCACATTCCTATTCTGTACGCCTGTAATTATCAACCTCTTCTGCATCGACTACCATGTTGGCGCGTATTCAGCGCTGGTCTATACACGCCTGATTCCAACCCTTCACTACGTACACGCTTCATTTTCCTCCACACACGCTTGCAGTAAAACCCCTCCATTTCATCTCATACGACTGCACTGACAGCAGAATGTAATTACACACTAACTGTGGTTTGATATTTAGACTGGCTCAAGATTTAAGGTTTTATCCAAAAAGAAGGTCTGCGTGGTAAAAATAGGCACCGGAGTGGTCCCGCAACTCAGAGGGGAGGAAAGCCTGTTCAGAAGCTGGAGAGGAAATTAGCTTTGTTGTCTACACGCAGCGGTGCATTTTTCGAAATTCATCAGACACCTTTTTCACAGCCAGGCACGCTCAGTTTGTGTATTAAAGTGATGGTCGGTTACCTGCCAAAAAGGCTTCACCTTCTTGTCGTGTACTGATCAATCCTTGGCCTGCATTAAAAGAGCTCTGATGTCTGATTTCAATCAAACATGTTTCAACACGTTTGACCGAAGATGTTCTATAAAAACTAATGGGTAGGTGAGGGTGTTGTTTTCTTCTTACATCTATTAAATCTGTATCAGATGTTGCCTTGGGCTTTAAGGACCTTCAAGTCCAACAACAGGAACATAAATCATAGTTTCTGTACTGTTTATAAATTAAATTAAAGGAAAAAAAACGAGTTTTGTGGTAAACTTTAACCAAGAAATTTGAGTTCTTGAAGAGAGTTACATGAACATGATGCCTTGCAAGGTTTTCAAGAGATATGTTGAATGTTGGAGTTTAGCCACAACTTTCAATAAGTGGAGCTTTAATATTAAGTGATAATCATGGAGAAATATGTCATACATTTGCCATAATATTAAATGCTAAATTAATCGCACAAACCCTAAATTTTGTAGTATGCAACTTTTCCTACAGGGCTTTGTTAAATCTTCACAGTGTGGTTCCAACGTCTTTGATAGAAATGTCCTTTAATGTAGGATTGCAGTAGCAGTAGGCTGTTGCCAGGTTAAGCAGAGACAGGTTGAATTTCTCTGGCTGGTTATTTAAATTAAGAGTGTTATTATTTTGTATTACATGTTTTCCAAAATTTCACTATGTAAACCCTAAGCGTGAACCAATTTGTAGAACAGAAAACTGCAGATTCTTTAAAGCCAGGTTCAAAATTAGCATTTTGCTGGCACATTAGAATCTATGTATTTTTATCAATATATCTCTTTTTGTAACTTCATTCATTTGAAAATACTGTCAACATGTGTTATATATACATGTTTACAATTTTGAAGAAATAAAATGTTCTATAAATATTTATCTGAATGCTATAATACAATATGAATATAAATCTTATCTAACTGCTGAAGTGGAAATTTAGTGTTCTTTGAGGGAAAAATCCTTATTTTGGGAAAACAATAATTACACGTAACAATAATTACAGTGTTAAATCTTTTTTCTTTCTAATTGTGAAACACTGCTTACATGTAAAAATGTTTAAGTAACAGATAAAAATTCCTAGATAAGCACTTACATCAAGACAAATATTTAAATGGACACACATATACAACAAAATGTGACTTTTCCACTAGTTTGTGGGGGAGATATAGTGTGGAAGCAAAATGGTGAAAAAATTCACACACAATGGACCAGTGAACCTGGATTATCTTCATTTTCTAGAAAATGTACATAAACCATGATTTTGAATGTATTTGTGTCACCAAATCCCATACTGCAGTTCTATATGCTGATTACAGAGTCTTGGTTTTCAGCTTCCTTCCAAGTTGCCTGGTGGCTGTTGGTTGATACTTACTGTAAAGTCATTTAGAAATGCTTATTTTTCCCCCAAAATCATATCATTGTCAATAACTTTGGAGACTGAACTCTAAGTGTAAAATTCATCCATTATTTGCTGCCTTCAAAAATCCCACAATGGAATGTAGAAAATAGTCTACATATCCTGAACACAGTAGTATGCAACTGCTCAAGAATTGACTATTTTCTTCAGTAGAATTGGTTGCCTAGCGAGTGCACTAATTAGTCTCTATGGAACATCACTCTCCAAAGGGACAAAGATGGGAAAGAGCAGAATAATACCATATATGGCAAACCATTAGAGTTGGCGATGTACTATATACATCTTTACTTGTAAATTCACTAGGAGAGTTCAGTTTTCTCCGTGAGGCAGGTTGCTTTTTAATTTTTCTCTTCAGCTGAACACTCAAATTTTTTTTCTCACAGTTTGTTTTGTCTGGACATGCAAAGAAACTAAATCTACACCTAAAAGAAAGTGGAGAATGAAAGCATTGATTTTGTTTTTGTGGAACAAAGCCCTTGCCTTTCTGTATGCGGATCTATGCATTGCAGGCATAGCAGATGTACGTTTTGTTGTGCAGAGAGATCAGCGAGCAGAAAACATACAGAGCACACACACTGTCTGTGATCAGGAAAACTGGCTTTGGCTGTTTCTACAAAAAGTTCTTTTTTCTGTGGCTCCTTGTGAATGAATTATCCTTTAAATTAATAGATGAAAAACTATAGCACACTTCTGATGTTCCGGGGAAATATGTCCCTATTGTTGGTGATGGTGAGAGCATGTGACAAAGGGCAACTTTGCCTGGACCTGATTGTACCGACGCTGTGTAGTGTTATTGTGTGAACATGTCTTTTGAGTTGATTGATCTGTTAAAGCTGAATAATTTCCACACCAGTAATTGTTTTTTCCTTCCTGTATTATAAAGATCAGTCTTTGTTAATCTGATTGCTTTTGCTAACTGCTTAACTGCCCTTTCTTCTTCCTCTTCCAGGTAAAACAGAGAGGAGTTTGTACTCATATGGCAGAGAGTCCAACCCACACTGCCATCAGGTCAGTCCCAATGTAAATGTCTTCTTTTATTCAACCAGTGTGTCAGTTTCAGTCATCTTTATTGCTTCTTTTTTGTTTTTTGATTGAGACAAAGCAGTAAATATATTTAGGCAAAGCCGAGCAAACTCTGAGTTTGATTTGGTATCGGCAGTAGAGGATGTTCAGCTCTAGAGATGAGAGGTTTAAGCACCTAAATCTTTACTTGTGGTTGTGGACTTTTGCCTATTAACTGTGGAACGTGGCCTGAAGGAGAGACCTAAAGTGCACTAAATCCATTGGTGCTTTTGGTAAATGTCTCCAGAATAACATGTAGCATGTCGCCAGTACCCATCGCCTTTTTGCCCACATGTCCTACCCACTGGATAATAAAGATTATAGAGGATTGTTCTAATGTGGCCCTAAACAAAAAAAAAGGGGGGGGGGATTAGAATATGCAAATGAGGGGTTTAAATGCCAGTGTTGAAAAGTGAGCACAACCTAAACCTAGTGTTCTAAAGTGACTTTTTGGAGTTAGATGTGACTTTTGATCTCAGTCACTTATGCTGTAAAAAGAGGAGGAAGTTGACATCACCATAGTTTTGTAACCATCATTAAACATTTTGTAATAACCATTGTTAATAAATGGTAAGCTGATAGCTGATTATTTTTTGTAAATAGTTCTTTTAATGTATTAATTTTTTCAAATAATTAGTAATGTTAAAATGTATGTTTATGTCGTTAGTTTGTGTTTGTTTTTGTGCACTTATACCAACCACCGTGTTGCTCTTAAACCTGCTCAAACGCTCTCTGTGCCTAAGCCAAACCAAAAATCCAGAGAAAGTAAAAGCAGAGAAAAGGTGCTAACAAAATTAAAAAGCGAACATAAACCACTAAAGTAGTCGTTAAAACTTTTGATTTACACAAGTACCTCCACCCTGCCTAGTCTTACGTTTCCTTAAATCAAATATTACATCTTAATCGCTATAATGCGTCATAATAATATTTATGATATAAATAGTATAAATATTTGAATTCATTAAAAATATTCATAACATTTATAACTACTATGATAATTTTTATAAACTTCAGCTTCAGAATTTCAGCAAACATCAGAAAGAGTCCAGTGGTCTATAAACTAGTTAACAAACAATGACATCAATTAATTGTTTATTAACATGGAATAATTATACAGTTATAGTTGAAATTGTATTATTAATTATTTCTAATCATTTATTAGCTATTTACAATGGCTATTTTAAAGTCATGTTTTTTTAGTCACTGACATCCAAACACATGGGTTTATGTGATGAACAAGGTTAACCAATCAATCCAAGTCACAATCACAGAATAAAAACATCCTCAAGTACAAGATGATTTTTTAAAAACAATGTAATATATTATATGTCAAAGTACTGCTTAAGGTTTTGAAGGTATGATTTCTTTGTATTGCTATTGATTGTGCACACATTTTTTTTTATCTTACAAAGGTGTAAAAGAGTAACCTCCCATCAGACAAAGAATAACATAATCTTACCAGTGGAGTTTTCATGTCCATATAGCATTTATGTTTTTCTTGTTAGTGTAAGTTCACTCTCCTATGAGCTGTTGGTTAGTGTGGCTTTGCACTACTACATGTTAGCTAACTCTAACATTTAACTTTTTTTTCGCCCCAATTGTCAAACAGTTTGTTTAAACTCATGTCCATTTGTTGTTTCCGTAAAGAGGATTCATGCAAATTTGCAAAGTCGTCTTTGACTTGTTGGCTGATTGTAGACGCTGTTTCTTGTATAATTTATTTAATTCAGATAGTTATTATTGTGCAACAGCTACCAATCACTCTCTGAAAAGTTGGGAACCTTCATTTGCAACTTAATATCCATGCATATATTCATGTGCTGTCATTTAAAGTCCACATAATAAAAGCTATAGAATACTATGTTTGCTATGTGTCAATCACCCTCGTGACTACAATAAACAACAGCTGTTGCATATTTTTTGGATAATTTTAATAGAGATGTTTAACTTTATCTAACTATTCCCAACTTTATTAAACAAATAGTTATTAATTTTAACTTTAAGGACAACTGTTTTCAAAGAAAAATGTATCACCAACGGTAGCACCAGGTGTTGTGACGACTTTTACTACATTTTGAATCTGCACTGTAATCTTCCTGCTCCGTTCTCATGGACCATATGCATCAGTGAAAAGATACACGTTGATAATTAACAGAGACATACAGATGTTGGCATTTGATTAAACAGAGAGGCTTGATGTGCTCGCTGTATTTTGATGACCACCAGATAAAAAAAAATCACATACGTTTCATTCCTGCACAGGTTGTTGGACGTGTGGAATCTGATATTACAGATTTATTTTTCTTTTCGTCTCAATGATCTTTAATTAAAGCTTATCAAAGAAGTACGTTTCCTAGATTAAAAATATCAAAGTTGCACTAAAAGGTGTTACAGGTTATTATGAATCTATGAAATACTGTATGTGAAAAATTTCCTTTTGCATATCAAGAAGTTTGACTCTCAGATCTGATAAAAGCTGGTGGATAACAGTGGAGAATTTGATTATATTATTTAATTGCTATGTAGTTCAAATGTACACAAGTTTCTGATTAATCCACTTCCTAAAGTTGATGTGTGACTCTTCAATATCATAATATTTTTAGCGTTACTGTAGGTTTTGGCGCTACATTAGAAATTGTGGTCTAATTAATTTTAATCTTGCCTTTGGCGATTGCTGGTCTGTATGTTCATCTGCTAGCTTGTCATTATTTCATTGCAAAGTGAAATGATGCAGTTGAAGTCTGTCCATTTTGCTGGCCACTTGACTTTTAGCACCACCAGCATGTTAATCTTTGCGCTACTGAAATATTGCTACATATCATTGATAAAAAGCTTGATGCAGATATTCATGGTTCCCAGATGGTAAACTTTAATGACTTGGGTGATCACCAGACTTTCTCAAGGACCGTCATCAGGTAAAAATGTCACGTTATCAGTTAGACCTTTTCATACCCATCTAAAACAGTTTTGTGTGTATGTCATCTTTCCTGATCTTAATTTGCCCTTCATCTTCTTGTAAGTAGCCTCTTTGTACAGCAATAGATTCCTTTTACCACTCTTGCAACACTTGAAACCATCCCTGAAGGTCCTGTTTTGTGAGCAAGTCAAGTACCATCTGCAACACCCCACTGAGTCAAAATAGTTATCCTTTAAATTAAATTTCAGAATAAAGAAGACAAAGTGATGGTTGTGTTGGTGTGGCCAAAGTACTCTCTGTCATGCATACTCTGTAATGAAGGGGCACCCGACTGTGATCACACCACAGCTCAGGTTGTTTGCACCAAATGTTCTCACTTAGAATATTACAACAGAATTCAGCATTGAGAATCTGACCCCTGTGAAAGAATGTGCAAGAGAAAATTTTTCAGAGAAAACAAGGAGCATGTTCATAGTTACACTGCTGACCAATCTTCCCTTCTTTGGTCTTGGACACTGAAAGGTCTTCCACTGTGAAAACTGCTGTCTGGTGTCTGAGTTATAACCATAACTCTTAGTAATAATTTGCAACAGGAAAGTTGGGTCATCCTAGACCTATTCACAGAGATCCTTACAGACATCTGCGTGCATGGACATAAAAATATATAAAGTACAGGTCCAGACATTGATTACACAAACAAAACATCAACAGCACCTGTTGTATTAACATCACTGTGCACGCTCCGTTTATGCATGGTGTTCAAGTGTTTATGATGAAATAGCACTAACTTTTATGTTATTTAGTGTTGGCATGCTAACAAGCAAAAGTGAGATAGCACCACCAAAATCACTTCTAGGGAGAAATAGGATTGAGCCTGCCTTTTAAATTCCTAAAGAGCCCAGATAGCAAGTAAATAAATAATAAAATGAAATGAAATTACTCAAGGACTCGTGCTCTTATTTGGAATCGTGACATTGATTCAATGATGACCTTGAATCTCATATAATAATAATTGTCATAATGTTATAATATTTATAATTGCATTCTAGAGATGTTGTGATCAATGTCATGTCCACATCATCTAGACCTTGTGTTTCGGGATGATGTGGACACAGAGAATCTGTTTAATAACAGGAAAAGCGACTGCCAGCAGGGCCGATCAGACCAAAAAAAGTGATTGACAGTGGTCCAAATCTGGTTGCCTGGGGCAACTGGGCAACCGTTAATGTCGATCCTTGTGAATGGAGAAAACTCAGAAAGTAAAGTGATGGACAGTAAAGACAAGCAAAAATCCAAATGTGGCATCCGAAGGACTCAGACTTTTGAAAGGCCTTCCTGCCTTTTGATCTTTCATGAGGACACGATTTGGCCATGACAACCTCATAAACAAGGACGCACACAGACAACATACCAGTTTCTCCATCATGCGAAATGTGCCAGTTGTAGGCACTGGAATATTTGTCATGCAGGTGGAATCAAATAAAGGTGCCGTTTGCTCCCTGAGACTTTATTTCTTCCTTTGTTTTATTTAGTCATTCATCAGTTTACCAGCTGATTCGCTCAGTATAGACTTGTTTTAATCATTCATATTACCAGTAGGCCAGCACAGTAAGCTGTTACTATCCATTTTAATCAGTGATGAGCAGAGAGACATACAGATTAATAACTGTAATATGTACTTCTTTTCTCACAGGAGGCCCAAGTTATAATCCTTTCTAACCTTTACCTTTCATGGCTAAATTTAACTGCATAAACTTGCTGCCTAAAGTTAACCAAAATAGCTCATGAAATTGAAAGAAACCTTTTAACGTAACGTTAAATCCAAAAATACAAGACTTAAACTCTTGTTGAGTGGATTAAGCTTCCTCTCGCCCTCTAGTCTTGCGAGGATTACTACTTCCATTCAGCAGCGAGGAACATCCTTCATCAAATGAGGTGATAACACTCTGCTACTACACAGAATGCCCCACCTGATGGAGCTATTTATGGGACTGATAACGACTGATGAGGTCTTTTTGATTCAACAATGACAGTTGAAAGTTTTATTTATTCATGCATTCATTCAATCATTGGGAAGTGTATTAATTCATATGCTGGTTTTCTCTGACGGACATTCCAAGCGTTTCGCAATCAGTCCTTGGTGGTGGATCCATACGTTTATAGATACCTCCTCGTTACGTGATTTGTTTATTTGTTTATTTTACAAATATAAGCTGACCATGTATTCACTGTCTGCTCCCTCCACTTTTTTTCCTTTTTTGTCCTAAGCACTGTTTTTTTTTTTAATAAATCCATCCATTTGTACTCATTTGTTCATCTAACAGTTGATTTGTTAACTTGATCAGCCTTTGATTCATCCATGTATCCATCTTTCCATCCATCCATTACTCCATTTATCACCGCCTCGCTGATCTTTTATTTATAACCACCTCTTATATCCAGCTGTGGCCTTTGTACGAGGCTACAGCAAACCGTAGAGGACAAAAATATGAAATAAATGAAACATTACTGCCTCACTGGCCATTTTCCTACTGGGCTGCTGTCAAATTGTCCTGCTACACAGTCTGAATGGCTCCTGATGGAAATTGTTTGGAAATGGCAGATAAATTTACATGCTGGGCTGAAGTCCAAAATCCTCTGGCTTCGTCCTCGGCTGTTAGTGAAAGAGAAAGAGAGAGAGAGAGAAAAAACACTTAGAGGGGAGGATGAGCTCACACACTAACAGCAGGAAGATTTCCAATGACCCCAGTTTATTTCACCAGTGTCAGACCAAACCAAATAGATTTCTTCCGTTGGAGTTTTGAGTTAATTTAGGTTTTGGTTCCACATTTTTGGCTGCAGTTATTGTGGAAGTTTTAAATTTAGACATAATAATTTTGTCTCTGCCAATTTCCTCCGTCTGAGTTCCAAAACACTCGATGATCATACTGGACTGCCATTTCATTTGAAATCTATTATTCAGTTTGACATTGTGCTCATGTAAAGTAATTTCTCTTTGGGAAAATGGATTATTTTACACTAGTCAATGATGTAATCATAGCTGAATTTAAAAAAGAGAGAATTGGTCAGTGATTAAGAGGGCTGGAAATAATAAATAATCTTGTAGTAAACTAGAAGAAAAAGGGATTGAAAAATAAATAACCAGATGTTTGGATTCATGAAAAGTAAGTGGAGCACTCTCAGCTGTTGTAGTCCTTCTTAAGCGTGTGGGGCACAGAGCCACTGGAGTTCGGATGCTTTAATGCTTTCACCTTTTATGTTTAATAATTGATACAATTAATAACAATTGTGACATTTGGGAAGCTGTAGGATTCATCCTCTGTGGACTATGTTTCGTCTTATTTTTAACTCATTTCATTCTGGACCAATTGTTGGGGCGAAATGTAACTGTCAAGTTTGGCCAGATCATTATGAACAGATTGATATTTATATCAGATGGTTTAAACCAGAGGTTTTAAATATAAGGCCCAGAGGCCAGAACCAACCCAGCAAAGATTCCAATCCAGCCCACTGGATGAATTTGGAAAATGTGAAGAGATCAATATTCCTAATCGGATGAGCTACCCTTGTGTTTTTGAGGGGCAGCCAATCAGAATAAAGTTGGCTTAAAGGGGGCGGTTCTAAAAATGATATTTTGCAGACAGAGGATAAACTGAAGGGCTGCCCAGAATAAGATTGAGAAGTATTATTTTGAATTGCAAATTATGCAAAGATGGTTTATTTTTTGGTCCAAAAAAAGTGGAGCTGGAAATGAGCTTAATGAATCCCTTTTAACTTTAATATGATGCACAAATATGCTTTTAATAAATAAAAAAGCATGTGCAATACTATTTTGAATATGTGATAATTCACTGATATTAGTTTACATTTATATAGTGTGATGGTCTGTGTTATAGTTGGGTTTTAGGTTTTAGGGTCAACTAGTTTTGGTTACCCAATCAGGTTGCGTTCCACAAAGCGATGGCTGGTACCATCAATGGTCCATCAACAGTAGTTTCCAGTGTTTATTTTCTGCACAAGAGTGCTTTTTCTCCTTACTGACTGCTTGCATCCACTTTGAACGTGGAACCTGACAGGGTCATTGTGACTCTCACCAAGCTGTAAATGGGTGCTGGGGGATGGGAAACATGGTTTGA
The DNA here is from genome assembly GCF_963576455.1 of Neolamprologus multifasciatus. NCBI lineage: Eukaryota > Metazoa > Chordata > Actinopteri > Cichliformes > Cichlidae > Neolamprologus > Neolamprologus multifasciatus. The sequence continues at coordinate 36,010,590 of NC_140445.1, read as the reverse complement.
TGCCAGTGTAAGAGCCCAACATCACAACAGTGAGCTGTGCTCCCTTACAATTATCCAGACACCCTCCAAAACCCAGAGTCTGCTGACAGAAGGTAGCATAAATACTCCAAACACCAGGATGGAGAGAGAATGAGAACGTTGTTGGATTACATGGGATATTGGGAACAGATATTTTTTTATTATTTACTTCATGTTACTTCATATAATGCTACTTTTATACAGTGTGCAAATTGTAACAAGTTTAATGGAATAGAGAAAACACTGGGTTAAAGTTCAAGCTTCCAAGAAATATTTTCAACTTTTATGGTTATGGAACATTATATTAAGCTGCATTGCTACATGGTAGCTGTTCTGGAGTTTTTGATCAAGTTTTAGCTTTACCAAGCTGGTCTCCCAATCGTTCCTTTAATATGTTTAATCACCAAGAGGTAAAACCCAATAATTATGCATTTCTCTTGGTAGTTAAAAGAAATATTAAGTTCAAACTAAATGCACTTATCTTTTGCCTTCTTCCTAGAAGATGAATCCTTTAAGACTTTAAGACTAATATTCTCCAGATAGTTCCTTTACTGCTAGCCTGAGGATACACCTTTTTGTTAACTTCCACTGCTATGGCCAAGAAAAGCACATTGTTTGTTCTTCTCTGGTTTTATGGGGATTTCTGTGGTTTCACTGCTGGTGAGAGTATCACCTGGACTCCCATAGCCACAGTGGAAACACCCTTATTGGCAGTATAATATATAGCCAGCACACACCCACACAAACACACTACATTACTTTCATATAGCTGCTATCTAAAGGGGAATTCTGTCTACATAAGCAGAAAACCCCTCCTCATCTGGATGAAGGGATGGGAGTAGATGATCTTCTGCCATCACTTTTTTACATGTCTCTCATCCCGTCTCGCACTCTTTATATCTTCTTATCTTGTTTGGGGTTTTTCATCAGTTTCCTCCCCATCTGAAATTTTTCCCTTCTTCTTCATTCTGTCGTTCATTCAAGCCAAAGCCACTATGTCGACTGCTTATACACACACACACACACACACACACACACACACACACACACGTACGCACACAGTTTTTCTCTCAGCCACACCAAAGCATGCCTGTCATCCACTTATCGCCTCACAGATCAGCAGGTTAGTCCTGGGCCGGCAGCGAGCGCTGAGGCAGCAGCAGTGTGGATGTGAGGTTCTGCTGGAATGCAACATGAAAAAAAAACCTTTAACCCTTCCTATATACACACACACTCACACATCAGTCAGTGAAAAGTGCTGAAGCCTCCGTTTTTAAAGCTCTGCAAGTTTTGGGAGCCACTTGGAAGCCGCATTTTCCTATTAAACAAGGTGCACACACATGCACTTATATACAAATTTTCAGTCTGAATAAACCTAGATTTACTCTATTAAATACACATGCAGATACTGTATCTGCAACATAACATAGCGACGTCATTTTTATAGATGGATCTGTGCTGTGGGCTATGTTGAGTTACATTTACCTGCAGAAGAACAGCAGGTGTGTCATTCCCCTCGGCTTCCTTGTTTACCGCTAATATCCTCAATCAGCTAAACTCGTGAGCACTTTAGGGCTCTCCAAACATTTTTGCGTCTGATGGGTCAGAGACTAGAAAGAGAGAAACTTGTGGTCTCTGTCCTCGCTGTGTTCTCATTTGTCATCTTTCACTCTGTTTTTGTCTCTTCAATTTCTTTCAAACGTACAGATCTTTGAGGTTTAAAAACACAAAGAACCCTTTGATGCGCTGCTTTTCAGTGTATCCACTTGAGTTTTAATAAGTTGAGTGGTTGTGTGGCGGTGTTTGATCATCGATGTGAGAGGTAACCTGAGGTGTTTATGGGTGCAGTTAAGAAAAAAAAAGTTACATGTGGTCATTTCAGATCATCAGTGCAGTATCAAGCTATCTTCTCATATAAAATTAACAGCAGGTCAGGCATCTGAAGCCTGAGTGACACAAAGATAATGTCTTTTTACCAATGTTACCATTTCCCGATCCTTCTTTGTGTTTGTGTTAAGCTTTGTGGGGGAGCATTTTCTCTCGCTTTCTCTCATGTCCCTAAAATTGCCGTAGACAGTAATCAGTAATCAGTAATTCTCAATTTGCTGGCAAGTTTCAGTCACAAAAATGTTCCCAAGGAACTTTCACATCACAGCTTTACGTCAGTAGTTGAAAGTAGCCAGTGTCAGTGACCTGATGCATCAGTAATACAGCTGTAAAAGTCCAGCGTTTCTTTGCTATCATAGTTGTACTGTGGCAGAAATAAGAAGGAGATGGATTTTGAGAAAGAAAAAAAATGGAGGGGAAGGTGTCATGTGGTTGTCTGCTGCCAGCATAGACTGTATATAAAAGATGGATGTAGCAGCTTGACATCAGCCAGTGGTTTGTGAACTCCTGTTTTGAAGCCTTAACATTAGCATTCCGGTCACAACCATATTTATGTATTTATTTTATTTTCAGAAATGGTCATATTTATAAAAGAGAGTCAATGATAACATATCAGAATAACAAATCTCTCATTTGCTGTCTATCTCCTCCTTCCTCTGTCTGTAAAAATGCAGTACTTCATGCAGTAAGTGTGTGTGTGTGTGTGTGTGTGTGTGTGTGTGTGTGTGTGTGTTCGCAGTTCCTTTACGGTGGAATCTGGTTACTCAGTGTGTGTGTGTTCATCACCATATTCATTCAGACTCTCTTCTCACCCCCATTGGCTCCTTTCTGACCAATGGCGTTGCAGCAGGAAGTACAAGCCCCCAACAGCTGGTCCACCAAGAAAAATACAAGGACAAGTCAAAGACTGTTACATGCAGGGAAATATTCATAAAGCTGCTTTGACCGTAGTCTGTCCTAATTGGGCTCCATTATTATTGGACCATTTGTACATTATAAAAGTATTTCTCTTTTAGAACAGCCAGTTTGGTACAAACAACTTTATGCAAAGCAAAGAGGAACTCAGTGATATATTGGCAGATGACACAAATCTTACACTTTGCTTCACTGTTTACATGCATTGTTTGAAACAAAATAGTTTTATAATATTCCCAGCTCAATTACTTCACCTTAAGTACAGTGGGAGACCCCTGCACACCTGCTGTGGATTACAGCTTTCCCTCTGTCTTTGCATGTTTTGTAATCCCCACGTAACACGTAACACTGAGATATTTATGCTAAGTCACTGCCTTGGTTGTGCCAGCTGTGATGTCAGCACATTTATACCAGTGCTCGTGGCACGCCGGACTCACTGCAGTATGCAGATTTTTTTCCTCAAAGTTTTCAAGTTGCAGCGTCCCCCTCTGTGTAATCTGGGAATATCACGGCTCCTGTACCATTATATTGTTGTAATGGTTCTTGTCTTCAACCTGGTCAAGTTGGTGCGTGACAAGCCAAAACGACACCAAAGCAGGACATGAGCTAGCAGGTGTGACATCATTTTTGTGTCTGCTGCTAACCTAGGTGTTCCTGTTAGATATTTTGTAGCTTTGACACTGACACCGGTTTGGAAACAGGATTGAAATATTGTGAGCAGAGATCTCTCAGGTAATCAAGTCAAATCTGCGGTCCATGTCTATACTTATGCTAAATGTTTTGCAAATTGTTCTGTCTGTGTGATAAAATGCAGAGCTGTGAGAGAAGAGCAAGAAAGACATGATAACTGCATTAATGGATGGGGAGCCCGAAGGCATAGAAGTAAGAAATGAGTGGAGAAAAAACTGTAAAGTGTTAAAGTATTTACATTGGTTGGAAAAAACTCTAATTAAAGAAAAACACAAAAACAGGAAGACAGATATTTGTTTTCTGCTGTTACTGTAAACAGCTGTTAATTGTCAGCAATCGGTGATGTTTGCAGGCTGAAAATCTGTTTGTTTTTGTTGTTCATACAGTGACTACACCCTGATGTTATGGTACATACCCCTTGATCTACGGGCCTGTAGCTAAACACAAATAAGACCAGAAAATTTTGAAGAGGTTCAGCACCAGACAGGGGCTTTTGTTGCCATGCCTGTAACCTCACCAAGTTATGTCATATCTGTCTATAGTCAGTCTTATCTCCTTCTGCATCCATCCATCCTCCTTTTTTTGTAGTGAGGTGTTCCATTCACAGCTGCTCTCCAGATCTGAATACACAGACACACACACACACACATCCAGCTGCTCGGCTCTCTCAGGAGACTCTCAGCTGTCATTTACTCTCATTTACCGGCCGCAGAGATCGACACTTTTATTTTTTGCTATTGATCATAAAGACACACACGATGCTGTACTCACATGCTTTGTCTTTGTTGACGCATCAGCAGTGACAGCTCGGAGTTTGTGCCTGTTTCATTCATTTTGCACATTTAGAGTGTCAGGACCATCCAGTGCAAGTATAGCATGATGTACTGTAGCTGCTGGGGGCTCCTTTAGTTACAGTTGTTGAAAGCTGTCCTCTGTTTTTATGATTTCTTTTTATTTCAGTAGATGGTAGAACAATTCAAAAATGCTGGGAAGCTATATGGAGCAGAAGAATAGCTAGGATACAACTGGACAAGGATAGAGAGAGCTAGTCTCAGCAGTCAGCTGGGTTGCACTAGGTCAATAAAGCACCAGTGAAGTATAGAATTATAGAATTTGATCTCATGACCCAGTGATTTTAAATAAATATCACCTACAGCGGTTCATATCAATTCAAGTCAACTCAATTAGATTTTATTTATATAATGCCAAATCACTACAGGAGTTGCCTCAAGGTGTTTATACTGTAATGTAAAGATAATACAATAATACAAACAAAACAGAAAACCCCAACAATCATATGACCCCCTATGAGCAAGTGCTTTGGCGACAGTGGGAAGGAAAAACTTCAATTTTACAGGAAGAAGCTTCCAGCAGAACTAGGTTCTAGGGAGGGGGGGGGGGGGGTGACAGGACAAATACAATATCAATCTATTGGTGATGTTAAACAACTAAAGACATAGGACGTCTAAGAGTCTCAGAGGAGCCTCAGAGACTGCAGAAGTCATGAATGACGGATGAATGACGAAAGGTTTCACACACTGACAACATCCAGGTGAACAGAATCAGCTTTCCAATGGCACACACCTTTTTTCACACCTTGATCATTTGGTGACCCACATGACCCTCAGGGCCACTTCCAAAGGGGACAACCCCCAGTAGGGGTTAAATACGGCCACCATTTGTTACCCCTTCAGTCGTAAAAAGCTGAACTAAGTTTCTGAATGTGATAACTCTAGCGATGCAACATAGCAGCTTCAAATGGATTTTTTTTCAACTGAAGAGGATGAGAGGTGAAAATATTTTCACAAACCTCAAGTCCAGTTGCATCTTTTTTTTAAAAAAAAGTTCTTGATGTTTGCATTTAGTTTAAAGCCTCATAGCTGCTGGTGTAGCCAAGGAGATCTTGCTAATGTTAAATACTTTTACTCTAAACAGTATTCCTAATTCAATTATTGCTCCTAAGAAAAAGAAGCACTGAGAAGAAGCTCAGTGTGCTTGCTGTTTTGCGAGGGTATATTTGGTTGTGAAAATTATTTGATTGATTCATGCAGCAGTCGACTGTGTTTATTTAACGAGTTTTCGGCAGGCATCACGGAGCCAAACCAGGGAGCTACTCTCTGTCAGTGACGTTGACTCTGTCTCCTTTCTGATGTCTCAAACATCAAACAGTATGCTGTCACACACACACACACACAGAAATTGCAAGCGAGGTACAACAGCTGGTAACAGACACAGAACAGAACTGAGCTGTCACATCTACACTGCAGAGCTGACACACACACACACACACACACGATAGTGCTGAAACTTTAATGCAAACATACGCACACATGCTGACATACATATACCAGCAACTGCACTAATTCTCTTTCTCCCACACACACACACACACACACACACACACACACACACACAGCAATCCAGTCTTGATCTATGAGCTGTGGAAAAGCCAGCTGATATTTTTCATGTGTGTTCCCTTCATCAGAGCTCAGTTCTGCAGGTCTTCTCTCGGATTCTTATCTGTGGCAGATGAAGCAAGAACTTCCTGGATCCCACAGGCCTTGAACTTCCTTTAAATGAGAATGAAATGCAGCCCAAGCTTTGGACATTTCAAAGATGTTTTTTTTTTACTTTACAAATAAAAAACACAGAAGCAGCAAAATACTTTAAATGTTCTCATCTCAGCAGAGCGTGGTCCACACTGAGGTTAAAGATATAGCTCAGTGAACAGCCTGTAAAAACATACACACTTATCTTGTATGATAAATAATTAGGATTTTATATTTTTCCCCAAAATTAGACATTTTAAATCAGCTAGACCCTGACATTTAAAGCAGCACTAAATACAACAAATATAAATATGCATACATGTGTTCACAATATTACTTTTGTGGATTATTCGGATAATTATTTAGGCTAAAAACACAATTTCAGTCATCAGCATTAGCCTAAATAGAAGCTCCGATTTTGCATTCAGCATGCCGTGTGAGGAAATATTACTGTCACTCTGCTGATGAAAGGCTGTGACCACAAAGCAGCATACCTACTGTAATAGCAAAGCAATAAATTATAATCTCCATCCATCTATTCTCTTCTGCAATTGGGGTTGGAGCCTATCCCAGCTACCACAGAGGGATGTGCGTCCTGGACAGGTTACGTCGTAAAGTCAATGAATGCTCATGCAAAGTTAGCAGGACCTTTATTAGGACAGGCTTGTATCTTTAGCTTTGTTATATAATGCTTTCATGGGATTTCCTCTGGAACTTCATGCTGAGTGTCTAAATGTTGATGGTGTCCTCTTGTTGACCGTCCTGAACATCTTATTACCTGATCACAAAGTTTGCAGTTAACAGCATCATCCTCCAATCTAAGGAAATGCACCATTGGTTGCTATAGCAGTGGTGCTAAAAGGTGCTACCGTACAAACGCAGAAGTCAGAACATACATGTGCTATGTAACCGCAATGCTTTGCATTTCCTTAATAGACTTTTTTTTTTTTAATGTATTGCATCCAGCTTAATATTTTCCTATTTCTCACCACTGCATTTCCCAGGAATCGTGAAATAGTACTGATTGGTTTTCCTGGGAATCTTGTTTCCCAGGGTTAAACCCTAATATTAATGTTTTAAATGAAACTAAAAAATTGCATAAATACTGTTTCTAGCTCCCTGGAAATCATCAGGTGATGCCTATTTTAAGTTAACTTAAAAAGTATATATCGGTGTCACCCTGCTGTATATTGTTAGTTTATACAAATCTAAAAAAAAATTACCATTGCTTATTTCATTCTTTTATATCCTACATTTCTCACTCTCCATCGGTCTGGAATATGACTTTTTTTCCTTTTTTGTGCTTTAAATATGATTCGTTTCCAAAGGTAAAATAAGCAAAATAAGAGAGAAACGATAGGAAGTGTGGATACATTAAAAGAGTCTCAAAGAGGCACATCAGAAAATGTTAAAAATGTATTATTTCTGTTTAATAACAATTCAACAAAAGTAGGTTAAGCAGTCATATCAAGCCACAACAGAGTTTTAGAAAGTTTTAAAAACCTAACTAATTTATCCATTAACTACCTATACTAGTAACTATTATAAAAGTGAAAACAGATTAAATGGATTTGCTTCTTTTTACCCTCATCAGAGCCACGTTGCAATCATCCAGTCATATTAAGTTTTATTTCAAGTGTTTCCCAGCACTAGCTCATATCCCCGACGTTTTCATGCATCATTAGGGCTTAATTTCTCCTTAATGGACGAATATGTAAAAATGTCCAAAATTAATGCTTTTTAGACGATGTGAGGTTAGTGTTTGAAACAACCATCTGATTATGGAAATGAATTATCGTCTTCACGTTTATGGGAGAACTCCGGGGCTTTGCTCGTTCAGTTCAACTCAGTTTTCCCGAAGCCGCATTTAGCGAACGTTAGAGGAGCTGCAGCCAATCGCGTTTCAGCTCTGACTTGAAGGATGTGTTTGATTGGGAAATGTGAACATCCATTCTTTGAGCTCTGTTTCTGGGTCTGTTTGCTCCTGGTTATAATGACTAAAAAGTCTCCAGAACTACAAAGTAAAGGCAGCTGGGACTGATGCATGATGGGAGTGATCAGTTCAAGATGGCACTGCAGGGAAGCCTATTTTTCATTTTCATCTCTCTTTTCATCTCTAAATATAAATCTGTCTCTCCATCCATCATTTATTCCTTTCCGGTCTCCTCCTCTTTCTTCCTTCATGATCCCCTCCTTCCATTTGCCCCCTCTCCATTTTTTATTTGTTATTTTCCTTAATGTCGTTCTGTACTCGCCCTCTTTATTCCATCTCTTCTTTTCTTTCTTCAGATTGTTCTTACTGTAATCTCTTCCATTCCTTGTCCCGTTATTGTCTTTTTCTCATTTTTCTCCTCCTTTTACCATCCTCATCTTTCTTCCTGGCTTTCTCCTCTGTCATCTTTTTCCTTATGAATTTTTCCTCCCTACTGCCATTCCTTCCTGATCTCTACCTCCTTCTTTCCTCCCTGCTCATGTGTTTTCCATCTCTCCCTTCCATTTTACCTTTGTCCCTCTCGTCTTTTATTTTTTCCTCCCTCATTCTTTCGTTGTTATCCTTACCCTTCCTTTCTTCTTCTTCTTTTATCCTGTTTCCTTTCTTCCCTACTTGTTTGTCACTTGTCATCAACTTTGAACCTTCTTCCTTCCTTTCCCCTCAGTTCTTCTGTCATTTCTCATTCCCTTTTTCCTCTGTAACCTCCTGCCATCTGTAATTTTTCCTCTCATACCAAACTTTCCTTTCTGTCTTTTACTCTCTGCATTTTTGTTCCTCTCCTTTCTTTTTCTCTCCTTCATTCGAGATTCCTTTCTCTGCTTCCTCGCTTTGAGCCTCTAACTCTTACCTCTTTCCTCCTTTCTCTCTCCTTCATCCTTAACTCCCCCCCAATCCCCCTAATTGCATCCAGGAAGCTGCCAGATATTGTGAGGTGTAATGTGCTGTCTGATTCCTCTCTAAGTGTTCTTAAATGATCACTATTTATTTGTCAAGCCAAGCGTTGAACGCTAATTAAGGAGAAATGCTTTGAACTGCTGTGTGTGTGTGTGTGTGTGTGTGTGTGTGTGTGTGTGTGTGTGTGTGTGTGTGTGTGTGTGTGTGTGTGTGTTTGCTGCGTTTGAGTAAAAGTGTGTGCTATTGGGTGTTTGGAGCAGTTAGAAGATGGAGGAAGTTGGCATTTGTGAGTGGATCCCTCGCTACTGCAGAAGTGTGTGTGTGTGTTTGCTGTGATCTGTCCCTGAGGTTTTTCTTACACCAGCATCATTTTAAATGACACACACAGACTCTGGTGGATTTATTTTACTGGCTGTTTCTCTGTGTGTTTGTGTTGTCATGGCAGTCCTGCAATTTGATTGGCTCTGTCGGCTTCTTTGATGCTTTGTTCTGTTGAAACTTGAAATAACTTTCTACACAAACATACAGTCTTATGTTTCATCATATGACACAGAGCAGCTTTTCTTTTCTTTAACTTCCTGCTTCCTTAACATTTCAGTATTTGAATATTTAGCCACAGAGATTTGGGTGTTTATGGTGTGGTGTGCAGCAAAGAGCCATGAACTTCAGCATTGAGGGTCTCCATGAGCTCCATGTTTGTTTCATGGAACACGTTTCTGGCACAGGGATGGTGGTGTGTCAGAACAGGGCTGCCCACCTGTAGTCGAGGGTAATTTGATATGATAACGTATGCTGTTGTCACATCTGAGTGTATCCTTCAACCTCCTGCTATTAACTCCTCCACTTTATTCTGTTTTAGCCATGCTGTATTCTTTTTGTCACTCTAATACGTCTTATTTTCCTTACAGTCCCTTCTTTAGTGCGCTCTTTGAATTGTGTGACCTGAGCCTGAGGCTGGAAAAACATTTGCTTATGCTTTTGTGCATTCTGGTTCACTGCCACAGCTCACTGGGACTCTGAATGGAACTGAACAATCCCAGTTCCACCTGTGATTTTCTTACTATGACGTGTCAAAAGCATTTTTTCACACATGCAATGCAGCCCAGAATTTTTGCTCCTAGTTGCAGGCTGCATGTGAGATCACATATGTCGATAAGCTCTGAATGTTCTTTAACCTGCCAGTTCCTGAGACTGTGTGATGTCCGACTGTGTCCAAACCTGATTCTCCTGACGTCCTCCAGAGCACGACTGAAAGCAACTAATACATCATAAAGGCTCCTCCATAAAAAAATGGTTGAAGCTCACTTGCTGTCTTTGAAAGCAACACACATTTTTGTTAGGCCTGTCCACTATGCCAGTGTGGTATTCAAACATGACCTACCTCAAATAAAAGACTAAAACTGTGCACGTCTGTCGCATATCATCACACCATTACCTCTGTGTTCAGCCACATTAAGGATATCATTTAAAGAAAAGGCTTGAAATGGGAAACTAGAATGAGGAAAAACACTTCTTCCACAACCAGCAGCCACTTCACTGTGCAGCTCTTTGAAGAGAGATGTAGAAGCTGCAGGATACACCAACACTCCCTCTCAGCTGTCAGCCTGAAGCAGTCAACCACTGACATAAAGAACAAAAATTACATTTATACTTTTTGTCCTTTTAAAAAGCCCTTTCTTTTTATCACATCCAGCAGATGGCATGAAACAATTCATCGCATAAAAAATTAACACGTCATTGAAGAAGCTCACTGATAATGTTGTTTTAAGCTCTCAAAAAAGAAGAAAATCATGCAGAAATGATTCTGAGTCAGTCAATCAAATATTAATTTCTTTCTTTTAAAGATCACTGCACTTATAGTCACAGTATCTGCTATATATATGTGTGTGTGTATAATGCAAAACATTACCTTAATATACCTTCAAGGTCATGTCCATGGCTGGGCAGTCTAGACCTTAAGAGAGCCCAGGATCATGCTTTGGCAATGAGGTGATAAGTTTAGTAATACTTATTTTAAATACACATCTGTAGATCAATAGAAAATGAAATATGATAAGGACTAATCTTTAGTTCAGCAGTGACTGTGAGCTTTGTGTGACTTCAAGAGTGGCTCACTCTATTATGGTGCTAGAGTGTCTTCCATGGTGCCATGGTAAAACTGCTGACCGTGATCACAGCAACAACCTCATGCAACCAAGTTAAACAACAAAGCTCTTCTGATATCCCACACAAGTCACATTTATACATTTCCTCATCAATTACTGTAAAAGAAGAAGGACAGTATGGTGGAGTGGTGGTTAGCACCATCACCTCACAGGCCTGGTCTGCACTGATATATCCTTTCACACTCCAGAGACATGCACATTAGGTTTATTGGTGACTAAATTAGGTATGAATGTGAGTGTAAATGGTTGGTTGTCCTGTCTGCGGTGCTTCCCACCTCGTGCCTCATGACACTTGCTTCTGCTAAGATGCAATACTGCACTACATGCAGAAGAGGATGGATGGATAGAAAAAAGGAAATAAGGAGGTGGTAAAAGCCATTCCAGGACAACTCGTGATTAACACATCCACTTTGGTATTTGTTGGGTGAACTTTAATCTCTGTGTACGTGCGCGCACGTGACCATGCAGAATCTGTAAGAAAAGTACAAGATTGATGGCACCAGACTCTTTCTAGTTTATGTTTGTAGTCTGAGTTCTATTGATGAATCACATCTTAACAAGCTTTGGTTGAATTCTAATGAACAGCTCATGTGGAGAGCAAAAGCAGGAACACATCTGGTGAAATGCAATCTCAAAACCATTGCACATCATCTGAAGACAATTTAGCTTTTTACATTTATCTGCATTCATAAATTATGACCTGTGAGTGGGAAAGCAAGAGTTGACCTGGAGATGAAATGGCTATATTGGAAGTTGACAGATTAATTGATGGGGTTCCCTGATTGGGTACTCTTTAAGAAAGATTACTTGTTTATGTCACTGGATGTGGAAAAAACATCCACAATAGCTGCTGCTAATCATCTAGGAATTCACAGCAAAAGCAGACTAAAAAATGTCCCAGTGCAGCATTTAAACAACACAATCAAATGGAAAATGTTATTCATGATCAGCGATATCAATAAATGGTTCAGCTGTTTTCCTCGCTGATACTGATGCTGTGCTTTTTCTTGGGAGCACAGCATCAAATGCTATGCTACTTTTCCCCTGTGTGGGTTAATCTGTCCCAGTTGATGCCACCGTAAACTTTGAAGTTTGATTTATTGATTAATAAACGCTAGTAGTAAATCAAAAGTAATATAAACTATATAATGTCACAATAGATTTAATTAATATGCAGCATATGCTGTTCAAAGTCCAGAGATCAATCAAAAATTCCCATAAAACAATAAAATTCCAAACGTTGTCCTAATTCGGCACACGTGCTGCTTCCAACACAGAATATTGAGCTTTTTGATGGGCACTATTTCTTTATTATTTAAGTTGTTTAATGGCGCCAACTGTGAGCTGCTGGTGGTTCTACTGTCTTACGTGAGTGTCCGGTTTTATTCCACTTGTCTCTGCTGGTTTTACAGTCTGTGGTAGCAGCCTCCGGGCCCCTCTCCCTCAGGAGTGTGTGTGTGTGTGTGTCTTTGTATATACACATGTGTGTGTCAGCTGGAGCAAAGCTGGCGTACAGGTGCGCCGCTGCCTCGCCAGCACTTCCTGGTAATTAATGACTTCTTCCTGCCTCTCTCCCTCTCTCGCTCTTTCTCTGTGTCTGTCTCTCATGGCTGCGATGGTGGAAATTGATGACATGTGAGCGTTTGCTTTTTCAGTCACACGAGGACAGAGTGGTCGAGTGGGAGAGGGAGCGATTTAGGGGAGAGAGACAGAAAACACTCGTATTTATAAGGAACGTCGAGCTTGTTGAAGCCAGTCAGCCATCCATCATGCCAGCTACTTTGTTCCGTTCTTTTTTATGCCTCTCCCTCACTCTTCACCGTCTTTTATTCATGTCCTCTCTTTCCATTTCCTATTTGCCGCTCGCTTTCCTCTTCTGCATTTCTCTCTGTTTCCGTCCGTGTCCATGCATCTTCCTCTCCCTTTCTCCCTCTCTCTCTGGTAATCTATCTTAGTTAATATCGTCTCTGCGAGCAGCTGGGTACCGGAGCCCAGTCAGCTCTGTGAGAAACAGAGCTCTGCGTGTGTGTGTCTGTGTTGTAGACACACACACACGCATAGAGAAAGATAATGACAGAGAGAAAACATGATAATGTAGAAAGTAAAACAGGAGCAGGGGAATGAGCGAGGAGTGAACCTGACGATTATATCAGGAGAGTACAGCTGGAATGATAACACTATGAAGATAAATCCCTGTAGGTCTACTCAGAGAAGGGAGCTGTGGGTAACTGTAGGTCACAGAGGAGCCGATGCAAGCGCCCCACAAATGTCAAGTAAGCTGATTGGCCCAACAAATCGCTTACCGCTGTGTCTATTGGCAGATTGTAATTTTTCAAAATTTGTGTGTTCTTCAGGTTTCAAAGAAGGAAAAAAATTCAGAGTTGCAGTTTTTAGCTCGAGAAATAACACCATTGATATGAAGTTAAATTATTTCCCAGAAGATCGCGCTTTATGGTTCTGATAATGTTTGTCTTTTCCTTTTAGAAGTAAATACCTGCAGTAAATACCTGCAGATCTGGGATCTAACTGTTAGCATCCAGCAGCACTAAATCATGTGAAAATGTTAAATATTATACCTGCCTACCTTACAATTTGGCACATCATGCTGCTTTATGTGATTTTGCATTCATCTGGTGTCAAAAATGTCAGAAAAAAGTTTCGGACTGGCTAAATGTACCTGGACTTCATAAGAAAAGATGCTTTTTTAAATAAAAAAATAATTTCAGAAGAAATGAAACATTCAGTTGATTATTAAAGTCTATTAATGTTGGAATTTTGTTCATCTCATAAAAAATTGTATAGATAACATTTCACTTCACTTAATATGGTATTAACTGGAAAGCCTCAGTTTGAGTACATTGAGTCTTCTAGATAGGCCGAAAAGGAAACGGCTCACAACGAGTTGTTTACAGGCTCTGACCAACGACTACCCGGCTCGAGAAGTGATGCGTCATGTTCATTCATTTGAAATTAGACCTATTTATCTTGTATGTTGAGTTTGGTTTACCACAGGTTTCAGGACCAGTTATAGATAACAACAAGCTGTAGTCCACTTAATTTTGTAACTTTTACTTTATTCTGTTTATGTGAATCCTGTTTAAAAAAAGTTTCAAAAACATGTTTTAGCACTGTAAGGAGTTCTTGGTTGAATTAAAAACGTGACCTAAACAATCCAAAGTGTATTTATGTGGCACATTTTAAGACAACCAGCACGGACCAAATGGCTGCAGCTCATAATGAAGGACAGACAACATCAAAAATATGTGCAAATATACACAACGTGAAACACAATATAAACTTGTTCGATCATTATCTATTACAGTAAATCCAAGACGGTCTAGGTTTGTAAAAAGAAGAGGACAGGCTCTCTGTTTTCTGTTGTGTTTTCATTTTTCTTTTTGTGATGCTTCACCCCCACTGAGAGGTCAAAGGTCACAATATCTGTTCTTTTTCTCATGATCCCACAGTAGCCACTTCACACGCTACACCTTCGTATCTGCTGGAGTAATACGAGCGGATAGCAAGTAAGATAAATGTTTAAGAGTCGCAGACGGCGAGACAAACGCACATTTGCTCTCTTCTCCAGCTTGTCTAGTTGCCGGGGTGACCAACCAGCCTGGCTCGATGTTTGAGGACGGGGAGAAAAAGAAAGAAAAGAAAAGAAAGGAAAGAAAAGCGACCACAATCAATGAGACCCCTTTTTGTTTTAGTGGGAACCTCCTTTTACCCCCTGACGACGCACACACACACACACACACACACACACACACACACACACACACACACACACACACACAGAAACACACAGGATGACTGAAATGGTGTGTGACTGTGTGCCTTTGTGTCTGACTCCCTCTGCCTCTCTCTGTGTGTGACTGACTTTATTTAAGACAAGGGCCCTTTTGTTTTAAGCCGGAGAATGGCTCCAAGACCGAGGCTGGCCCTGTAATTGGCCTACTTAGGCCCTGCTTAGCATGAGAAAAGCCTTCCTTGGCCCGGCAGTGCCAAGCTAACTCTTGTTTTCAGCCGACTCGCTGATCAGAATTCAGAATAGGGCCGAACACCCCCCCCCCCCCCCCCCCCCCCCCCCCCCCCCCCCCCCCCCCCGGCACAACCCTGAACACACTCCTCCACCCTCTGCTTTAAATACACTGCACACTAATTACTTAACGAGAAAGATTGGGGGGGGGGGGGGGGGGGGGGGGGGGGGCGCCTTCTACACTTTAACAGAGTGGCGGTGGAGTCCATTTAAAGGAGGAGGGGGTGGGGAGGCCGGCTCTTTTTTCACCTCTTTCCTCCTCACTTACTTTTTGTCCCACTTTCAAAAAAGAAAAAGAAAGAAAAATGACCCTCTCTTCCATTCTCCTCTCTGTCCTTTATTCTCGAGTTCTCTCCTCTCAGAATCAGCCCAGATGCCACTTGTTGCTGCCGAAATCATTGAACTTAATTAGCGGGACAATGTGTGCGCGGTTTGCTAAGTTTGAGCCGTAAACAGAGTCGCAGCTCTACAGAGAGGAGAGGAGAACATAAGTTAGAGAGCGAGGAGAAGTTAGACTGAGCCGTGAGGTGAACATCTCCACGCTGGGCAGCATGGGGTCGTTCTCATGGAGGTAAATACCATCACTAACCAGGGTTTCATTTGTCATTATCAGCTCGGTTTGAGGTGTCTCAGGTAGGCTGTGTCTACAGGAAGTGTCTTGATAAATCTACTGGGTGGTCATTTATGTGTCTGTATGAAGCTGAACTTTTATAGCGTTAGTTATGTGCTGTGTAGAAAGCTATGCTTGAAGATTTACTTGTTAGTGGAGGTATTATTTAAATTTTGGCTATTTTATGTATTTTTTTAAATGTTAACCTTAAAATTTGAGTTGTTTTTTTTCTTTTTCTTTTCATTTTCACTTTAAATTATTGTATCATAATACTGGCATTCATTAACTTCCATATATTTATAGTAAACCATGCATACTACTACTTTCTTACTTCCTAACTTGCGTTCTACTAAATATTATAATATTTCCTTTTTTGGTGGTGACACACACATTCAAAATCATTGTATTGCAGAGGAGATATGGAATAGAAGGTAATGATCATATAGAGGTCAGGAATCTCTATCAATAGTTGCATTTCATGTACATCTTCTGCATTTGATTTTGGCATAAATAGAATTTAATTAAGTCAGAAAACCGAATAATTTTAATTTCCATAAATGTTTTTAATTTATTAGAGCTAGCATTCCAACATATTAGCCTTCATGGCTTTGATCCTCAGCCTTTTCCATACTTGAGGTGAATTCCCTGTACTGGAACCCAATTCAGTTTTAAGCGACAATGACACGACTGCTGCATTTTAAGTGAATGCAACATTGCTGCACTGCAGTTGTGCACTGAAAGTTGTTATTACTGTCAAATTTGTGGAGTTTTCTGGCCTGTCTTGTGTTTTTGCAATTTGTGGGTCTTATCTATAGAGTGCTAATTTTGACATTTCAATTATCCTGCAGTAGCTTGACATTGTTTTCAGGTAGAGTTTAACTGGGCAGTGTATTCTGACTTTATTCTGTGATGTTTCAGGTATTTCTGCAAACAGTATTTTAGCTTCACTGAACATTTTAGATACAGTGTGTTAAACATTTTGATGATTTGATTCATTACATTTACGGACATCTAACATCCATTGTTATGTTCTTCAGGACTCCAGACAACATTTCAGTTCTGTTCTTTTAGCATTTCCATTATTATCAAAATACTTTTTTAAAAAATAAATTGTTCAAAAAATACACTGAATTGTCTATATTAATACCTTAATTAATACGTCTTTCCCCTTTCCGCCTAATTACTTTTCAAACGATTCCAATATTACAGAGAATAACGATACTACAATAAATTCTCAACAGTCTAACATGAACTTCACTGTCTGGTGTACAGTGATCAAAACCTTTTGTTTCAAGCGGTGTTCATATTTCAGTGGTCAGTTCTGCAAGTGATACTTAACTCTTTGATCCGCTGACACTTCTGATACCTTCCAGGTTCTGTTTTCTTGTTCCTCTACACTACAAAAAAATAAAAACATTCAGTTGTTACAAACTTACTTTGAATTTTTTTCATTTTTTTCTAATATTTTTATCAAGACAATGAAGTTGAGATGTTAAGAACAGTTCAAACAGCCTGAACTTCCCTTAAATCCGCCTGGTTTTGTATTATTTGGATCTAAAATTTAACACCAAGATACATCAAATAAATCTGTTTGTGAAGATGTGTATCTACATATTTTTTGTCAGGCAGTATTTGAATTTGTGACTAGCTGTTTCTCGCCATTGGCGCCTTGATAACCATCGTTTTTGTCTCTATTCACGGGTCCACATGATCACATGATTCCACTCGATGATGAGTTTGATTAACTCTCTCTCTCTTTCTCTGTGTCTTGATGTCTCTCGACCAGTCCATACTGGGTGGTGGTGAGTTGGGCTTGGGGAGTCCCGGTGCGGCGTCACCCACTAAGCCGGCCGGTCAGTACTACCAGCACTACAGCTCCAACCCGCGGAGGAGAACGCTGCACATGGACACCATGGGTGAGAAGCCACACACAAAGACACACAATATATTTGCTATAGACACTCACATTGTCCCAGTAGCTCCTTTCTCCATCGCAACAATTAAAAGAGGAGCTAAAGAGCACAAACAAGGAAACTACTAGACATGTTAACTTACAAATAAATAATAAATGAATAAATGAAGATAATACATCTAATCCTGTAGTTATTTTTATAGCCACACAAATATGTCTTTATTATTACATAGATTGTAGATTAGGTCGATCTAATGAACGAGCAAATGACAAGTACACACTCATTGGAAATCTCCATCCGCCCTGTCGGTACATAAAGTGGCTCCACGTGGGTCCCGCAGTGTGCAGGTAGTGTTACCGCTCAGTTACCTGCTTGTAGAAGCTGAAGCAGTTTAAAAGTCACCATAAGCGGCAGAGAAGAGCTTTATTTGACGTTTGTTCTTATTTGATTTCAGCGGCCACCTGTCAGCCAATTAGAAACCAGAACTTTTGATGGTTTTATTGATGACCAATCAATATTTCATATATGAGATTAAAAAGAAATTTAGGTTTCCAAATTTACAAACAGAAACGTTTCTTTCTTTTTGGTTTTACCGTGTTCTACAAAAGTCAGCTGGGTAGCTGGAAATTTTTTGCATTGATTTAATGAGTCATCATTTAGGTGTGTTGTTAGGTTGAGGTTGTGTTACATTGTGTTGGGATAGCCATCTGTCCAAAGAGGCTAAAAATAAGTATGACTAAGGTTTTTTTGTGCTGTTGTCATTTTTAATAAACAACTTGTGGCAATTTGTGGCTCCCACAAGAAATAAAACGCCTTTTTAAAATTCTCTTAAAACCATAAACATACAACCTTCTGAAATGTAACAATAAAATCAACCGTGACTATTAATTTTGAGATTTTCTCCTATAGGCTTTGAACTAAAGCTTAGACTAAAACAGCAACAAGAAAGCAGGATGTCAATAATCGCCTGCCTTCATTTGCATTGACACTAGTGAACTATTTTAACCTGGACACTCTAGAAGACTGACAAATATGTGACTGTCCTGTCTTTTCTGTGTGTGTGTGCATTTTCAAAGAGGTGTTTAGGAGAGGAAAATTCTGGGAAGCCTTTTGAAAAGCAGGACAATAGTGGCTGTGGAGGTAGCCTTGGTAGCGTTAGCCTTGAGAAGACACAAACACACGCACATGCACACGAGTCTCGAGGCCAATTTCTAAGGATGACGCTATTTCATTTTTCCAGTCTCACCTTCCAAGTTAATAGACTGCTTCGTCGCTCCCCTTGAGAGAAACCCTGAAAAATAATATAAACATGTCAAAAGCCGCACGCCCTGTTTTTATAAAACCAAAGGGGAAATAATTGACCCTGTCTCTTTTCGTATCCAGTCTTTGTGTTTCGTGCATCTTATTGTGTCGTACTTGTTTGCAGTGAAAGCCTCCTTTGTAAATATATCGGCCTCGCTCGTTCCTCTACAGCTCATCGATTAAATTCAAACGACCCAGGAAAAAGAAAAAGCGTCTTTTAAAAGACCAATAAAAGCCACTTTGCCTGGTAAACTCTCATCTATTGTTTTATTGTTTTTTCCCCCTCTTTTAGACATTCACACAAAAAAAGTGCGGAAGGTCCCTCCTGGCTTGCCGTCCTCGGTAAGTGATAACATGCTCTTTTTTGTGATATTTCAGATATTATTTCTGATCTGTTGTCTCTGCTCGAGTGCCATGAAGAGGCTGCTCATTCTGTTGTAATCCGCGAGCTGGTTTTGTGTCAGTAAAGGGTAAAGCAAGCGTTGCGTGGCTTTGTGACTCTGTGTACATGTGGATGATTATGATGCTGTTTGGAGCTGAGCTGGACACAAACAGCTGTTGGCTTTTTTGTTGTCACGTTGTTGGGTTTTTTTGTTTCTATTCATAAATAGTTATTTTTAGCGATTTAATGTCTGTTTTTTAGAAAACTCACAGGATAAAAAACACGAGATGGTGTTTTTTTTCATGACTCTGAACACATAAAAACTGTATATGTAAGGAATCTGTTTTATTTTTTAATTTGAATTGATTTGCTCAGTTGTATTTGTGACATTTTGGACTGAAACTCAGCAGTTGGTTTAAATGGATGGAGTTTTTCAGCAGGTATAAAAGGACAGAAAACCTAAAAGAAACTCAAAACTTGTTGAAAACGAAAAACTAGCACATCAGCTGGCTTTGGAAATCTGTGGAAAGGAAGATGCTGTCAGAGCCGAGCTGGAAAACAAACAGCTGTCGGCTTTTTGTCATACATGTGGTGTTTTTTGTTTTATTTTTGTCTTTTTACAAATCAAAAGAAGAAGAGTTTCAATTCAGACAAATAATCATATAAAGGAAGCAAAGATTCTGTTCTCCTGCATTAGGAAATGGAAGCTGAACGCAGATTTTAGCAAACAAACAAGCTGTTTTTGTAGACTTACTTTGTACTGGTTTCCCCAAAATATTCATTAGTTAGTTAGAGGAAGAACAAGCAGGAACACTCGTCCATCAGCTGAGAAAAAAAATCAACCTTCAATCAGATTGATGGTGGATGATGAGTTTAGTGCACCAAAGTTTCAAGGATTTGCTGTTTTTTGAATATTTGAGCTGTTTGCACTGCCAGAGATATCTGAGAGCCTGTGAATAGTTATTGTTCTTTGGCTAAAGCAGACTAAATGCACACTGGGAAAACTCCAACAGTAAATATGATCAAACTTACAGAGAAAAAAGATCCGTTTTTGGTGATTATTGGTTCCTCCAAAGCTGAATCGACCCCGGCTGCTGTTCTGAGGCCTGATGCACGGACGCTGTTTGACAAAGCAGCTGTTTCCCTTTGTGTTCCTGGAGTCTTCCTCAACTTAAGAATAAGAGCTTCTATTATTTAGTTTGTGTTTTCTTTGTTCACCTTTTTTGCACTCTTGTGTATTTTTGTCTTCTGTCTTACTTCAGTAACTTTCTTTTTCTTTGTCTTATAAATTCAGCATTTCAAACTGACATGTTATAGCTCTCTCACGGATCTGGCGCTCATTAGATTTATTTCTATCTCTTACTATGAGGTGTTATACATGTTGAGAGGTTTTTTTTCCTCGACGGTGACCTCATTAATGGCCAGTTAACGATGGCTGAATGTACGGCATGTCAGACGCTTCTTTGGCTCGGCGGGAGTCCGCCTTTCTGTGGCCTTGGCCTGCTTTGTCCCCGCTTCCTGCCTCTTTCCTCCGCCTTTCTGTATCTACATCAGCTTGCACCAGCGAGGAGAGGGAGGGAGGAAGAGGAAGGGAAAAAGGAGTGGAAAAAAGGAAAAGCGGGGAGGAAGAAGTGTGCAGTCTGTTTAACAGGTTAACCCTGATCATCTTGGGTGCATGTGAATAAAAACGTGACGGCAAACAGTTGCCACTGCCGAGCAGGAATTTACCATCCAGTTACATCCCAAAATATTACAAAAAAACTTTTTTTTGTAATATTCAGTTACTTTTACATTTCTTCAACTCCACAACAGGATTTTTTTCTTTTTCATCTTGATATCACTGTAACATTTATGGTGTAAAACATTGTTACAGTGGGAGCCATTGTTCTTCTATACCAGAACTAAAGACAGTAAACCCTGCAACAGTGAAAACTTTAAACCACTCCATCTGTTTCAACTTAGACCTTGTTTGTTCAGTGCTTCTTCTTCTTCTTCTTCTTTTTCTCCTTCTTCTTCTTTCTTCTTCTTCTTCTTCTTCTTCTAAAAAAGTTGCCTGGAGGGTTTGTTGGAAAGCGTTTATGTGTATAGTTTGCGTACACAGATTGGGGACTGAGTCCTGCATGCCACTCTTAAGTGAAAGATGTTGATTTGAAGTGAATGCTCACTGTGTCTTCCTAATCTTAAACAAGTGCTATAGATATTGCGGTAAAGACAATGAAGAACATTGGCAGCAGCCATTGTCTCCTTTCATATCTTGATAGAGCTTTACCACAAGACTAGGCAAAACAAGGATTGGACAAACCTCACATCAAGACCGACAGATTTTGAGTATACATCGTCTGACTTATGACACATCCCTGCAAATCCCTGTAAATGTGATTGTTTGCACCAGTTGCACAATCTCTGACACTTTAGGATTTTTAGGAATTCTGCTGGTGTACTTCTTGAAATTCTGGTATTGACAGACAGCTTTCGTTTATAAAATATTTTCAAAATAAAAGCACAGTGTGAATATGTACCCTGTAGAAATAAATCTGAAAATGCAAAAACAAAAAGTCTGACGAGTTAAAACTGGAGTTTCTGGTTTTAAATGATCTGGAAAATTCTCGCCACACCACAGTCCTGCACTAAAACATGGAGTGCAGCTTGTGCTGTTTATACGCAGTGAGATTTGCCCTGAAATGGTCAAACTATGGGACAGCAAAATCTTGATTAATCATGGAGCACTTTAATTAAGCTCATTTAAACTTCCTGTTTATTTACCAAATATTACTTTGGTAGTAAAACTTAATGCTGTTGATCAGTGGTGTCAGGCAACTAGATCTAAAAACTAAAGATTAAAATTTCTACCCATACCAACTTTACTGTTGGCTGTACCTGAAAGATCGGCGTAGCCATCAAGATGTCACCCGATTGTTGGTGAAGTCCCACCATGAAACCTCAGACTGAGGGACTTTTGCTGTTGCCATGTTACCTTTTTAAAATCAGATGCCATGAAAATGGGGCACATCTCACTGTGAATCCAAGAGACACCACCTTGATATATCATCATTTTCCAAAATAGTTTCCAAAATAGGCTTCATGTTGTATTTAGCATCCCTTTAAGTGACAAATTCGGCCTATAAAGTTGTCAGGAAAGTGTTTTTCTACATACACACAGACTGTAGGCAGGTTTTAGCCAGCAGGTTGGTATTGATTTCACTTTGATGCTACGTTCATCTTTAATGTCGTGATGGAACGGGTTTGCACGTTCATTCATCACAACTGAATCAGAAATAATTGACTCCTAACTCGTAATCGACTTAGCCGTAGTTCATGTGTTTACCTTAGCATTTGTGACACTGTGTTCCTCTCAAGGCATGTTTGCTGGTGCAGATCAGTAAAATGTAAACAGGACAGGGTTGGCTTGTTGGGATCATTTTTGCCACTTTTTCCACAATTTCATGTCATGTAAACCTTTCAGTCTCAGCTCAGCTTCATTTGTACCACACAGCATCTTGAGTTTTCTGTTTTGTACTTGTAGCGGATTGTCTATTGGCCAGCTTGCTCAGGGGTTTTGGTCTCTAACCTTCCTATGACTTGTGCGCTGGATAAAAACCTCACACTCATGTCTGACTGAGTTGTTCAGCTGTAAAAGTCTAGTGTCAACAGCCAGGTGATCCAGGTTTTGGATCTCTCTGCACTTACTTCGCCTTCATGTCTGAGCTGTCGCCTCTCTCCGTTGTGTCTCTGTTGCCACCTCTGTGATGTGACTAATCCTGCCTTCTCCTCCCGTTCACATGTAGAGAAAATGAACAAGGAGAGGACCTAGTGCCTGTGAAATGGAGAGGTTGGTTCCCCTGCTGGAAAATAAATTCCAAGGCACTTTCCACCAGCTTTTTGGCACGAGCATTGGCTATGAGCAGAAAGTGAATCGAGAGCTTTGTAGGGCTTAAATGCATTCGGTTTGTATTTTAGGTGTCTTTGAATTGCACAAGGCCCAGGTTCTGTCGTGCCATGAGTCAGCTTCAGCACCCGGCCTCGTCTGAAGCTCTGGCTTTTATTCTGAAAAAGCATTGCTGACAGGTGTTCATTTTCATAATCGCTTCTGTTTGGGTTTGAGATGTACTTTAGACATTTTAGAGAGGGGGGAAGAGATTGAAACTTTGTATTTCTGAGAAAAACACTAAAACACACACTTTAACACAATGTTCCAGAACAGACACTGAAAACGTCGACATCATCTGATCTTTGTGTTGTGTACCCAGATATCGTGGCCTAAACAGAATTAGAGTGTGAACAAAGAGGAACAGCTAGTGGCTAATACCGCGTGACTTTTTATTGAGCGCATTCATCAAAATGTTAATAAGTATGAGATAAAAAATAAAATAAAAACAGGTCTCAGCTGCAGATAACAGCTAACTGTTATATACAGGTATTTCATTATAATAATCCTCCCCCCCCCCCCCCAAAAAAAAATAAATATATATATATAAAACTTACACAGCTTTTATATAAATTGTGTATCCCTGCAATATAGATGCTCTTCGCTAGTCTATGTATCTATGTTCATGTTGAGACTGGGTATATACCAAAACACTTCGGACCTTTTTTTAAAAAGATAAACGCTGTCCACGTGTGTAGTGTCACTCATATGAGCAATGACGGCATCCCTGAATTACCATAACACGGTAATACCCCGTACTGCCAGAATAAACAGCTGGCTTGCATGCAGTTGTGATTTTTCTTAAGTAAATAAAGCAATATGTGTTGAGCCCCCTTTTTTTCTTTTCTTTTTTTGCATGAATCCAGGAGGGGATGCAGATCTGTTTTTTCTTACCAGACTGTTTCTTGTTTTGTTACAAAACATTCCATATGAAATTTATAGTTGGTGCCTTGCTGTAGGGATTGAACCTATAAAGCCTGTCAGCTGCTTATTTTTAACCTCGGATCAGCCCTACAAAGAATTTTCCTGCAAGTTTTCCCATTTGATTTTTAGAGCTGAGCATTTGGGTGTCTGTTCAGAAATCCTTCCTGCTCCTCTTTTTTTTCCCTGTCTTTTTTTTCCCGAATGGTCCGGCCTCCAACACTGCTGCCAACAGCAACGGCAAGGAGGCTGAGGCGTCTTTTCATTCCTGCCTCCAGCAGCCAAGCGAGCTGCCTGCCGCCTTCTTTTTAATGCAGTAAATTGAACTCTGACATGATTTGATAAGGATTTCTTTTTTGTCAATCGAGTTCTTGCTTTTTGTTTTTCCTTTTCAAATAATTTGGGTCACTTTTCAGTCATCTACAGCAACTGTATGTGTTGATTCTGCAGGATGCTCTTGTGTAAGTTAAACATCAGTTAAACTTATTGAAATCCTTCAGTTTAAAGGAGCAAATGCTTAAATGTTAAAGGATAAAATCCTGAATTTGAATTTCTTTCTTCTAAATCATTGATTATGTCCATAAATTAATCACTACAAATGATTCTATATTTACAACTTAATGTAAGGTGTGAAATTGTTATGTTTGTTTAGTGGTTGGCTGTCATATTTAGGGGTTAAAACCCTTTACTTTCTGATCTGTGTCTTCACCAGAAGCCTTAAAATATTTACTGTAGGGTAGACGTAAAAGCATATTTGACAGCAGAGACACTGAGCCAAACATAATTGTATAATTTAACAAACATTACTGATGCTGGTGAATATTTTTGTGTACAATTAGTGTATATTACACAATATGACTGACTAAATGTTACTGGTTAAAATATAAAAGGTGTATGTATCACATAAATGTTTTAACATATACTAAAATGTTTATGTTTTAATTCTTTTTAAAATTTATTTCTTGTAGTTAGTATGTATGCTTTTAACACAACATTTTTAAAAAATTGTAAGGTCAAAGGTCAGCTTATTATTATCAATGTAAAATGCATCTTCCTTTAATAAATACTGTGGGAGTGTGGTTGGTGATTTTTTTATACTATTGTTATTGTTATTATATATTATATTTATACATGTGTACTGAACAACCACAGTGAACAAACATCACAAGGACTCTCCGTGGAGCTGCACCAGCGTCTGACAGAAAAAACAATAGCTCGTGGATTTTATAGAAATATTTTTATAAAGGAGAAGAATGAATATACATACATACAATGTTCTGGTTGTCTAAATGATGACGCCCTGTGTCAGAAACCGTAGTCATGAAATAACAAACACATGCGCACACAAACACACACGCACACACACGCTTTTTGCCCAGCCTGCACCTGCTCTGACTACAAACCCGACTTCACAGAGGAATGCCTGTAATGTTAGTGTGTGTGCATGTGTGTGTGAGAGGGAGAAACACAGGGTGTGTGTGTGTGTGTGTGTGTGTGTGTGTGTGTGTGTCTAATTCTATCGAGACACAGAAAGGCCAAAAACAAAAGTTCTCTTTGTGAGCAAAATGGCTTTGAGTAAACAGCGTGGAAACACTTCTCCATCCAAACATCCCGAGTCTCGTGTTGACAGATTCGCTCCCTATAGTTCCCTAAAAGAAAAGGCCATTTTTCTTTGTTTGTTTGATTGTTTTGTTTGTTTGTTTTTCATATTTGTCTTAAAATAAAATGGGATAATATATGTACATTGAGAGAGCTGTTGGAGGTTTTAATGTTTCCCTCGGTCCTTGTTGGCAATGAAGAGTTGCCCCGGTGCTCTGACTTCAGTGCGGGAAAGAAGTGTCTATCTTGCAAAGTTAAAGCCTTTATGATAATAAATTCCAAATTTGTGTTTCTTTACTGAGCAACCAAGTTGCACTGCTGGGAACAAACATAGTCAGTAGTTCACATTTTTGTGCCAAATATGGACTCACTACCAAGGAATCGCTTAGCTGTAGAAAGGAGATTACAGGATGATTACATCAATAATACTATGTACACACAGTTGACCCTAGATAGTGGTCAATAGTAACCTTAATAGTGACCTTCTTGGAAAAAGTGAAGAGCCCACAAAATGTCCTTACCTATCAAGGTCTTCATCACTTTAATCACGAATCAGGCAAAAAGAAACAACTAAGCTGAGGGACGTTTGCAAACTGCGTATACTATTTGAAGGTTATTTGTGCTGGGTATTAATAACTGATGCATAATTATTAATTAGCAACACCTAGACTGTACTCTCTATAGTGGATGGTGGTCCAGACAGTGTTTGAGCCAAGGAGATGTGTTTTATTCTCATTTTCTGCTCTACTGTTAGAAGTAGATGAACGCTCAACAGCTGACTTTAATTAGCTTAGATCATTTCTGTATGATTTTTAATTGTTTTATGGGCCATTTTGGGGGGAAAAACAAGTTTATATGAAGTGACAAGATGACAGAAATAGAAATATATTTGGGAGGATACTTGAGTTTTAATATTGAGTCATATTGTTCAGTGTTTTCTCTGGCCTTACTGTCTTTGTGCAGTTTAGTTGTTTTAAAGCGACATAAATTGATAAGTGGCCACTAGGGGCAGTAGCAGCGGATTTCTAGACCATACAGTGATTATTTCTTTTTTGCATTTAAAACACTTCCGTATTTGGTGCCTTGTACACTTAATTTGATGACTTTAGAAGCAATAACAGTGTTTTAGTCTCAAATTAAACTTTTTTGATGTTTTGAGACACAATGTATTTATGTAAATGGACTAATGCTTTCTGGAATATTTTGTGTAAGTTTAGCATCTTTCAGCTTGGTTTCAGTCATATTTGACAACTTCCATTAGATCAAGATGCTTTTTTGCCTTTTTTGCCATTTTTCCTTAATTCATTGGCTGTTACGGTGACATTTTCTCTATGTTTAAGGAACGTCGATACTCTCTGTATCTGTACATTGTTTAATTTGACTTGTTTTTCCCTGTTGTCGTGTTGCTGCCCTCCCGTATGCTCCAGCGTGTGAGTGCACTTCATTTAAGCAAGAAGTCTTGACTGTTTTCTCTCATCTCTCCACTGCGGGCGATGGGCCTCTTTCTTATAATGAATTCTTTTTTCTTTTTTTTTGTCTCCCTGCGCCACAAGTTTGTTATTGTTGTTTGTCAGATTTTGTTTGCTGAGTTGATGATTTACTTTGAGAAACAATTAAACGTCACTTGAGAGGAGAGCGTGGGACGTCTTTGTAATCAAAAGGAAATTAGGCATCAGTTGCTAACATTAGCAGGTTGCAGAGTGTCGTCTCGCTGTTGTTTTTCTTTGTTTGGTGTTAGGAGTATATCGGCTCTCTCTGCTTTTTTTTTTCCTGCTTTAGATATCATTGTTTTTGTTAATTTGTCGTTCAAGCTGATAAAGTCTCCAGCTCGTCCTCGGAGCTTTGCTAATGTTGACTGAATTAATAATAAAACACAGTCATAGTTATAAAGATTATCCCCAAAATCGACTCTAATGAAGCCGTGAAGATGAAGCTGTTAAAGGGAGTGGAAATAAATTGTATGTGCTTGTTGAATCTTCATTATTTAGTCCATTTGTAGCTTTTTTCCTTCTTTTTTTTTTGAAGGCGGAATAATAACACACACACACAAACACACAAATATCCACTCTCTCACACACAGTTACCTCAGCACTGTAGGAGCAGCCATGTTTTACAGATTCATCCTGTGTGACTTCTTGTTTTCAGGGTTTAAATGTGAATATTATTTTACATTTTCACATTCCGGAAAAAAGGCATCTGTTTATTTATAGCTTTGGATTGTGGATTTTTTTTCTTTAAAATTGAGACAATAAATATAGCAAATCTTAAATCAAAGCACAATACATTATTTAATTTTCAATACTATAAATGATGGTTTCTCAAAAGTAAAAAAGCGTTTGTAGTCAGAAAAGCTTTTTAATAATTCAGTAATGTTGAAATTGTTACATTTTATCCATCATGATGTAGTAAAAATCATTTATTCCTCAGAGTATGTTATTATTATATTATCTTGGAGATTTCCTACTTTACAGTAAAATATCTTAACAACAGGTTTCACTTCTTTAAGCAAAAGTTAATATGTGATTATTTTTAATCTGTAACTCATTTGTCACCAAATCTAAATGACACTTAAAGCACTTAAAGTGTATTTGTACAAAAAAAAAAAAACAAGGCAACAGATTTTACTTTTAAGAATACCAAATAGCCATAAAATTGCATTTTTACCTGAAGCTCATCATTCAGTATTTTAATTTCTAATTTAAAGGATCCAGAGTGTGAAGAGTCTCATCTTCAGCTCCCTACCAGCAGAAGCCTTTAAAGACAGACCTTCACTTCCTTTGATTTTAGGCTTTTAAAGAAGGACTCCTGGGGTGTCAACATTTTATGTGGCTTATTTAAAAAAACAAAAACACAACTCCTTTTAGGGTAAATATTTTCAAACCCTGAGATTAAATCCTCTTCGGTGATCTGACCAGGGCGATCTGCTCCCATCTCTAGCTATTTCTTCTCTCTCTCTCTCTCACTCACTCTCTCTCCTCGGCTCAGATGTGGTTTTGTTTAAAGTCGACAGCGTTAATTAAATTAAGCCAGGTCTTGCAGAAGGCACAGTAGGAGAGCCGGCGGTCCCCGGTGGGCCGCGGGTGGAGGAGGGATGGAGGAGGAAGAGTGGGGGGAGTGGAGAGCAATAGTGGTGGTGGTTGGAGGGGGGGTACAGGGAAACTTTTTAGTGAGCCATACTGCCCCCTTCAGACAACCCCAGATGCTGCAGAGAGGCTGCCTACCAGTGAACTGCTGTGTTGTCTGTTTCTTGCATCGTGTGAAGGCAGCTGTGTGGTTTTAGATACGCAGGGTTTGAAAAGTGTGATCAAAAATTGTATTTTTGTTTTTTGTAATAAGGAAAAAGTTATTTTAAAAGGGCAACAGTTCAATTGCCAAAAGTATGCGGACAGACTTACCCTGTGCTGCTGTAGTGATCTGCATTTCAGGTCAGATTTCATTTGTAGGGTCTTCCTCCCATTCAGGCTCAGAAGCATTACTGAGGTGCAGCAGTGATGCTGAGAGATAAATCCTGGCTCACACTCGTGGTTCCAACTAATTTTGGTTTTGGAGTTTTGGATGAAGCTGCACCAAATTAACACAAGTAATTGTATATATTAGCATATATATATACACACACACACACACACACACACACACACATACAGAGAGAGAGAGAGAGAGAGTAATAATTAGAAAGCCCAATTTGTTCTATAATTTGGAACAGCAGAACAGAAACATTAATAGTATGAAAGAATAAATGTTTTTCTTATTTAAAAAAAATAAAGGCAGATTTATGAGATATATTTGCGAGCCTGCAGAAAGTATTAAGTTGTGTTTACTCTCTTGTCTTTTGGTCAAACTGGTTGCACTTGTTTCTGTGAATCCACTTTGTTACAAAAATTTAAAAAAAATTGAAAAGCACACAGTGACCTCACCTCCTCGTGTGTGAAGTGGTGCTGAAAATGAAGTGTCTGCATGTGCGCGTTTCTGTGTTAGCATGCTGCTCAAATTAGCGGCGTTGTACCCGGCCTTGGCAGAAGATGAAATGAGAAGGAGGCTGCAGAGAAGGAGGGGTGACAGAGAGAGCACTCGCATGCAGCTTTGACATGTATAAAAATAACATAAAATGTCCAGTCTTTTTTTATAACATTGTTACAAATTGCTGTATTTGCATCATTGGTAAAAATCGCTGCCTCTCAGTTTCATTCGTGCTTGCAGGTAACCATTAAAACCCATGAGTGAAAGTGGCTTCAGACTCATGGGTATATTGCGGGGGGGGGGGGGGGGGATTTAAGGTGAGCTCTGATTTAAAACAGTAATGGACTTGGTGGACATAACGCAGGAACTCAAGTTTAGGTGTGAATACTGCCGTTGTCCTGCAGCCACAGCTTCAGTGTTTATTCTGAAGAAATCCAGAGAGCAGCTTCAGCCAGAGATGACCTCATGGTTTAACTGCTAAACACACACACATACACACTTACGCACACACACTGACAGACAGCTGTGTGTGCAGTTATGTTTTGCGGATGCTTCAGTGACTCATTCCACTTGAAAAAGCTGCAGAAATGCCTTTAAAATACGAGTCTGTCCGCCTCCTGCCTTTTTACAACTGCTTTAGCACAACTTATACATTAATCAAATGGCATAGTTAAAAAGAATTGTTGAGAAAGAGAGTCCACGTGTATGTGCGTTCTTTGTGCGCGTGTGTCTATAAGCTATTTGCTTGGCTCTCAGCCCCAAAATGTCCCACACTGCTGCACCCCGACCGCCATTTTGTGTCAGATGGGAAGCTGACTAATTGAATAACAAAGCATCCATTTGTGTGTGTGTGTGTGTGTGTGTGTGTGTGTATTGCTGTGTATGAGTGTCTGTGTACATGGATGCATGTGTTGTTTGTGCAGATCCTCTTGTCCAAAAAGGGACTTCATTTGACATAAAACTAAACCTTCCACACAAATAACATGCACAGTATATACATAGCTTACACAAATGTAGCTTATACCGCTCAGTTCTGTTTAAAAGTCCACATCTAAACTCACTTAAATGCTAAATATTTAAAGGAAATGTAACACTCTAACAGCTTCAATTGAGTTTTTGACCAATTTGGTTACTCAGCTGCTAAAAGGCCAGGGGTGGGGCTTGTTTTTGACTTAGAGCACAGGGTGGTAACAGCAGTGTAATTGCTAGCATAGTCTTGCTATAACTATGTTTTTTAACATGTTTTGCTAATGTTACCCTGGCTTTTGTCCCATTTCCCATAGTCTACTTAACAGCTACTACTGTATAGTCCCTTAAATTATACTACTCTGTCTCAGATGTTCAATTACAAATCTTTCAATCTAATGATAAGTCTGTGTTGTCTTAGCTTATAATGGTTGGTTTACATCTTATGCTAATGTCATGTCATTTTGTCATTTCCATAGTTACAGTCTTAGCAAAAAGAAAGCACATGCTCTTGAAGTTCCACTGTTCTTTAAGGTAAAAAATAATAATCTGATCCTTAGCAGGTCTTAAAACGAGGTCAATACAACCTCATATGAACTGTAAAACATGTCATTAATTATTAATAATTAATTATTGCCATAATAGAAACTTTAATAGGAATAAAGAGGATAAATAGCAGTTAGGTGCTGTTGGGCAAATGCACTAATGCAAGGAGGAACTAGACCTCAGAGGGGAGAGAATTTCCAAACAATTTGAAGGCCGTCATTCTATAGTGACAAAGATTCTTCACAAGTGGAAAATATTAAAGACAGTTACCAGTGTTCCCACCAGTAGACATGCCAGCAGAACATGAAATGCTCAGAGAAACTGCAAAAAAGTAAAGACTCTACACGCTTCAGTTAGCATTTTAAATATTAATGTTTGTGAGAGTAGATTTAGGAAAAGACTGAAAGTGTGTGACTCATTTGGAACACCTCTTTTCTCTAAAAAGAACATGGCAGCACAGTTTAAGTTTGCAAACATGCATCTGAACAAA
This sequence comes from Neolamprologus multifasciatus, assembly GCF_963576455.1. Lineage (NCBI taxonomy): Eukaryota > Metazoa > Chordata > Actinopteri > Cichliformes > Cichlidae > Neolamprologus > Neolamprologus multifasciatus. Next base: position 35,978,829 of record NC_140445.1, on the reverse strand, counting down.
CCACAAGAACTCTGAAAAAATGTTCTTTTGACAAATGAGAGCAAATTGGGTCTTTTTGACCAAAATGCACAGCACCACATACAAAGTCTATCAGCATGAATACCTCAAACCATCTGTCAAGCATGGCGGTGGAGGGCTGAAGATTTGGGTTTGTTTTCCAGCCACTGGACCTGGGCACTGTTGCATATCAAAGTACTCTAGAGTCAGATGTGAGGTCATCGGTGCAACAGGCCAGTGATCCCAAGCACAGCAGCAAATCTACAGCAGAGTGGCTGAAAAAGAAAAGAATCAAGTAGCCATCAATGACCCAGTCATTGCAGGCTAGTTGAAGTGAATGTTTCTGCAGTCTATTGAATCAAGGGGTCCACTTTGTTTTTCACGTGCTATTTCTCTACTTTGACTTATTTTTTGATAAATAAATAATTACACAATGCATTTATTTTAACATAATCATGCTATCTGGAAGTTTAGCTTGATCTTGAGCTGTTAGATGTAGAGTTGGGGAAGTCATGAAATAAACTGATGTGCCAAAGCGTCTATCAATACTGCCAGCCCCCAATGACCAACAAACAAGTCTGGCTGAATACACTCCTTGGTATTTGTCAAGTTTTCCACTTAGTTGCTGATCCTTCAATTTGAACTTTGTTGTACTTTAGAGAAAGGATAGCAGTTTTTCTTCCACAACTGCCTCAGTGCTTGAAATCTTCCCTGTCAATGAAATGACCTCGGCCAAAGGATGTTTGCTGCCCTTCTGTCCTTGTGAGGACATTTGGCTTTTACAAAAGCCTCCCTCGCTTTGTCTCTCACACACACACACACACACACGCATGCACACACATACAGGAGTGCCTGCTGCAGATGTGAAGGTTTCCCGGTGCATTCCTGAGCTCAAATATTTGGCTGCAACAACCAGCAGCAGAGAGCGGCACTCTGATTTGCTCCAAGGCTGAGAGGGAAATCACATGTTGTCACACACACAATCATTGGCAGACTCACACACATACGCACACACATGCACCAATATGCATTTTAAGTGACAGAACTGCTTTAATTTGTTGATAACGTATTGAATATTTCTCAGTTGTCCCTCTCAGTTGCACCAAACGCAGTCATCATTTTATTGTTTGTTTTCATGTTTTTTCCTCATTACAACATTTTTCTGCTTTAAAACTTTTATTAAATACTACAACGTGAAACGTGCATCACTTACAGGAACAAGAGGATAATACATTTAAAACAGTAACATTGTTTATAACGTAAGGATCAGATTCACTAGCAGTGTATTTCTGACAGCAGTGATCATAAATACTATAATCTTCCATTTTTCCCACCCTTGTTGCTTATCAGTTCTCACATTTTTAGAGTTTCCTTGAATGCACCACCAAGTTGTGTTTGGAGAGCGATGCCTGCTGACAGCTAATTGCTCTGTGATCTTAACATGAAAAGTTGTCAAAAAACAGTTTTCAAGTGGTAAAATGAATTGGTGATCACAAAAAAAAACAAAAAAAAACAACAGAATGTGAGATAATTATGGGCACTTTACACACAGTTGCTGCATTTTGATGACTTTTAAGTCAGGCTGAAATGCACTGCACACCAGAAAAGAGATTGTACGAGTTTATGAAAACCTCAGCTTGAGAGGTGATAAATACTATCTGAATCACTTTGAGAGTTTGGTGAAGAAAGACAACAACCAGAAATATGTGAGAGGAAAACTTTCAAGATTCGAGGTCAAGATTTTAAAAAAAAAAACAACAAAAAAAGAACAGGCTGTTGGTCCGACGAGAGTGCTGCCTAGAAGAAAAGCTGTGTCTTAGTGATCTGAATATCAGCCTCATAACACACGTGTGAGACACACACACACACACCCTGTCGTGTGGCGGTAATGCGCGCTGGTGGTGTGGATTAGCTTCATCTCTAATCATTGTTTTCATTCTGACACGGTCTGTGTAAAGCATACCTGAACACAAAGCGCTGAGTGGGTCTTTCTTTCAGCAGCAGGAAGAACTGCTCAGCAGGAGGACAGCAGGTTTCACACTGAGTCAGACCTCAGAAACTGGTCTCAGGTTTGATTGGTGAACAAACCGCAAGTTATCCTAATTCCCATTAAAGTCATTGAAAACTAGCTGTTGGCAAGTATCCAGCATAGTTTTACTGCATATGATTACTGCTTATGAGCCAGAACAAGAAAAACTCTCCACAGTATTTGGCTCCAAATCTAAAATGTAATACTTAAAAGATTTTCTCAAAAGGAGCATTTCAATCCACCTTTCTATTTCAATCCACACATGCCTGTAGACGTTATATGAACCAAAGTGTTGTCTTTGCAAAAATCCTTTAGGAATTTCTATATTAAATTACAGCCGTTCAGAATATATTGTGTGTTTGTCTCCCAAAAATCCTGAATTGGAATCTATGGGAGATTTACAAACAGCAAAGATGATAGAAGTAAAGCTTTTCAAAACTAATTTGTGGATGAACTTTAATTAGTTTAAATCAAATTTTACTGGTGATCCTAAAAATGCCTCGCTCTTATCATCTACAGTTCCAGCAGAAAATGCTTTGTGACATATCTACAAGGAACATTTAAATGTAAAAAATACAAAAGTAATGTCCACTTAAAACTCTTTTACATATGCAAAGCATGCTGTCTTTGTTCACCTTAAGAATGCAGCTAATTAAATGGTTGCACTGATAAATCCTTGGTGTTTTAACAGAAACAAAGTAGTTTGCACTCATGCTAACAGCTGGTGCTGTAGGCAAAATGCAGATGTCAGCAAGCTAACACAAGTTCTGACGAGGCTGACTGTGCCCGGACCAAATCTGACTGAGGCGTCTTCTTGTTTAAAGAGACTTTTTTCTGCCCGCCATTTCCAAATAATGGGCAGGAAATTAAAAACAAGAGGAAATTGTTGGGTACTCTCACTATGTAAAGTGCTTGGAGAAGACTATTGTTATCTTTTGTGGATAAATAATTTGATTGCTCCAGACTAAATTGAGCTGTTCCAGAAGTAAGGCAAGCTCATTTAATTCCCTCTTATATTTTTAGCATTTCTAATAGCCAAACTTAAAGCTTTGGGGGAAAAAAGCATGCTGTGGATGTAAATAAAAATAGAGTAATGTGTTCAGAAAATATCCAAATCTAATGAGCACTCTTTTCTACAACCCTCACATAGCTCTGACATTTAACCTCACTGGCTAAATGTTAGAAATTAATGGAAGAGTCGAGTTCAGGAATGGGTGAAGGTGCTGTGGTTTATAGGGTTACTGAAGTTGGGCTAGCTGGTATATAATAATGTGCTACGTGGTAGCTAGCTACACAGCTATGGTTAGCATAACATCAACACAGTGAAGCTGGAGGATGAACGCTAACCTTTTTCCACTCGCTGAAGGTTGCAATCGCATGGCAGGAAAAAGACCAACCTTAAGTCAGAAGAACAACTGAGATAATCCAGCCGCAATATGAGGTTAGTTATTAATTTATTGCTGCATGGGCTGGGCTGTAGTTACATCGTAAGGTTTTAAAAACTGAGCTTTAAAATAAACAGTGGTAATAAAAACCGAGAGAGGCCGACAGTGATCACTGCTCTTTTTTGGGGGGCTTGTTCAGATTAAATAGAACAAGATACAAAACATTAAAACATGTTAAAAACACAACAGCCTTAATAAACACAAAGTAGTTTGGACCTGGAAGCAGGGTTCATATGTCATCACTTAGAGACTGGACAGTTGTAGTTTCTTCAACCGAGCTTTATTTTGAAAAGAAGGAATTTGAAAGGAGTGGCATAATGTAGGAAATATTAAAAGGCCTGCACCATATTTCATAGTACTAATACTAGTACGAACTAATAGTTGAAAATTCAGTAGAAGCACATCATGAGAAGATCAAAACAAGTTCTTAAATTTCAGCTTCAGGGAGTGATAACTTTCAGGGAATGTGCCTGTTTGAGTCATATTAAGTGGTAATCAGCTGAAATCATCTGAGCTGGTGATGCCCTACATTCTTTGATTGATGAGCAGTTGAATGGCAGTCGTACTCTGAGGTTAAGGTAGTGATGAGACAGCAGATTGGGATTTAAACAAGAAATTAGGTAATGCTAGCTTAGCATGTGTCAGAAGTCAACATTGTAGATGCTGAGTGAAACAGATCACCTTTATCTCGCTCTGGACTCCATGACTAATTTATGGACTTCAATACAGCACTTGGTCAAAGAAATTACATTAAATCACTTTAAATGTCTCACTATGGTTAAGAAGTTCATATTGTTCTTCCTGCAGAGGTACCTGGAATAGCAAATTTAAAAAAATACATAATTTATCAAAAGTCAGTGTGGACATATTCTTAAAAATACGCCAACTACGGTGATGACACAAAGCTCGTCTTAAATCAACAAGTTATCCCCCTTCTCCTTTCCCAGGTCTTCCTTGATCCACATACTGCGGGAAGTTAAAGTTGGAAGTTCCCCCCCACCCCACCCTTTTTTTCTCGCTAACCCCCCACCGAAGAGCTTCCCTCCAATTTGTTGAATTTCTCAAAATGTTCCGTTTGTTAGGCTGAAAAGAAAATCACAGAAAAATCACCATAAGGGCTGCTTTGCATTTTTAATTAAGAAACTAACATATGAATATATTTGCATATTATTGAGTTGCAGATTAAATCATGCATACATAATTAGCGTGCAGCAGCGCTCGCTTGTTCCTCTCTCTCTCTCTCTCTCTCCCTCTCTCTCTCTCTCCCTCTCTCTCTCTTTCTCTCTCTCTCTCGCTCTCTCTCTCTCTCTCTCTCTCTCTCCGTGCACTGTGCTTACTGCTTTTTTGGCAAGCTGTGGTTCTGATGGATGCCAGACACACACACACACACACACACACCTACCTTGTTCAGACTCTCTAACAAACACACCCTCTCCAAACACTTTTGGGACTCTGTTTCTCTGCAACTCTCGCTCTCAGTTTGTATTTGGGAGGAAAATTAGCTTCTGATTTTCTCCGTCAGAATTGAGGCCACGTCAGGTTTTTGATCCTGATTACACCAGAGAGAACTCCTTCTTTCTCTCTTTCTTTTGTCACAGAACCGATTTAAAAAACATCAGTATAGCTTGGTTGCTGTTGTGATTTGGAATGTCACATGATTTATTTTTATTTAAAGATGTAAATCTAATCTGAAAACCCCTTAATTATCATGTGAACCATGCTGGGCAAAAATATCTGAAGTTTTTAATCACTGGATGTGAAAAGACAACTTTACCAAATGCTGAAAAAGCGAAATGTGTGTGCCGTTACTATATTTGTAACACAACTACATTAAAGCTCCTGTTAAAACAGCTCCTCTGGGTTTCAGTCAAGCTGAAACAGAAGATGAGACTTAATGACTTCAGAAGCAGCTAGGCTACAGTTTAGAAGGATTTAGTGATCATCGGGACCTGGCTTCACCCTTACTGATGCGTGCAGCAGCAGCAGCAGTCCAGAAGTCTTACTCTAACCAAATCCAGCTGATTGCCAAATGTAGCTTCCAGTGGATAACGTTAGCAAGCCAAGTATGAAGACACCATTTGTCCAGTATATAGGAAGAATTTGGAGCTACCAGGAGGTGGCTAGCCACTTTCCAGTGGTTTAGCTTTAATCTTTTGCAGTGATGTACAACTGGACTCCAGGACCGTCTGACATCAGTGAGGGGTTTGGTTTGCAGCAAGCACAGCTGGATTGGCTGTGGGGAGAGATGAAACAGGCCTGAAACTTCATTAGATGGAAATTATATGTAATTTAAAATATAGAGGTAGGGGACTGTGGGCAGGTTTTCAGGTTTCAGTGTGTCAGAGCTTCACTTATTAGCGAGGCTCTGACACTACTCTCTGTCATATGAGAACTCTTTGAGCCTCAGTAATTTCCACAAATGCACTGATGTTGTGAAACCAGAGGAGCTAAAATATTCAGAATTCATTCCTTTACATGTTGAGCTTGCTAATATGTATACATTTTTTATATATTTGTATGTAATATATTTGAAGCTTTTAACCATTAGTTATTTTTAATCTCTGGCTCTTTTCCGTAGTGCATCTTTTGCCCTCTCTTCCCTCACCTGCAACTGGAGCCTGGTTCTATTGGAGGTTTTTTTCCCGTTAAAGGGAGTTTGTCTTTCCCACTGTCACCAAGTGCTTGCTCATGGGGGATTGTCTGATTTTGGGGGGTTTCTCTCTGTTATTGTAGATCATCTTGAGGTTGTTGTGATTTGGTGCTATATAAAAAATTAAAACAGAGTTGAGTTGAATAAAATTTAATTTGTCATCATAATGAGGCAGTTTTTAAATGTCAGTAAGCCAGGTATGTGGCTATACTTGAGCCCTGTTTATTTTCACAAATGTAATGAATTGTAGTGATTCTGCAGTATGAACAGGGGGAATATTTCATGTACTGTTGCAATGACTCAAACATCAGTCACTGTTTGAGTCATTGCACCGGACACATCAATGGACTGTTTGAGTTCTTCATTGCAATCTAATGATCCCCTCTGTTAAATAAAATCATGTGCATCTTGACATAAAAATTATAACACAGGCAAGTGTGGCCATTGTTGCTGAACTGCCGTTGCAGTGTTGCTTCAGGTGTAATCTGATGGATATTTGCAAATATGGAAGCTTGTTGGTTGATGTGACGGACTCTAAGGCCAGCTTAACTTTGCTTTGTTGTCCAGCAGGGGTTGGGCGTCAGTTTGTACGTTCATGTCACCTTCTTCCACTCTGTTTGCCAGGAGTGAACACAGCATTACAGTACAGTATGCTCCTCTCTTGTGTGTGTGTGTGTGTGCGTTGCTTGTAGGGGATGCACCAATCCCATATTTGGATTAAATCTTTGTAAGATCCTAATTCAGAAAGCTAGATCCGACATTGGCAACGAAGACCTGTTTAGATTGATTATATGTTGTTCTTATGTTAACCCTATATGCATTATATATATATATATATATATATTTATATATATATATATATATATATATATATATATATATGCTAGCAGCATTGTGATATTTGCTAAGGATGGGATGGAGGACGCTAATAGAAAAGGGTCAGAAGTCTTTCATACCTGCAACACCGACAGCTTTTCTTTGTATGGTTTCAAAAGATTTTGACTGAATTGACATGAAAGGACAGAAAAGCTACGGGTTTCCAAGTTTATATTCTTGGGTGCATTTTCTATTTGTTCTTTTATATTTAGTTTAACAAAGTTAGGAAAGCAATGATTAAACCTGATGTAGCTTTACGCATGAAACAATGATTCTCAGTTTCATCCGCTTAATTTAACAGTCATAGCAGATCAGTCCCTAGCATCACCTGAAATCCAGTGCCAAGATTTTGATATCATTGCATCTGTGTGTGTGTGTGTGTGTGTGTGTGTGTGTGTGTGAGCCACCCGCTCTCAACTCTTCAATCCTGTCGGTAACTTTATTGTTTGTAAAGTCCAACCTGCAGAATGAAAAGGCTCAAATCAAAGGCTTGCAGTAGGAGGTGGCTGTATGAGGAGAACAAAGTGCACTGTGCTGAGTGTGTGTGTGTGTGTGTGTGTGTGTGTGTGTGTGTGTGTGATTGTGTGTTTAAGAGAGAGAGAGAGTTTATAGACCTTTAGCAATTGCTGCACCATGTGAGGAAGAGAGAGAGAAAATCAAAGGAAAAAAGAAACAAAGATGAAAGTGAAGAAAGAAAAAAAGGAACATAAAAAACGTAAGAAAATTAAAGCCAGAAAAAATGGATAACAGGAAGTAATGTAAGAAACGGAAGAAAATCGGAGGAAACAAGAAAATTCAGGAGACAAAAACAAAGACGTCTAGAGAGGGCGAGAGACATTGAAAGAGACAAAGGATGAGACAGAGAGAGAGAGATTGACAACTGGGGGGTCGCAATTTGAAGGAAAATCCTACAGGCGTGAAATCAGGATGAAATGTGAGATTATAATTCAGTCAGGGATTAACTGTCATCTCACCAGCAAAGAGGCAGGAGGAGGCGAGGAGGAGAACAAAGGAGAAAGATAGGAATAACGGGAAACAAAAAAGGAAAACTGGAAGAGAGAGGAAATGTACAAACACGCAGTAACATTAAATAGTGATCATTTTTAAAAAATGACACTAACAGCATACACCCATACACCCTGACCTCTCTAGATCACCCCACATCCTTTTTTTTAGCCCCACTGCCCACTAGAAGGGGCTGTCGCAATTAAATGCAGATGGACGATCGCTAAGAAATGTATTCTTTTTAATTTATGATTTTTCAAACAGTCTGCTGTTCAGCTGTGTTATTGTTAAGAAATTTTATCCTCTCCCTCGTCTCACCTCCAGCTCGTTGCAGCAGAAGGCTGCCCCTCTCCAAGTCTGTTTCTGCTGGAGGTTTTTTCCTGTTAAAATTGAGTTTTTCCTTCCCACAGTTACCAAGTGCTTGCTTATAGGGGGTCAACTGATTGTTGGGATTTTCTCTCTAAAGCATCTTTAAAGCACCTTTATAGATGCACTGTTGTTGTGATTTGGCACTGTATAAATACAATGGAAGTGAATTATTTAACACAAAAGTCATTTAATGTCTCTTACTTACATTAGAACTTTTCATTTAATTGCACTATTGACTGTATTCCTCTTCATCCTTAATGTGTTTTTTTTTTTGGTATTGATCTTAAGTTAAGCAATTATATGATCAGACTGCTGAGAAACACTGTGAGTGTATGAGATTGACTGTATATTTTATGATTTACAGAAGATGATTCATTTGTAGGACTTTGACCCAGATGAATGAGGTTTGTTTCCCATAGACCTTGACTTATTTTAATTTATGACTTTATTTTAGCTAAATTTATTGGACAGAAGAAGGGGATACAGGAAATAAAGCTTTGTGCAATCAGAATATTACAGTGTATAATAAAACAACAGTATGTGAACTGGTTCTTGGTCCTCATTCCAAAAACCCTACGAGTGCCCCTGGACATGAGCACCTTTTTTCACACGCACCCAGTATCCTGCAGTGGATTGGCAGGTCTGTTACATGCTTTGATGAGATTGTACATGAATAAATTCTCTTAATCACCAAAGGATTCACAATAAGGGCTACTGACTTATTAGTAGGTTCAGTTTTCCTAGTCTGAAATATAATTACAGCATGATAACAACTGATACTCACCAATTGCTGGGCTGATAACATTTGAAGGAGGTGGTTTTTTGTTTTGTTTCTCCCTTTCTCTCCCATCTCTCTCACTCCTCCTGTTTTACCTCCTTGTTGCTGCTCTTCTGCTTTTTTCATCCTCCATTATCTCCTTTCTTCTTCACCTGCTCTCTTTTTTCTCTACTCTTCCTTTTCCTTTGCCCCTTTCCGTTTGCTTCTCCACCCTCCTCCCTTCTCTTTGCTTTCCTCTCCTTTACCCCCTCTTTTCTTTCAATCCCTCCCTCTTCTACCTCCCACTCATCCTCCTCTCCATCTTCCCTTTTCATCCTTCTTCATCTCTTGCAGATTTGTTGACCAAGCAAGCGTCAGACAAAATTAAAAATGCTGCCTCTGCTTCTTTCCCCTCAACCGGGTCACTCTTTTTTGGGGTATATATGTATATATATTAGGGGTGCAACGATACTCGTATCGATATCGAACCGTTCGATACAGTGCTTTCGGTTCGGTACGCATATGTATCGAACGATACAACATTTTTAATTTATTTTATCAACTTTCCTTCTGACGATGCTGTCTGTGTTGAGCGCTCAGTGGATCTGCGCTCGACAGTGCAGCCTAGGCGGAGTAGTCAAACACAGATTCACTGAGCGCAGGGCAAGCTAGCTAGACAGAAGTTAAGCTCTTGCAACATGGCAAATTGAACCTCCCCCACCCTCATTCAGATCTGGCGTTTGGAACTATTTTGGTTTTTATGTGAAGTATGACCCTGAAGGTAAGCGTGTCATGGACAAAAGTAAAACAGTATGTTGGATGTGCCAGCAATGCTCAATTGGTGGGAACTAGTGTGTTAGCGCAGTTAGCTCGTTAATGTGTTGTCTTCCAGCCCCACTCATGAGGCGATCCGCGGTAGCTCGTTAACGGAGATTTGCCGTGTTGTGACCTTAACGTCATTTCAGATTAACGCTGACAGCACTAGTGGGAACACAACCAATATGACTGCACATTTACTCCTACATCATCCTAGTGCAAAGACAAGTGGAAGCAGACAAAAACAAGCACGCATGCTACAAACTTTACCCGAGTCATTTAGACAGCCGTTAGCACATGATTCTCCTTATGGGGACCTGATATGTTTAATATGCTGCTGAGAATATAGCCCAGAAGAAGCGTATAGTATAGCTTTTATTTTGGAAAGAGACATTTCTCCATAATAAACTCTCTTTTCCAAAGATGAGTGATTCCTCAATCAGATACAGGGCTCGCAAAATCGCTAGCCCGACGTCCTGGGGCTTTTTTCCAGTCGGGCTACCAAAATCTATCTCTGCCCTGCCCGTCGGCCTATCGTAGGAAGGAAAAATATATGTCAATGCTTTTGCATTCTTTCGGAAATGTAGCTGGGTAATTATGTCATTGGCATCGGCCACTGTCAATATGTGACATACTGAAATCACGTTTGAATTTGCGCTTGTTTTTTGCTTTCACTTTGCAATCGCGTGAACTGTGTATAGAAAGCGACAGTACTGATTGGTGAGTGATGATAATTTGCGCACCAATTCCTCTGACATCGTCTTATCAATCGTTAGCTTACTATGCAAACATGACAAGTGAAATCTCCTGCAGCTTAAACATGTGAGAGGTTGATCGCGCAGAGAATCGCTGAGCGTTATGTTAGTGCCTGTGTAAAAGCAGCAGGATATATATTTTAGTTCTGCTGAGCCAAATAAGACAGGTCAGGGTGAAGAAGTGACAAAACGGAAAGGTTATGACAAGTCAGACTATAAGGCAAAAAGAAAGTGCAGCTTTATGGTTTCATGGACAAAAGAATTTCTGTGGCTGCAATATGACGAGCTAAATAACCAGGGCTGCACATAAGTGGTCCGCAGGTGCGCATTTGCTGTCAAAATAAAAACCCGCACAAGATAAGAAGTTGCAACGCGTGTTTGCGTACATAAGATTTTCAGGAGGAGGACAGACATTTGTTTAGAACTCTTAAAGATGTCGAAGAAGCTCCTTTAAGCAATTACTGTGATGTTCCTCCACCTCCAAAGAAATGTCAGAAGGAGTCCGAACCACAAAAGAAGCACGTATTCTCGGAAAAGTGGTTGCAGGAGGTGAGCTGGCTTCAAACAAATGATGAACGCACAGAGATGTGGTGCAGAATGTGCCGTGAAAATTTAATAAATGACAAATTAATAAAAAGGCATGAACATTTTTTTTGTATCGAAAAAATATCGAACCGTGACACCAAAGTATCGAACCGAACCGAACCGTGAATTTTGTTGTATTGTTGCACCCCTAATATATATATATATATATATATATTTTTTACCCTCTCCCTGCATCTCTCATCCTTCTTTTCCTCCCTCCTTTCCTTCATCCCTCCATCTCTCCCTTCATTTCCCATGCAGTCTGGTTGGGTACAATGCTGGGAGCCAGCCAGCGCTGCAGACAGATGGTCCACTTATTAGATGTGCATCAGCCCTCCCTCCCCTTCCTGCAGCTCGCTTTTTAATCAAATTAAAGCTGAAAGAAGAGGAGAGAGGGAGTGGGAGAGCGAGGTAGGGTGAGAGTGGGTGAAAGAGGAGGAGAGAGAGAGTTTGGGCGGTCTCTTCCCTTGTTTTGGAGTCTATTATTTGTTTGAATAGGATGGATGATGACGATGTTAATATGAAATTTGGAAGACTGCATCACTGTCTGTCCTACAGTTTTGTTGACTGCCTGTAAGCCCCAGCACCCCCACCTTTCCCCCGTGCCTCCATCTCCCGTCGCTCTCTCTTTCTTTCTGTTTTTTTTTTTAAGGCCCACTCCACCAGTTTTACACATGAAGATCAGTTTACTTGTCAGCATTCGGGCTGCTCAGGCTGTGAAAACAATTGTCCACTGTCATCTCTGGCTCTGGAGGCACTTTGTCAAGTATGGCTAAATAACTGGTGATGTCATAGCTATGTCATTGGGGTTACCTCGACCTGGGCTTGGAAACCATAACGTCTCTTGGGATGAACCAGCGTGGGAATTTTTCACACTGATGAAAAAGTTGCATTATGAGAAATAAGAAATGTAGGAGCCAGTGTTTTTGGACCTTGTCCATCATATCTTGTGTTCTGGTTGTTTAGATTTTGACTTTCCCTTATTAATGTTCCAACTTTCCCGAATCATCAGTGTCCTTGTAGATGGGTGGCAAACAAACCTGCATGTTAGTCAGACTTATTTGGAAGAGAAATATCTCGTTAATCTCCGTACCCCTCCTGGTGCAAACGGATTCGGGGTTTGTGAAAGCTTATCAAAACAACGCAATTTAAAGCAACCTGAAACATCACAATCCTTCACGCTCGGCGTTGTGGCAAATCTGGGGGAGTCTGGATATGACATAAACCTTGAATGTCAATCAGACTTACAGTGGTATCACAAAGTTTACCTTTAATTTTCTGGATCCCATCTGACAAGTTTGAATGAAACTCTGTGATCTTGTTGCAAATAAACACAGAAATATTTGTTTGAACACAACTAGAATAAAAAAGAAAAATCCACTTTAAACAATCGCAGCCAGTTGTCTATATTATAAGTAACACTGTGTGCCAGAAAAAAAAATGCACATGATTCATTAACATGAGCAACTTTTAGGTGTTTGTGGCTCCCCCTGTAGGAGCAGTGGAAGCAGAGACTGGACGCTGTTTCATTACAGTCCACCATTTTAGACTTAAAACTCAACATAAAAAACAATCTATTTTAACTGCGCTCATTATGTATCTTGGTATTCTTTCCGTCTGCATCGATGTAGTATCATGACGAGAAAAAAAAGGAGAATAATAACAAATGCAATATGTTGGATTGGCTGCTAGCGTACTGCCACACTGAGCCTCCTGTCAATCAGACAACTGATGAGTGGGTTAACGATTAATGATGGGAGCAGGTTACCAAAGCAACCTAAACATGCTGTTTATGTGGAAAAAAGGGGGGCAAAACTATATATAGTCAGGCAGCTACAAAGGAGGACCAAAGAAAGCTTTTATTGTATGTGTGGTATAAGATAATTTTATGTTGAATATATATACAGAGGAGTAAACATTATTATATTAGCCTATAAATGAGATAAGATACACAAAAGCTGTAGAACCAAGTGTGTAGAGGAAATAAGTGGGTAGGAGAAGAAATAGGAGGAAAAGGTAAGAGAGGTAAGGAGAAAGGGTAGGCTAGAGGGAAATACAGGAAAAGGTAGGAAAATAAATAGGAGGAGTGTGAAAGAGCGAAGAATAGGGGAAAAGATCAAGAGAAGACAAGGGAAAATTAGGAAACGAACGGGAGACAATGGAGGAGATGACAAGAAAAATAAGGGTGGAAAAGAAGAAAGAAGGGTAGGAGAGGAGGAAACACCAGAGAAGAAAGTGAGAGGAAGAGGAATGTAGGAGACAGGTGGAGGAAAAAAGTTGGGTAGAGGAAACCAAGAGAGTAGGAGAGGGGGAGAAAAATGGGGAAGAAGGGAGGAGACAAGGAAGAGTAAATAAAAAAAATAGGAAATGAGAAATGATGAAATTAAAAGAAGGAGATGACAAGAAAACCAAGGCGTTGGAGAAAAGGAGAGAGAAACAGAAGGAAAAATACACAATTGTCACAAGAGGAAACATAGGAATATAAAAGAAATATGAAAGGAGGGAAACAAAAAAGAGGAAATAAACGGGAGTAGGAAAACCAAGGGGAGAGGAAGAAAAGAAAGGGGTTGGGAAGGAAGAAAGAGGATAAAAGGAAAAGAAAAACATGAGAAAGGGGAAGAGGAAAATTGAGTAAATAGGAAATGAGGGCGAAAAGAATAAGGAGAAGAAAAAAGGAGACAAGTGTGCAAGGGAAGAAGAAAGCTAAATAAACTGAAAATTAGAAAGTGAGAGGAAAGGAGGAAGAAAGCAGGGGATGAGGAAATGGGATAAAGGCCTTAATAAAGAAAAAGAAAAGAAGATGAAAAAATAAAATGGGAGGACATGAGACAGAAGGGTGGACCATCCGAAGGAAATATAATGGCAAAGGAGACAAGGAAGAGGAAACCAGACAGTAATTTAAAGGAGAAGGGAGAGAATAAGGCCTAAGTAGGAGCCAGAGACATAAGGAGATGACAAGGAGAAAGGGCAGCGAGGTAACAATGTAGGAAGCAAGGAGAGGAGAAGGGCAAGAGATTAAAGGAAGGACGAAAATAAGGGGCAAATAAAAGAAAGGAATGATGAGAAGGGAGGGAAAGGGGGAGTGACGAGGAGGAGTGTGTTGAAAGAAGCGCGCGGTCTGGATGCGATGGAAAAAGTGAATATTCGGTTCAGTTCAAAGGCACGCGGCGAGCTGAAGCTGCGCGAGGGAGGGAGGGGAGGAGGGAGAGGGAAGGATGGCTTCCAGATTTAGTGTGGAAAGTTAAAAGAGTGTCTGCGACCGCGCGCGTGTCCGCGAGGGTCAGTGCGCGCTTATACGCCACATTTCAACCTCGCTCTCGATTCCTCTTTTTTTCCCCAGTACATTTTCCGTGCGCGCGCTTTATACGTGTGCGCGTGTGAGGGAGAAGGGGAGGGGCACTTCTCTACCTCCATATCTCTCTCTCTCTCTCTGCCTACTTTGCATATTCCGCGTGCCTCGGCTTGGCCATATGGGAAAATGCAACTGAAGGAATTGTCGGCGGGGAAAAAAACGCGCAGGCAGGAGCACGCGAGCAGGAGCGGCGAGAGTTTGAGATCATAACAAGCCCAGAAAAAGTTCACGTAGAAGAAGAAGAAGAAGCAAACAGGAGAAAGGTGGAGAAGACAAAACGAGCAGGGGCGGGGGGATCTTAGGCTAAAAGAAACAGCAACAACATAAAAAAAACAAAAACAGAGAGGCACGCGGAAAGAGAGAGAGCGCGAGGAAAGGGAGAAATAAAAGAGTTTCTTCTTCTTCTTCTTTCTGTGGAGGAGAGGAACGATGTATTGTGCGTACACCATCCCCGGGATGACAGGCAGCTCACTCATGTACTACTACAACGGCAAAGCGGTAAGACAGACCCCCTCCATCAGTTCTCTTTTTTATTATTATCATTATTCCCCCCTGTCTCCCGCGAGGGTTTGGGAGTCAGACGTGGAAACAGTCCGCGCGCGTGTGTTTGAGTGTGTGTGTGTGTGTGTGTGTGTGTGTGTGTGTGTGTGTGTGTGTGTGTGTGTGAAAGAGAGAGAGAGAGAGAGAGAAGGAGGTGCAGAGAGAGAGGAGGTGTGAAGGTGAAGAGCGTCGCTTTTTTTACGCAGTAACTTAGCCCAGTCGATCCGTTTGAAACGTGAACTGACTGTAAGATCACTGTGTCCGAGTGCCGGGGTTTATTTTGGGGGAATCAGACAGCGGTGGGTGCTGAGAAGAAAAAAAAAAAAAAAAACAGTGTGTGTGAGTGTGTTTAGCGGTGAAGGTGACAGCTGTGTATGGTGCCGTGGAGTGTTTCAGCCAGACTCTTCTAAAAAGTGTGTGTATGTGTCAGAAAACTAATATTAAAAATACAAACTGAAAAAATAGTCCCAAATCTTTTTTTCTCTCTTTCAAACGGGCGCTTTAAAAGTCAGCTTGAAATAATCTGCCATGCAGCTTTTTGCTCCCATTTTTTTTAATGAAACAAAATAAGAGCGTCATTACTGAATTGAATTGATGCTTTTGTCGCTGTCAAGCGGAGTGACACACTTGTGGTTTTTGGGGTTTGTTTGGTTGCGTGTGTGTGTGTGTGCAATTCAGGAAGCTTTTCTAATTCAGCCCCAAACTGCTTAAAAGTGCCGCTTTTATTTGTGAAAACGTGGCCTCTCTGTGAACACACTCACAACCAAGAAAAATACATTTAAAGGAAACCTGAAAATGAATTCACCTGAATTTAATTTAACATAAAAAAATCTGTGTTATTTATCTACTGGTTTTCATTAAAACAAAATAATTGAAGTGGACCAAAAATTAAGGTTTACCTAGCTGGATTTCTCTGTTAGTTTTTATTTAAAAGTGTAATACATGTAAAAATACTAATAGTGGCTTTCTGTCTAAAATGAAAGCCAAACCACCTCCTCGAGAGCCTGTCTGACCTCTCATGAACCTGTCTGTCTCTCAATAACCCCTCACCTGTAAAACACTAGTAACAGGGTGACATGATTTAGAGAGGAGGTGTGGTGGTGTAAAGAGAAATTAAGGTGAATGGATTTCACAAGTTTTCTCATGTTTTTAAAAAAGGCAGGAATGTGTGCAAGCTGCAGGTGCAAATGAAGACGGACGACTGGGATTTCCTACAGATCCACCTGTCAGCGAAGTGTCTGTCTCAGTCTAACTGCTGCTTCAGATCAAAGAAGAAGAAAATGAAGAAAAACCCTTTAAAAAGAAATCTGTGATCATCATTTTATGTTTTTTTTTTAAATCATATTAGATGTGATGCATTTTTTTAAAAAATTCAGTAGGTGTGACCTTGGCTTTATAAGAATATGATTTCTCTGAATATGTCCCCATAAATTACATTTACTGCAAAACAGGAAGATTTTTAATAATTGCTTTTTTTAGTGTAAGTAATTTATTTTTTTTGGTTGCGAAACATTCAATTAAAGGTGTATTTTTTATTTTTAATGTAATTTGCAAGACCTTTATTATCATCACTTTTTTTTAATTCACATAGGTTAATTCAAATTGAGTTTAATACATCTTTTGGTTTTATATATTTATTGTTTAGGTGCAAAAACAGATACAGAAAATCCATTCTTTAAAATGTGAGATCACTGTCATTTCTGCCGAGTTGCTTTCAAATAGAGCTTCTGTTGTTTGAGCAGACCCTCACCAACAGTCGCTCTCTGTCTTCTCGGCGCCTGTCGGGTCTCCGGCCTTCATCTGGCCGCCGGCCGCATCGGTCCCGCACGGTGTCAAACATTGACTGCGTGCCGTTTTGTACCTGCTCTCTCGCTGTAGCTCAGGGCCTTCTTTGTATCTCTTCAGTTCGGCAATGCCATAGGCCCGGCATGGCACCGCCGCTTTGTTTGGCGGCTGGCTGCTGGATGGCACATTGTGCCGATGGTCTTGATCCGGTGCCAAGCTGCTTTCTGTCTTCACTTTAACCCCCCTGTCTCTCTCTCGCTCTGTCTCTCTGTGTCTGTGTCACAGCTTGTTTGCACCCCCTGTCCGCTGGCATAAAGAGAAAACCCACAAACAAGGCAATCGGTGCAAAAAAAATAATAAAGAAAATCATGTTTTTTGGGGTCCAGGTTTGGTGATCACATGGTTGTAAGGGAGCACAGGCAAGCCGGTGTGTTACGGAGGTGGAAAAGTGGAGCGGGAAGGGGGGAAACCTGGGGCAGGCTGGTTGGGGTTTGAGCGAAGAGGCAGAAAAGGCTCGGACAGATCTGCAGCAGCAGCGAGGCTCAGCCCGGCAAGACCATACAGTGCAGGGGCTGAATCAGGGCTTTGGTTTAGGGGGAGAGAGGGTGCATGTATGTGTGGGAGGTGGGGAGGAGAGGAGGAGGGTGAGAGCCGAGGCCCGAGCTTCGAAGAGCGGCTGTCGGCTCGCTAACTTAAGCTCCAGCAGCTTAATGAGGTAGCAGAAAGCTCGACTAAAAACAAAAGGCCTCATTTAAAGGCGGCCTGGCCAGCCGGCTATTGTTATGCTAACACAGCATTTGAATATTCAGTAAGTTTTAATTAGGAGTCCTGAAACAGTCTGCCAAAATCCTGCAGTCCGCTCTCAGTGTGCAGCTCCAGGAAACACACACTTTAAGCACTTTAAACTGACAATTCTGCTCGTCTCCGTTTTATTTAGCATTCACAGCTTTTCCGGGACTAAAAGGAATGAATTAGTAAAATGAATTTAGAGTGTTTTTGTGCACATGCGCACACATTTTTCTAAGGCAAAATATTTCTCTCTACTCAATTTAAAATAAGGTGAAAACAGGTAAATGTATTTTTCAAATAGGTTCCAAGTTTTAGTTATATGAAAGAATTTCACATTACAAAAAGAGAAAGATTTACAATTTAAAATTTTCTCTATGAAATAGCTTAACAATCGCAGCCAGGTCGTCAGACATGGCTGCTAAAAATGCCCGTTTTCACAGAGGACATCGATCTCATTTTCTTGCTGAATGTTTCATTCATTTTAAATGTTTCTTTGTAATAAAAATCCAGTTTCATGAATCAAAACCAAAATAATTTTAATGATGGCCATTTAAGGATATTTATAGTTATGTAACATTCATGTTATCGAATCTGCTTTGAAGCACAGATACAGTGTAAAACATCCTCTGTTTTAAAACAAATAAAAAGCATTTCTTACCCTTTTTCATACGTGAACGACATGAGTTTGTGATTGTTCCCTGTGTGTGTGTGTAAATATATATATATCTATATATATCTATTAGGGGTGCAACGATACAACAAAATTCACGGTTCGGTTCGGTTCGATACTTTGGTGTCACGGTTCGATATTTTTTCGATACAAAAAAAATGTTCATGCCTTTTTATTAATTTGTCATTTATTAAATTTTCACGGCACATTCTGCACCACATCTCTGTGCGTTCATCATTTGTTTGAAGCCAGCTCACCTCCTGCAACCACTTTTCCGAGAATACGTGCTTCTTTTGTGGTTCGGACTCCTTCTGACATTTCTTTGGAGGTGGAGGAACATCACAGTAATTGCTTAAAGGAGCTTCTTCGACATCTTTAAGAGTTCTAAACAAATGTCTGTCCTCCTCCTGAAAATCTTATGTACGCAAACACGCGTTGCAACTTCTTATCTTGTGCGGGTTTTTATTTTGACAGCAAATGCGCACCTGCGGACCACTTATGTGCAGCCCTGGTTATTTAGCTCGTCATATTGCAGCCACAGAAATTCTTTTGTCCATGAAACCATAAAGCTGCACTTTCTTTTTGCCTTATAGTCTGACTTGTCATAACCTTTCCGTTTTGTCACTTCTTCACCCTGACCTGTCTTATTTGGCTCAGCAGAACTAAAATATATATCCTGCTGCTTTTACACAGGCACTAACATAACGCTCAGCGATTCTCTGCGCGATCAACCTCTCACATGTTTAAGCTGCAGGAGATTTCACTTGTCATGTTTGCATAGTAAGCTAACGATTGATAAGACGATGTCAGAGGAATTGGTGCGCAAATTATCATCACTCACCAATCAGTACTGTCGCTTTCTATACACAGTTCACGCGATTGCAAAGTGAAAGCAAAAAACAAGCGCAAATTCAAACGTGATTTCAGTATGTCACATATTGACAGTGGCCGATGCCAATGACATAATTACCCAGCTACATTTCCGAAAGAATGCAAAAGCATTGACATATATTTTTCCTTCCTACGATAGGCCGACGGGCAGGGCAGAGATAGATTTTGGTAGCCCGACTGGAAAAAAGCCCCAGGACGTCGGGCTAGCGATTTTGCGAGCCCTGTATCTGATTGAGGAATCACTCATCTTTGGAAAAGAGAGTTTATTATGGAGAAATGTCTCTTTCCAAAATAAAAGCTATACTATACGCTTCTTCTGGGCTATATTCTCAGCAGCATATTAAACATATCAGGTCCCCATAAGGAGAATCATGTGCTAACGGCTGTCTAAATGACTCGGGTAAAGTTTGTAGCATGCGTGCTTGTTTTTGTCTGCTTCCACTTGTCTTTGCACTAGGATGATGTAGGAGTAAATGTGCAGTCATATTGGTTGTGTTCCCACTAGTGCTGTCAGCGTTAATCTGAAATGACGTTAAGGTCACAACACGGCAAATCTCCGTTAACGAGCTACCGCGGATCGCCTCATGAGTGGGGCTGGAAGACAACACATTAACGAGCTAACTGCGCTAACACACTAGTTCCCACCAATTGAGCATTGCTGGCACATCCAACATACTGTTTTACTTTTGTCCATGACACGCTTACCTTCAGGGTCATACTTCACATAAAAACCAAAATAGTTCCAAACGCCAGATCTGAATGAGGGTGGGGGAGGTTCAATTTGCCATGTTGCAAGAGCTTAACTTCTGTCTAGCTAGCTTGCCCTGCGCTCAGTGAATCTGTGTTTGACTACTCCGCCTAGGCTGCACTGTCGAGCGCAGATCCACTGAGCGCTCAACACAGACAGCATCGTCAGAAGGAAAGTTGATAAAATAAATTAAAAATGTTGTATCGTTCGATACATATGCGTACCGAACCGAAAGCACTGTATCGAACGGTTCGATATCGATACGAGTATCGTTGCACCCCTAATATCTATATAGATAGATCTAGATATATTTAGATATATATACATATGTGTGTGTGAGGACATAGTACATAGTAAAAGCAATAGCACTTGTGTGTGTGTGGACATCCTGTGTGCTCAGTAGGCTGGAATTAGAGCGCAGCGTGTTATGCAATTATAACTTTATAAATAGACACATTGTGAGTGTGTGTCTTTGTATGTGTGTGTGTGCGGGCCTCTGTCTCCATCTGCTTCAGTAGTTGTGTATGAAGAAGTCACAAAAGCTGATTTTTACTCTGCATGTGTATGTTCATGTGGCTAAAGTCTCATTTTCCATGGAAGAATGTGGGTTTTATCGTCAGGGTGTTTTCAGATTCCTTTTTATTTATTTATTTTTGTTAAACACCTGAAAATTAAATAAATAAATGTGTGCATCTGCATTTTCCTTTTTAAATCAGCTTTACCTTTCATACACCATCCCTGAACTTTTTTTTTTTTTGCACCACTAATGCATTTGTGCTTAAAAACGTAAAGATGTGAGCGTATGTCGACGTAAGCTCTGGCCTGGGTCATTCAGTTTTTCTTCCAGCGCGCGCGTGTGTCTGTGTGTGTGTGTGTATGTATGTGTGTGTGTGCACTCTCTCCGGTTGGTTAAAGCCCGCCACACCGTTCAGGCTTAAACTTAATCCTTCTGCATCAGATTATCTGACACTGATGCTGCTGATACACTCACTGATGTACAAACCACTGCTGACACACACACACACTGCTATCTTGCATGTATAAAAACTATAAAAATATCTGCTTTTGATTACACATAAAGCCCCGTAAAAAAGGACAATTCCTTTGGTGATGTGTTTACTGACCTGACTTTATGAAGACGTGTGCGACACTTCTGAGCACACCTTTGTAATTGCTGTAATTTTTAGGTGTTTGTGTTCCAGTCACACATAAACCGTGTTTATTTATTTAAGCATTTATTATTATGATGATAATATATCAGCTATCCATCACAAATATGGCTTTTCTGAGAAAATATGGGAGATTTTACCTCATTGTAAAGATACTATTAAGAAAAAAGTGAAACATGATTTAAAATTTTTATTTTCTTTGTTTAAAAAAGTCTCTTCAGTTGATGATGACAATTTTTTGGCTCTTTTTTTTTTGTGCATTTTTCATCTTTTTGGGGCACTTTATCTCTTTACCCTACATCCACTTTATGTTTTATGGGTGTGTTTCCTAATTCAAATATTTAGCATAGATAAAGGAGACCTCTTACTCTTTCTCATTTCTGCTCCTCATTACTAATGTAAGGGGAGGGGTAATTAGGAGGTTGTTAATGATGTCATAGTTGTCACATGCTTGAAATATAAATGTCAGATTGGCTGCTGATGCAGTGGTGATAATGAGACTTGTTTAATATGGCATAAAGGTTCATTTTTATATCCTCACTTTGTCTATGTGTGTGTGAAAAGGCTGTGTTTTGGATATTTTTTCAAATGGACTTTGGTACATTCCGGTTCACTTGCTGCAAGTATTAGACGTAGGTGCATATTTACTCTTCCTATCTATGTAGGTTTTTAATGTGTGGTTTCAGGTCAGTGGGGGTTAATGAGCCTCAGTCTGTGTCATATTAAAAAGTGGCTGTGGGATTTAAATGATGCGTGATGTTATTGGGTTTGAGAGGTTAAAAAAAAGAAATCACGCAGAGTCAAGTTTGTTTTATTATTCCCCACTTTTTTAAATGGCTTTTTGGCTCTTTGTTTACCTGCCGTGAAACGCAGCATGCAGCCTATAGAAGGAAGCGAGGCTTGAGCATCAATAACATGTGGCCCTCTGAGGCTTGTGCAGGTGTAAATTAACTCACAAAAATGGAGAACTTTTGAAGAGAGATGAGCTCTTATCCACACAGACTTGAACAGACGTGCCTTTATAAGGACTTGGCTTGTGTCATGCTTGAATTCGGCTCTTGTCCAGCTTTAAATGTCTCGGTATTTATTTCGACATTTTCTACAGGGGGCCTCTCTTGGCTACCAAGACTAAATCACAGGTGGGATATATGTGTATTATCACATGCTCACATACATTATTGTGCACACTTAATTGGATCAACTACTTATACCACCGCATGCAAATACTATCAGACTAAATCTGTGCTGTAATTCAAACAAAAACACAAACTCATTCAGTAAATTCAGAATAAACCAGAGCTAGTAATCACATGACTCTTCATCTAATATTTCTCTCATATGCGTGCATATTTGACCCTTCATAAAGCATCGCCATGAACTTTTTGATGCACCTAGATGCAGCTGAAATCCAAATGAGCACATGCTCTGCTGTGTTTCATTGATGGTATGCGGGTTTTGTAATGGAGACTGGTCAGTTTTTCTCTCGCTGTCTTTTTAAACCCTTGACTGTAATGTGCAAAGTCGCAGCTGCCAAAATAATGTGCATGCATGTCCACACACGCAAACAGTGAGTCATCAGTGTGTGTGTGTGTGTGTGTGTCCCACATGGGAAGGTGGACTGTAGCAGAGCAGAATCAGTCGGCATTCTTTGGATAGCTGGGAATTTCCACCCCGACCTGTCCATGGGAAGAGAAGCCACATGCTCTCTGAGTTGCAGGTTTGATTCCCGGTGTCTGACTGAGCGGCTGCCAGCGCTATCAAACCTCCGGACATCAAGGTGGTCAGCTGGCAGATGGTAGTTTTCCACACAGGCTGTCAAAGGCCTTCTTAGCTGCGCATACGTTGACTGGCAGCCATATTCGGAGGTAGAGAGACCTTGGCAGGAGTGCCAGTGACCTGCTGATTGGGTATCTTCAGTGAGCATAGTTTCTGTCCTGAGCTTTTTAGTTATTGTATCTCATTGGTGTAAAAAACACACTTGGATGCATTTAATATGAACCTGCTGAAGCAAATGCTCAAATCAAGCACATCATTTGCTAATCTGCCCACTCTCTTTTAGGCTTCAGCTTGTGTGATGATGGGTTGAAGAATGAGAAGCTGCAGATTTGCACAGTTTGTGTGTAAAATTCAGCAAATAGATTCAACTCAGTTTTTGGATTTTAGATTGATTTTGTGATCTTTGTGTCTGATTATTGTGAGTGAATGCTTGTTTTATGATGCAGTATCCCAAATCAGGGCTCATATAAGCATGATAAGTGATGAGGGGCAAAAAGATGTAAAAACAAACAGCAAATAAATTTAACTAGGCTGCTCTTTAAAATATAATGCTTTGCTATGGATTATTTAACAGTATAAACAATGGGATTATTATAACTATTTGCCAATAATTATAATAATCCTTAAAGTAATTGCTGCTGTATATCTAAATTGCTAATTATCTATTTTGTATCCACTTATTTTAATCTTTAAACTATTACTTGGACAAAGAACATCTCATAAATGTCACGGTGTGGATTCTGGGTAACTGTTATTTTATTTCTTACTGTATGCTGTTTTTTTCCACAAGCAGTCAGTTGATTAATTCACTAAATAATCAGCAGATTTACCTGGAGGTAAAATAATCATTTCCTTTATAAAATGTTTTAAAAAGCTGATAAAACAGTCACAGGGGCCATTGTTCTGTGCTAAGCACTTTTAGTGCTTCAGTAGTGAAGGACTTTCACATAGTGGTATGAAGATCTGAAGAGTCCTGGTTAGAGGCCATTTTTGGCTTGGTTTGAATGAACACAAAAATTGGAGCCTCACTTTTCTATTTGTGGCCCCTTAAACGACATACTTAATATATGTAGTTGTGGAATTTCTCTCTTTCTCTCTAGTCACATGCAGGGCGGTTTGTGAAGTTGAAAGAAAGACATTTATAGATCCTGAAATTCACCCATCCTTTTCCCCCCCTTTTTTTGAGTGCCTTGGAAGAAGTAACGCTGTGGTTGTATCTCAGGATTTATTCAGCGCTTTGGCTTCTGTTTTTACTCGCTCAGCTTCAATTTCATAAAACATAACAAAAGCCCAGCTGGGGTTTTATGTCCTGCTCTGCTGTAAAACACTGTCTGTGTTACATTATCACCGCACAGCGTAGCTCTTAATTTCTCACTTCTCCGTGCTGCGTTTTTCAATCCTGCGTGGTTCCTCGGTGATCAGGAGTATTTGGTTTCCCCGCTCTGTGGCTGCTCAGACCTGCACTCCTGTCACTGTTAGCTGGGAACACTGGTGATTTTCAATGGCTGATTTTCAGTTTCAGTGTGTGTGTCTGTGTGTGTGTATGCACTAAAGCCTGTTCTCATATATACTAAGCTCAAGCTTGACAGGAGAAATGCAAGCTTAAGTAAGTTAACATTTTTGGCCAGAGAATAAAGCAAAGCTGTGTGTGTATGAGACACTGCTTTAAACCAGGGCTGACACACACAGACAGACACAAACACACACACACACAAAATCTACCCAGTCTTCATTATCAAAAAGGAAAGTGGGTCTGTTGTCGTTTTGTTAAAGCGTGTGTGTGTGTGTTTTAGTGGGTCAGTCATGCTGTGGTGAGCTGTTAGGGAGGCTGCATGGACTCGCTGATAAACACCGGACAGCTGTCACACTTTAAACAACAAGACAACAAAACTGTAGCACAATGCAGCTCGGCAGTTAACGCAGCACCGCAGCTCACACATTTTGTGTGAGGACCACAGAATTCAGCATTCGGTCAGAGAGACGGACGACTGTTTTTGTTTCTTTGACGCTGGCAGGCCTTAAACGGTGTCTTCAAGTGCCTATTGTAGCATTCACATTTTCATAAAAGAGAGAGCTCAGAGTTCAAGACTGTCAGAGCACATAATGGTTGTGTTTTACTTTTGTTATTCTTTACTCTCATTTTGTTGTCACTTCTCCTTTTTTCTGACACTGAAACACGGCAGCTGCTAAATAATTTGTGAGAAGCACTGATTCTTTTTGTGACTGCAGGACCTAAATTATTTTAATGCATGTTCCCATCCTCTCTTCTCAACATACAACATCACAAGTCTTAAATATTTAACTCTCCTCCACATTAACTGAGTAGTTTCCCAACCATAGTGTTGTCAGTAGCATGTCTGCCTGCACTTGTAAAAGATCAAATGCCTTCAGTTCTGCTTCTTTTGTTTGGTTAGAGTCGCATTGAGCAAGACACTAACTCTAAACCCAAAAGGTTTGGCTTGTGGCAGAGCCAGTGGGCGGGCCTTGACTCCCCCAGCCATCTCACAAAACTGATGGTGCGGGCCATTAGTGGGCACGCTCATAGAACTAGAGTTACATGCAGTAACTGCTGTTATTCATTGGAACTTTATTTGTGTGCAAGAAGCATTTCTTTATGACTGGTTTTCCCACGCAAACACATATTAACAACACAGCCAACAATTTAAATTGTAGCTGCATTTAATTTATTAAAAAATAAAATAGCTAGCATTGCAGGTTTTTTTCAGCCAGCTAAAAGGCTACTTAAAATCAACTACACCGTCCTCTTCCAACCCCTTTTTTAAATGCTGGTATCAGCAAATTCAGCTCCATCAGCAACTCAAACCCAAACAAACGTCTTTCTTTTAACTGAAAGTCTCCTGCTTATTATGATCTAAGTCGATATCTCGCACTGAGTAATGTTGCATATGCTAAAATAATTGTGAGCTTTATGAACCTGAGCAATGGAGCGATTTTCTGACCTGGTCTCAGCACCATCTCCCTGTCATGCAAGACCACAAATGAGTCATTCATTTGGTTTTCAGATGTCTTTTAAATGACTATTTGGTATCAGAACTTTAGAGGTTATTGTATGTGTGGAAAAATCCACACATACAATACCTCACCTCACCCCCCTGAAGTGTTATTGCCTAGCTGCATGCTAGATTGAGAAAAAGCAATGTGTTGGTTTTTATTTCTTAAGAGGAAAGTGTCTTTTTTTCTGTTGAAGAAGCCAAGTGTCTGTGCAGAGCATGCTTTTTACAGCCCATGCCCCTCTCTCTCTCTCTCTCTCACACACACACACACACACACTGGGGCATTGTAGTGATTGTCAATATGCCACACTGAGAGGGCCGTTGGTTTGATGCCCGTTCTGTCCCTTGCTGGCACTGCCAGGCTGCATGCAAATAGGTCACACACACACACACACACACACACACACACACACACACACACACACACACACACACACACACACAATAAGAAAGCCTACAATTTGAAGCTGTCACTGCATTAACATTTGGTTCTGTATCATCTAAACAAACAGCTGAAGCTCTTTATACTATTAACTTAAAAATAATGATATTGCCTATCTCTCTATCAGATAGGTGTCATCTGGTAGACATTAAGCTGTCTTCAGTCTTCTGTTTTATGCTGCTGTTCATATTCAGTTTCATCTCTAGCCAGCTCCACTGTGCACACACACACACACACACACTCACAGAGAGAAACCTGTGCACACATTTCATCAATGGCCAGCTTCCATACAGTCCTTGCTTTCAAAAACTGAGCCTCTACCTGATCGAAAGAAGAAAGAAAGAATGAAGGAAAAGCAACAAGGAGGAATGATTCAAAGACAACAAAGAGGAATAAAGGGCGACATAAAGAAAGAACAAACAGAAAAGAATCCTGCAGCTCTGCAGTGCTGAAGTAATCAGCTCTTTGATCTGGCTCCTTTATTATTCCAGTGTGGGCCAAATAATGCAGTCCTGATTGTGTTGTTGGCAACCAGCGAGCTTCCATATGTTGGCTATTAGAGGCTCTTACCGGCTGCGTTCTCCACACTGCTGCTGAAAACGGCTTCTTCACTGATGGTTTTTGTGGGCCGCAGGTTCATGTTATATTTAAATTCATTAATTTGACTCCCTGTGGTTATTTCGGCACGTGATTCTCTAGATTGTACTTAAACACAACCAGTATATACAGTTTCTGAATTACCACATTCATATATGCTTGATACGTTTGATTAGCTGATAGAAAAAGATACAATATATTTAATCTTAAATTATATATTAATCAAAGTAGCACCAACTCCAGCCTTGCCATTAGGCATCATGTTACGTATGTGCCCCTCAGATTTGAGGGCGTTTCATTGTTTGGTTCTCAATGTTACCCCATCGTTCTGCTAGCAAACCAACACAGGATATTAGTGACCCTTACTTTACTTGTCTGATTTTTCACATCTGTGTTGCTCATAGTTGGAAACAGTCAGGCTGTAATTGTGCTTTGGATTAAATAAAAATGGTGCAATTGGTATGATCATGATCTTGTATCTTGCTGTTTACCATTTTCCCCTTCTGAGTTTCTTCTCCAGCACAAGTTGGTTAACATCCATCCATTAATTTACCAGATAAGCTTCACTGTGAGAAGTCTCAAAGTCCTATTAGAGCATAAGGATGCTTTAAGACAACCTTGATATTTAGTTGGAATGTTTTGATAAAGTACAATATGAAGAAGCATTGCTGTATAAGTATTTTTTGGAATATTTTTCTTTATCGAGGACTTAAAGCCTGTTTTTAGCTGGCCCTTCACATCTAACAGGTCACAGCTGACCGATCTTTGGATAGATGTTAAAAATGACTGCCCACTCCCCAGAGAATGAGCCATTTAAATGATATTGATGCCGTGACCTTTCCACTAGAACCACCATTAACAGGAACTTGCTCTGCTGTCAGTGCTGACTAAGAATAGCTAAATCATGAGTGTGTTTTGTCCAGCGCTGCGTGGCTGTAATTTTCCATTATTTCTTTAGCCCCAGACAGACTGATAAATAAGATGACTCTGAGCCGACATGGGTTTAAAGGCCTCCGTGGAAACAGGACCAGAGTGCAGTGAGTCAGTCCACACAGGAGGCCAGGACTCTAATCCCTATTAACATTTTTATGGATCACCAGGCTGAGCAGGATCAGAATCAGATGTTCAGAGGAACCATCCACTTCGTTTGAAGCAAGTAAGGTGCGCTTGATTTAAACTGTCAGGCTCTTGGAAGCCATAACATCGCTGCAGAAAGTAGAGCACTGAGCGGTCTGCATCCTTGGGCTTCTATTGACCGATTTAATGTTGCTCTTTTCTCTCAAATATTTTCTACATCAGCTTAAATGTCCTCTTTTTGGGGGGAGGGGCTTTGAACTGGGATCAAATAGTAGTAAAGTGGTTTGAAACTGTTGGATTCTGATAAATCTTTGCAGAGAAGGATGTACAAATTTACATCAGATGACATAAGTTCAGAAAACATTTTCCATTAACTGACTGTACCACTGGTGGGACGCTGAGGTCTTCTTTTAGCTACATTTTGCATACTGTGTGTTGTGTTTGATCATTTCAAACTTGTGTTTTTTAACACTCTTAATTAGATTTCAAAGTCTGCATTCTTCGTAGGTTATTTGCTGTTACGCAAAACAACCCATCTGTGTGGAAAGCACAGGCTTATCTTCCGTGATCTGTTCAACACAAACTCGCTGTCATAGTTGATTTATCATTATTTTTTGTAGACTTAGCAAACATGAGGAAACATTCAAATAGATCTTAAGCAAATTTCTGAACCATCAGAAATCAAGCCCAGCAGAAATGCCTTTAAAGTTAGTCCTCATCATGGTATCAAGATGAAAAGATCCAGCGATGTAACTCTAATGGCTGCACAGCCTCTCTCTGCATGAAGAGGTCATGGGTTAAAATCCCCGTAGCCCCGAATGATGATGATGAAGGATTAAGTGTGTTAATGTAGCTGTTTAGTGCTTCAGTGCTCTCGCTCGCTCAAACTGTTGCTGCTTTTACTGTAAATTTATAATGTTGGGGAAAATCAACAGCAAGAACAGGTGTATTTTACAGATTTTGAGCACGCTCTGACTCCGAGACAGACATGTTTTTTATTTGGATGATTAAAAACTAAAATGACTCTCTGACCCTAAAGATCTACACCAGAAGTCGAAGCTCACTCAGTTGTTTTAAAAAGCCATGACGCCATCTGCAAAATGTAAATGAGCCAAAACTAAGTAACTGAGAAATTAAAGGCACTTTCAGTTGGCCTCATTTGTCTACATTACAAATCTAAATGTTACAAAGTATCTTTTACGTTGTCTTTAGCCATAAACTATCTTGAAAATAGTCTTGAAAATCGAAATCACAAACATCTGTTCTGCTTTTTCATAACCTGGTTTTGTTCTGCTACACTATGGTGGGCTTTTTATTAGGAACATGGTCTGCTTGTTTAGAATAAACTACTACGGCTTGTTTTTTCTCTAATACATTACCCGCTATGTTTGTCTTTACTTCATGAACGGCACTTTGATTTTCTCTTATACAGTAAGCTTAAATGGCCTTTTTTATAATAAAGTTTTCACTTGAACCTTCAAAGCTACACTTTAATATACATTTAAAGTTTAATTTTAGCTACATTCTATTTTTGCCTGATGGATTTAATTCCGCTTTATAAGCTACACTTTAATTGCAACATACTACCTATCAGTATACATTTAAACTTTAACATTTATTGTAATTTTTTCCCCTCTCATGAACTACTTATTGTTTTTTGCTGCATTTTAACTGCATTAAAACTGTTCTTTGAAAGTTGAACCTTTGTTCTGTTTGATAAAAACCAACCAAGTTTTGCTTTTTACCTGATAAAGTGTAATTTAGTTTTATCTACAAACTATACATTTTTAATTTTGCTTTCATGTAACAAGCTACAGTTTCCTTTTAGCTATTTTAACTATCCTTTAATTTTCCTCCTGTAATAAACTACAGTCTGGTTTTATCTGGTTGGTTATATGTGGCAGTGAAGAGTTCAGTGAAGGCTCGACGTGAATCAGCAGGTAAATTGATTTTTCCTGCGGCAGCCATCTTAAGCGGTCGGTTTGGTTTGGAGCGTGCGCCCGGTCCTCTGGTTACCATGTTACGCTGAGATGAGACCTTGATGCCCGTCGCCAGCTTGCGTCACCATAGCAACGGGATCGCTGTGACCCAGCATCCCACCAGCAGCCGTGCTTGCTGCACCCCACTCTCCGTCTGCACCCTCTTCAATAATTAACATGCCACGGAAGCCATCTTAGCTTTTGGCTCGGTTTAGGTGCCTGCCGGCGCGTTGCCTCAGTGACGTTGGTCGACTTGTAACGCTCCAACTTGCAGACTTGGAATCCACAAATCTGAATAAAATTGCATGGCAGCCATCTTAGAGGAGGTGAAGGAGACGGTGAACACACACACACACCAGACCCAATTTACCCACATGCATTTGTAAATCATCTGAACACAAACCAGTCCTGTTTTAAGAGGGGAACTCTTCTGTTGCTCTACATCTGTCTGTATTTTGCAACAGACTTTGTTGTTTACAGATGCTGGACGTCCCGTGTGTATCCACACATGTGTTGAGCTCATGACCTTTACGGCTGTATGTGTCATGAGTTTAATTTATTTACACAATGATTATTTATTTATGAAGCTTTATTTGCAGGAACAGGTTCACAGTGTGGACGGACGCCAGGTTACGAAAGACCAAACAGAAAAATTGCAAAAGTTAAACACGAAATAGAAATGGAATTTAAAGCAAGTGAAGGGGGAAAAAATTACATTGCAGGAAAAAAATTAAAATGTAATTGAAAACAGCAGAGAAAGAAGAGTGACTGACAGCACGATCAGAGCAGCGACCGTGTGTGTCCGTGTGCGTACAGTCACATACACACACGCTTGCTGCCTCCTACACACTTGTTCTCACCCTGACAGCTTGGCTGCTGTGGAGAGCAGAGGTCTTATTGGCCGCGTGCCCTGTAACGGGCATTTTGATTGGCTGTCAGGCTGGCTGCCACCGTGCCAGCTGAGAGAACACATTTGTATGTGCTTGTGTGATGAGTGTGTTTGTCATGGTGGGAGCAAACAACCAATGACAATTTTCACTCCTATCTACGTCTCTTTTTGCTCGCTCTTTCCTTTTGTTTTTGTTTTTTTAATGAAGAGTTTTTGACCTGTTTTTACCTTTTTTTCTCCTACATCTTTTTTTTTATGTGATTATCATCACAGAGCAGTGGTTTTATGCCTGGGGTTTGATAGATCTGACCAGTTTGACCTTCCTAAAAAAGTATTACAGATCCAGGTTCACACACGACAAGAGAGTCTTCTCTAACCAATCGTATAACTCCTTTGGCTGATGTTTCTGTTGGGGTTTTTCTGATAATATGCCGTAAACTTAAATCCTTAAAATATAAAGCATTCTGAACACCATGAAGCAAGGTTTTGTTCAAGTACTCCTACGACTCATGAGGAGCTGGATTTTTCCCCAAAGTGACGAGACAGACGTAAAACAAAGATAATTCCAAAAATGATGATTCACTATCTGCGCCCAAAAAGTCAGTGAATGGAAAATAACACAGAACTGGGGGGGGTTTGAATGATTAGGTGACTAGGAATCAGTGGTAGATGAAATCCTTGTAAACTCAGTAATGGTGGACATTAAAGAGACAAAAACCACATCTCTACATCAATTTTATCCATCGGTTCTTTTGTACCACTGGGTTCAGCAAAAGTACTTCTTGGGACTCAAGTTTAGATGAAATGCAAGTATACCCCGATATAAAATGGCTTGCTGGCTCTGAATATCTTCTGACGACAAAACTGCCTACTAGGGGTTGTCATATCATGATTTCTGTTTGATATAAAATTGTCATATCACAATATCATTGCTATAACAACGCCATGCTCCCGCTGAAAGTGGAAATGAAACTCGTATTTGGCGACTCAAGGCAAAAACACTGTTGAGTCCGTCAGGCTTCAAACGAGGGGATGCTAACAGCTAGTGATGTGCAACCCAAATGTAAACAAATGACTCCATAGAGAGCCGCCATACTCGCTATTTTCTCGCCGTATAACAGGAAGAGCAAACGGTGGATGGAAATTACTCATGCGGTTAAATTGTGGAAAAGCAGGACTTTCATAAAGCTCAACTACAACACCCCACAAAGAAAATATTTTTTAGTTTATTGTGTGACTGAATTATGCAGGCTCTCAGTGAGATACAACACAGTAGGTATTGTAAAATAAGCTATTGTTAAGTATTGCTAATTTAAAGCAACCTAGCCTACTTTTATGCTTACATTTGTCTCATGATGTGTCACTGCTATTGTTCTATAATGCTACTGTTACATTACAATGTAGCTCATACATTGTTTCAGTAGATTCATACTTGAAATGTGTCATCAATGCCAGTAGCTCATTGGAAAAGAAGGATGAACACACTGATGACATTTTTTTCTATATTGTCAGAAATATCATCATCCCTGGAGAACTAACAGGGTATGTGCAGTAACGCTGCACAATGATTGTTTTTCCAACTACAAACTGCAAGAGATGAGTGATGGCGTCCTCTCCTGTCTATGCTCAAATTGATTACAAAAGTGGATATCTGTGCTAAAATGTAACACTTAGTTTTTACCCCACATAGCTGCAAGGCATAATGGGATTTTTTTCAGTGCATGCTTTCAAACTTAGAAAACATGACTTTTATTTCTTCTTGGCTGTGTTACCCAGTCAGGGTAATGAGGTGAGAGCAGTTGTGGCTCGGGAGGTGGAGTAGGTTAATCGCGCTGAGGCCAAATGTAAAGTGCTTTTGGGTAATAAAGCTAGAAATAAACACAATCCTTGGATCCTTTAGGGACAAGTGTTGCTGTTTTGGATTCTGGACAGTCCAGGAATCAAACCGGCAGCCTTTCCCAAGTGTACAACTTCAAGATGTTTAATGGATGAGCACATTCTCTTTCTGCTGTTTGTCGTGTGCATCTGAAACTTGGAGACTGTTGTTAATTACTTCATCAATTGATTATTTATAAAACCTCTTAATTAGCTGTCAGACAGCCAAATGGCTCAGTACCAACTTCTTGTCATCTCTCATCGTTTTCTCTACCTTCCTCCTTAAACAAAGAACACTTTCTTCCTTTCTTACTCGCTTGCTTTCATAGTTTTCCATAGCAGCACCATATTATATTCAAATCCCTTGAGTAACCAGCATCTAACATATCCTGCTACTAGGGAGACTTTTAACTGCAGGGTTTTCTGGCACAAATTGGCTTAATTTTCTTTCATATTATTTCATTTCTCAGTCACAGCTTGGAAACAAAAGGTTTAGCAAAGCGATTTGGGTTAAAATACAACCTTGCCTGTCTGACAGAAAGCCTTGAAGGCTTCTCTCATGTGCCACTGTTATAGTGCCAGTTGACACTTTGGATAAAGAGATGAGCTGTACTCAGCTGGGTCTTCCTTCATTCTCTGTAGGCTTTCAAAATCACAGCAAAAGTGTAAAAATTGAAGAATTTGATTCTTGTTTAAGCATTAGAGAAATTGCTTGATCAGTAGGTGCACCTGATTCAAAATAAATGGTAAATGGCCTGTATTTGTATAGCGCTTTTCTAGTCCCTAAGGACCCCAAAGCGCTTTACACATTCAGTCATCCACCCATTCACACACTGGTGATGGCAAACTACATTGTAGCCACAGCCACCCTGGGGCACACTGACAGAGGCGAGGCTGCCGGACACTGGCGCCGGGCCCTCCGACCATCACCAGTAGGCAACGGGTGACGAAACTTGCCCAAGGACACAACGACCGAGACTGTCCGAGCCGGGGCTCGAACCTGCAACCTTCCGATTACAAGGCGAACTCCCAACTCTTGAGCCACGATTGCCCCAAAATCCACTTTAGCTTCTAAATAACCTAGACAGAGTGAGTCCTCCTCCTCCTGTTTCTGCCTCTGTTATCTTGACCAGGCCTCTGCTTGTGTGCGAGTGTTTGCACTGAAGTGTGTTTTTTTAAATTTCCGTGTGTTTTCTGCATCTTTTCCCTGTCAGGACTCCGCGTTGGTCGAGGTGGTTCTCTCGCTAACGATCGCTGGCAGTCGGCAGCATGTGGCAGTAATTAAATCAAAGGAAATTGGTGAAAAGGAGTGAGGGGGGAAAAAAACGTCTGTGTGATGACTTTGCCAGAAAAAAAAAGAAAAAGAAAACGTCCGGGTGGTTGAAAGGAAAATGGGCGGCTAATAAAATGAGTGTGGAAGAGACTCGTAAAGAGCCATCACCTGTGGAGAAATGCTTTTGTTCTCTGGCCTGAAAACCTGCACACCAACACACATACGCAGACACTTTGCATGCACACATACAAACCACCTTGTTACTCACTTGCACAGATGGGAAAAGCACGCACTCAAACACACCTGAACTAATTTACATGCTATAGATAAGGAGGAAAGAGATCATTTCTGAAAGGGCAGATATAGTCATTATTACCTTTCATTACTTAGTGTTGTAGCAGCGACGTTGAAAACATGTTCAAATTTGGAAATGTAAAAGCTGACTTTGAGCCCTTCAGGCCAGGCAGGATTAAAGCATGAAAATGAATTTCTAAAGATCATCTATTCCAACAAGAACCCTGGAAACAGCTTCAGGGCACCACTCCCTCAGGTACCCAAATGCTCCAGATTTACTGCACAACAGTTGGTTCTGGTTGTGATTATTTGTAAAGTTGTTTGCATCTCAAAGTATGTTTCAACCGAGATGAGCCCTGCACACAGCTGACGCGCAGGAACCTTTGGGTCAGGTGGCGTTCTTCAGCCTTTTGTCTGCAGAGCTTCTAAAGACGAAGATGAACATAATATCCAGTGTAGTAGCGCTCTTGAGATTAAGGAGTGTTTCTTTGAAGCGTGTTGATTTAAGAAGAGTGAGAAGAATGAGGTTGGATTCTAGATTAATGAGTGCCTCTTATCCGCTACAGTTTATTTCATTTTTATTCCTCTTCAGTCTTTTATCATTCCCACTCTCTTCTCTGATGAGTGACATGAAATGAAAAAAGATTGGTTTTGAATTTAAAAGCAGGCAATTTATCACTTTTTCCTCCTCTACCTGCTTTTTGTCCAGTTTATAAAGCAATATTTGGCTCAAATATCATTTTTCTGATGCTATATTGCCAATATAACTCAAACTGTTTTGAAGTTAGACCTGACAATATGAAAGACATTGCATATGGTAGCAAATTGTCAACCATAACTTACCCTTTATGTCATTCACACATTGCATTATTGTCTATTTCCTGTAAATGAGGGCCATACCATAGAAGAATAAAGATCATGTGGTCCTCAGTGAAACTACAGAGTGAGATCATGAACTCATCAGGAAAATCTATACTGGGGTCATGAATCCAGTGAGCAGTAGGATAATTTTCTTATAGATGTCTATAATAATCTGACACTTCTCGAGCTAGTTAAAATAATATGATTTAATGTGCTTCATTCTAAATCTGACAAGTTTTTGATGCATATTTCTCTAGTGTGCCTGCCAGTCGATCAGATTGTAACCAAACTTTAACGTCATAAAAGTTAACGTTTTATGGGGGGGGGGTTACAAAAATAATAATGCTGATTTGAAAAAAAGAATAATTTAATGTTGAACATGTCATGAAAATTATTGCTTTGCTTAGAAAAGGATATGAAAATATGCCTTTTTCATCTGATAAATATTGGTGAGGATATACCACCGCTAGTGTGTGTGTGTGTGTGTGTGTGTGTGTGTGTGTGTGTGTGTGAGAGAGAGAGAGAGAGTGTGCACATGCAGTTATGGAGCCCTAGGTGCACAGAAAAGCCACAGTGCGATTTGTTATTTCCTTCCTCTGATGGGATTTCTCAACTCAAAGCAACACACACACTCCCAGACTTCTGGCTATTTCCTGTGTCAGGGGGGACATTATAAAGCCACATTATGTTCGCTATGAGCCTCCATATTCCCCCATCACTGAATCATTCTGTGTGCGTGTGTGTGGTGTGCGTGTGTGTGCATGTAAATGTGTGATGAGAAGAGCCTACTCAATTTGCTGGGAAAAAGATGTGAAAGGTTGCGATGCACATGCACGCTCAGAGTATTAGTTTGATGCGTTTCAGAGACTCAGATCAGTACGGATCAAATGGATGAAACAGAAACAAATAAACCAAGCGCACGAACAGCAGCATCGATCTTTGATCTAGACTGCACTGATTTATCAAGTCAGTCATCTTTCTCTGGCTTTTATTCGCCACTTTTGGGCCAAACAGTTTTGGGGACTACCTAGTAATTTCCTCCTTGCAAGGTCTCATAGAACTGTCCACTTTCCTAGCATAATGGTTAGTTTGCATTTGTACAGCTAACAGAAACTGAGGTGATATAATCACTTCAATGTAACGTCATCTCTTGATGTGGTCTTTTTTTTTCTTATCATCCTGGTTCAGCCTCTCAATTTTCTCTCTGCATTGCTTCACTGTGTGATTGATGCCCAGGAGTAGTCTGGGGGGGGGGGGGGGGGGGGGGGGGGGCTGCTGGCAAAGATTTCTTCTGTTGCAAAGGCTCAGTAAAGCCTGAATTAAACTCTTGGTTCATTTCTCTTTGTTTTGTTACATTTTTATGAGGATAGTTTTAAGAGTTATACTTGCTACAATTGGAAAAAGACCGAACAAGTATGGCTTGTTTGGAAGAGCTGCCACTAGAAAGCTTCTTTTCTCTAAAAAGAACATGGTAGCACAGTTTAGGTTTGTTAAGTTACATCTGAGCAAACCACAAGACTTTTTGAGCAATGTTCTTTGGACAGACGAGACCAAAGTGGCGATGCTTGGAAATAATGCACAGGAGCATGTTTGATGAAAACCAAACACAGCACAAACTGTCAGCACGGTGGTGGAGGGGTGAGGACAACCTGGGCACCTTGCAGTCATGAGGTCAACCAGCAACTCCTGTGTTTACCAAAGTATTCTAGAGTCAAACGTGAGGCCATCTGTCTGACAGCTAAAAACTGGGTCATGGAACAGGCCAAAGTCACAGCAGCAAGTCTGCAACAGAATAAAAAAGGAAAGAAGGTCCAGTCAGATCCAGACTTCAGTGAAATGCTGTGGCAGGACTTAAAGAGAGCTGTGAGTTAACAACTACCTGCAAACCACAATGAAGTGAAGAAACGTTTAAAAGAAGAGTGGCCCAAAAGTTCTCCACATTAATGTGAGAGACTGATAAACTCATTCAGAAAAGAGTTTCTCCAAGATACTGCTGCTAAAGGTGGTTCTGCTCATTCATGGAGGGACTTGACTGAATAGAGTCCTTAAAAACTTTTTAACTGAACTATAGTTGCAACTCGCCTTCTTCAGTTAGTTTCCCTTTGTAGCTTCCAAACTATCAAAATTTGATGCATTTCATTGTTATTTGCCAGAGTAGAGCAGACAAAAACTTTGGATAACTGTTGGTCCAGTAAAACAGAGAGTTGAAGATGTGAACTCGGGCTGTGGGAAATATCAAGTTGCCAGGTGACTGCACATCACAGACGGGAAACTGACTGCAGGCAGATTTTCTCTCAAGAGACGGCCCCTTTATTGGGGTTGATGGATGGAAAAAGAAGAGCATACCCTAAAATAGAATATGTGCCATATATGTTGTACTATAGTTGCACACGCAGTCCAAACTAATATACATATAGACGAGATCCCTAAAAAACACACGGTCCTGGAGCTAATTCGGGGTAATTAGTGGTCAATTAAAGTGCTGTGACTTCACTGGCTGTCTGACTCTTTGATGTTGTGGCTCCTGGCGAGACCAGGCGCCATCTTGAATTCATTTACAGGCCGCAGTGTAAACATGCCACACAACTGGACCGCCTGCTTCGTCTTTTTCTCGTTTTCTGCTTCTTTTCTTTACTTTCCTTTTACTGATTTGTTTGTTTTTCTTTCATTCGCTGTTTCACTTTTTTCTTTCTTTCTGTTTGCGCAGATGCAGCTTCCCGAAGTCTCTCTGATATTTACTTTCATTTCTCCTCCTCTCGCTGTCTTTTTTCTTTCGCACTGTTTTTTTGTGATTCGTGAAGGTTATTGGCACTATAACATGAATCATTTTAAAATTGAAACATTCAAGTAATCAGGTTTTAGGAAACCAGTGGGACTAGAAGTGAATAAAGGGATAAACATCCTTTGTTTCCTTCTGATGGTGAAGCCTGATTCAGCAGCTTGACTCACCAACAACTTTGGTGTAGAAAAAAAGGGTCAGAAACCAGTAAAAACCAGTGAAATAGCAATGTGTAGGTGCAGTGAAACTCTTGTGGCTGAAGCTGATGAGAAGAAGAGCTGCTAACTGGGTTACTGCTGAGGGAGAAAGCTGGTAAATAATAGATAAACAGTCTGCTGCCTGAGAGGAGAGGAGAATAGGTTTTCCATTAGAACCAATGGAAACTTCATTTGATGTATGAAAAGAAAAATGGCACAAATTTGTGCACGAGGAAGTCCTAAATCGCCTTTTTCCTCCTTGAAGTGTTGTTCTGAACACACACACACGCACACACATTTTCCTGTTCTCACATGGTCATATGCACACTTTTCTTCTTATTATTTTTTTTTAATGCAAAAAAATGTCCCAGCCGCTCACACTCACTCATGTGTCACACACCTCTCTCTTTGTCCGGCCCCCCAGTGTTTTCTGTCTGAGTAACTCGACCCCCCTTCAGTCACAGGTGCACCACGCTAAAGCACACACACACATGCTGAGTCCACTTGTCTTCACATAGGGGGCTCTAATCAAGCCACAGGAAGCCTGAGCTCCACAGGGAGCATGTGAGAGTGTGTGTGTTACAAGTAAGTTGAAGAATGTGTTTCGGTCCGTGAAACTCACTGCGAGTGTGTGGAGACTCCGCACGTTTTCAATTACACCCAAGTATTTTTGCAGATGTGTGAGTGTGTGTGCTCTCTCTTTGTCATCCGTCTTTCTATCACTTGTTTTCTGTCTGTCTGTGGCTCTTTTATTTTAAACATTACTTAAGTTAAAGTTAAAAAAATATTTATGTGTCCATGCTTTATTTTAAATGGTTATTTCTCATTCTTTCACTTGCATTTTGTCTTTTATTGTATCTTTTCAAAGAATGTTTATAAAAGATGACAAACCTTAATGACATCACATACTTGTTTGTGAAGCCCTGTCTTGAAGCCGCAGTGCGAACCTTTTAGTTCCTGAATTGTAGTTTTATTTATGTTATATTTGGGCAATAGTGTGGAGTGTTATCAGCTAAAGCATAGACACAGATACCTGCTAATTAGCGCTAAGTAACATACAAATAACACGCTAGTGACCAAAGCTGAAGCAGTTATCACCACAGCAAAGTTCCAGGATAGTGACTCCAATTAAGTGAGATGTGGACGGCTAGTGGCTGCAGCTGCCCGTGTCAACACCTGTCAGTGTGGTGCCCATTCTGCTAACTTTAGGCATTAATAAAGTTTTAGCATGTTATTTATTAAATAATTCATTCCAGTACACCTATTACAAACAGCACAATTAGCTATAGAGAGATCAACCTTTTTGAAAGTTGAAATTGTAAATGGACATTTGAGTTAAGCAGTCTGCAGGGACTGACTCTTTTTTTGGAGCCAGCCTCAAGTGGCCACTAGAGGCACTGCAGATTTTTTTTCCATTTCCTCCTTTGGCTTCATTTTCCAACTCACTCGACCCCCTACTGCTTGATAGTATTTCTTAATCTCCCTCTTTATTTCACTTTCTTTGAATTTGTGCATTTTCTTTCCAACGCTCTCTCTTTCCTTTCTCCCGCTCGCTTCTTCTTCATCATATGGAGTCAATTAGGCGGCCAGAGTGTATGCGCGTTTGTGTGTGTGTGTGCGTACATCTGGTTCACATTAGTGCAATTGCAGGTTGGTAGAATAAAGGGCTCGGCTCGGAGGTGTGGGTGGGATTTCCTTCCGCTTTCTCTCTCTCTCTCTCTCATGCACACACACACACACGCACAGTTTTTCCCTCCATGTGTTTTGAATCAGGAACATAATTAACCTTCAGAGGATTCCGAGGCCGCAGCTCAGATCTCCGCTATAAAAATACATCTAAAAAACAGAAACACCCCCCGTCTCACTAAAAAATAAAATGTTTGATCCGTCTGCGGTGCATTTGATTTGCTTTCCCACGTCTGCCTCCGGATGGCCTCAGAGTGTGGCAGCGCGAACGGTAAATTAAGAGGGGGGGGACATCTACAGGTGGAAGGGGGAGGGCTAGAGGACCACTTTACTTTGCTGGGAATAAAGCTAATACTATAATATGTAAAAAAAAAAATCACCTTTGGGAAATGTTCAACATGGTCAGTGATTTCACTGATCATTCAGATTATTTGTATTGTTTTCCTTTTGTTTGGAGCCTTTGCAGCGTATCTCCTCCGTTTCTGCTTCCTGCAGTGTTAAACTGTTTGTGTGAAGGTGAATAAAGACAAGATGAAAGTGAAACCAGCCTGTTAGAAATGAGAGAGGCAGAGGACAGTGAGGGGGAGGGGGAAACAAAGAGAGAGAAAAAACTGGAAAGGCACAGGTGCAGCCGACTGTGTGTGTGTTTGTGCGAGAGAGAGAGAGTGAGTTTGTGTGTGTGTGTGTGTGTGTGTGTGTGTGTGTGTGTGTGTGTGTGTGTGTGTCTGTCAAGAGGTTTCGTGACTGCTCCTTTGAGTGTTCACATTCCAGCACATCTGCTTTGGATGAAGCGTGGTAAACTCTGTGTGTGTGTGTGTGTGTGTGTGTGTGTGTGTCTGTGAGAGAGAGAGAGGGATAGATGGATACTGAGAGGCAGAGAGAGAGAGGACAGAAAAGCTGGGAATTTTTTTTCCCTTTTTTTAACTTGTGCAGTAGAAACACGATGTTGACCCTTTGACAGCGACAGGCAAAGCTCTTTTATTATGGCTGAACAACATAAGTCTGTGGTGTACTTTTACCATCACTTACACAAAATAGTTTCAGTAATTTAGAAAAGAAGTCCTCTTCCATAGGTGTGAATGTGAGTCTGTCTCCCTGTGTTAGCCCTGGCGATCTGTCCAGGATGTATCCCGCCTTTCACCCTACTATACCTGGCTCCATCAACAACCACTGCACTAGACAGGTTGTACTAATATCATATTCATATAACAATATCTTTCTGCACATCTCGCCTTATACTACTATTTAATTTACTAACAACAGTTACAGTGTTGGATCAGGAAAGGGAAATATACGGTACATCCAGGGCACAAAATAGGTGGCAAATATTTTTTTTTGTGGTGCTTCCACTGTCTTAGTGTGAACAATTCACACCGTCGCATGTTGACACCCACATAGGTGTTTTCACTCTTTTTGACTTGGACACACAACAAAACTTATGCCAGGCGTATCCATGCAGGAATGTCTTTTTTAGGTTGGAGATTGTGGTCATGGTTAAAAGAAACCACCAATGACTGGAGATAGGACATGCTATGGTTCAACACTTTAACGCATCCATCAACCCAAGTATCTGTGGCTCAAATCCAAAGCTGTGAAGAACTCACATATAGATTGCAATGAAAATGTTTGCATTTAAGGTCCTCAGAGGATAAATTCTAAGGATTTGTGGCCTTACTGCCCCCGTGACAGATATCGCAACATCTGCTTGACAGATTGGTACAAATTTTTCTGCATGCTTTTATGATCCCCAGATGATGTCTTGTTGATTTTGGTGATTTTCTGACTTTTTTGTATAGTGTCATTGGAAAGTCAAAGTGAAACATAAACTTAAGGTTACTTTATATAAAAAAAAAAAAACATTTCCAGGGTGAGATACACATCTCAGTTTTACAGACATTATCTTATTATGCCCCATATAAAGGCAGTAGTAGCTCAAGTTACTTGATAAAAGCTCAGACTTCCAATCCCCTGCTCAGTTTGAAAATTAGTGTTGGGTGTTTTTAGTCAGGTCAGCCTTAAAATATAATAAATTATTGTCATGAAGTCAGTTTGCATTTGTTCTCCATTTTAGTTTAGTTTTAGATATAGTTTGTGTGCTAATCAATCAAATATTGGCATGCTAATATGCTTAAATGAGATAGTGAACATGGTAAACAGCATACATGCTAGTTTCTCTGTGAGGTAGAAGATGGAAGTTTATGCAATTAATGAATCTTCAACAAGAGATGATGAGAGCATGATGTTTGGTTACGTTCTGGTAACTTTCTTTAGAAGTACAACTCAACCTTGGTGCTGGCCTTGAAAGAGGGTGTGCTGTCTGAGTTTCCCACTAGTTATCAAAATGTGATCGTGAAGCAGGAGAAGCTCCTTCTCCTCTTCTTTTTCAGTCAGAGCAGAGGCTGACACAGGGAGGCTGAACAGATGCTCCCCACATTTGGAGACAATAACTGGGAGAAG
Organism: Neolamprologus multifasciatus; assembly: GCF_963576455.1. Classification (NCBI taxonomy): domain Eukaryota; kingdom Metazoa; phylum Chordata; class Actinopteri; order Cichliformes; family Cichlidae; genus Neolamprologus; species Neolamprologus multifasciatus. The sequence continues at coordinate 35,936,405 of NC_140445.1, read as the reverse complement.
AAGCATCAAACACTGAACAAAGACAAAAGAGCCTCCTGCTTCTTTCTTTCTTTACCATCCTTGCATTTTTCTCTCTTTTGTTTCCGTTTACTGTCTTTTTATCGGCTTCCAACTTTTTGCATTTCATTCTCATATATTTGTTGTTTCTTCACTCGCACTTTCTCACAAAATCCTCCAGGGCCCAACAGCATTTCCATCTCTGTCAACAAGTTCTAACTAGAGAAAGAAATGTTTCCTACATGATCATTATGTAACATTTTCACTTTATTTCTTCTTTTAAATGTATTTAGTCTCTTTATATGGATTTTTTATTTTATTATTTATTATTTTCCTTATTATATTATTATCTTTTGCTTGTAGTAACATTTTTACATTAAATTAGAACTGAAACGATCCTTTAATCAGCTAGTTGAATGAAACATGAATATATTAACATTTCACATTTCAATTTGCCATCTTTTGGCAATTTTTTTTCCTTAAATGTCGATTAGCCTAAAAAAATTCAGTCTCAAGTCGTCACTTACGTTTGCCACTTTTATTTAAAAAGAAACAGAGCTCTTGCAAATTTTATTTTGACAGGGAGTCAAACTGAGGCTCATCTAGAAGTGCTGTAGTACTGGTTGGTTATTTATATACATGTCAAAATGGCTCCAGTTGGCTTTAACACACAGAACTTTACTTTAAAATTTATAAACTCAGTGACACCAGAATCACTGGGCAGTAACTACATTTTTTTTATTGTAGTGCTAATGTATGTTTGTAGTGCTAATGTGGCATGTAACTGGAATGAAATCTACACTTTCACTTTCAGTCGTTTTCTCATGTTCTCCACGCATGCTTCACATGTAGGCCTTACACCTGAAGTATGTTTGCAGAATGAGGATTAAACTGAATGCTGAAGCGAAGCAGGACTTGTCAACACAACGTGTGAACTTTGCTAATTTTGAGTTAAAATGTGGTTTAGGTTGCCTTTCTTCCTACCTTTGGTTCAGGTCAGTGAGTTACACAGCTGTTTTGCTCTGAGTACATTTTCAGTGTGTGTGTGTGCGTGTGTGTGTGTGTGTGTTGTCAGCGCCATGAGGAATCGGTTTTCAGTGGAATGTGTCTTTATTCTCTCATGTTTTTGCCGGGGGCTTTGCAGAACAAAGCTTTGATGAATTCTGTGATGTTTCATGTTCTGTGAAGGTTCTCTGAACCCATCGGGCGTTACACAACCGCTTCTACTGAATTCTGTCAGGGGTTCTACTGATCAGCACTTTAAACATCTGGCTCTGCTGGTTTGTATTAGGAACTGGTTTATGCCAGTAGGTTGATTGCATCTCTACTATCGCACAGGAAACTGTGATAAAGAAACACTTAAAAAACTGGTTAGATTAAGTGTAGATTTAGTTACACCATATACTTGTTTCTGTGGGGTGTTTTTTTCATTGTGCACCACTGAATGTGTTGTGTCTCTCTGCATGGAGAACTGTTTGTCCTGATTTGTGTCAGCCCTGTCTACTAAATGTTGTTGCCAGAGGACTAAAGTACATTTTCAATTAGGTTTTAAGAGAATCAGATTTTCTCCCAGATTTCATCTCATGAATATAATCAACCTTTATTCTCTTGCTTTTCTACAGAAATTCCTTTTCAGTCATCTCTCTAGTGCGGTGACAGTTGTTAACATGATTTCTCAAAAATGGAGGAGATGCTTCTAATGTGAAAAAATGTGAAAGGGTCTGTACAAAACAAAGTTAAAATAAACCTTAAAAGTAAAGAAGACAATATTAGTACACTAAGTGAGAAACAAACTGGTCCCACACATTAATCAAACCTCATTTTCTCAGGTGAAAGTCTTGTGACTCATGCTTCTGCTAACCCTCGCCAGAGTACTTATCTCGAATGTTTTGGTTGTTTTAATTGTATGTTTGCCCAAACAAACAAAAAGAAAAAACATGACTGAAAATGCTTCGTTTTAAAGGAACATAATTTTTAGGAGACAGGATTGTTTTTTTCAGGTAGTAGCAGATGTTTACCTGTTTTACTAAAATTGTTAACTTTTGTGCGGCTTTGGTGTAACTGAAACTGATTACATTGGTTTCTGTGGATCTTTTAAAATGTTATTTTGAGTGGTTCCTGTTTTTTGTGTATCTCTCTTACATTTCCACGGTGATACACATCTCAGTTTTACAGACATTATTTGGTTCATGTCCATGTTTAATGTTTTTGTTTTTTTTTATCATGTATGTTAGCAAAGGTTGCTAATTCCCTGGCTCCTCTTGCCTTGCGTTTCCAACAACCTGACAAGGCCGCTGTTGAAACCAACAACAACGAGTCCAGTGAGTGTCTTGCCTTTGACTGTCATGGACTCCAACTCCATTGTCGTGGCATGCATTTGGTGCTGTGGACCTTGTTCTTTCCCAACCTCACCCACGCTGCTGTTTGCAGGAAATGCAGCTACCTCTTCCACTGTCATTGGAGTTACTCAGTGTAAAGGCAGCACATCATTGTGCCATTATTATTATTGTCACAAAGTATGTAGGTTGCCCCAGTTCTGTGTGAAACACTGATATTCAATCAGTGATGCTCCAGTGGGATTTTTTTTTTAGCACTAACAGGACTGTCAGCAGGTTTCCTAAATAGCTCTTTTCTGTCATGCCACAGCAAACTTTGAACCATTTCCATTTTTTTTTTCTATTGTGGTCCAGATAATTGATTTTGTAGTGTTTGTCTTTCTCTTACACAGAGCCCAGGGTGACTGGCTTCTACTTTATACCAAAGCACAACAGTTGTTTTCCATACCTGCTTCTACTGGAGCAGAATAAGTATTTGACATAGAGCAATGAATTGTGGGAATATCCCCCAGTTTACATAATAGTGGTTTAAAAAAAAAGCTCCAAATGAAGGTTATTGATGGGATGCAAACTGTTTTTGTTGTGGTTGGCATTATTTTCTGAGGTTTGTGGTCAGTAAAATTACAAAACAGTCGAGGCTTTCTCTCATTGGCTCAAGGTCTGCTGGTTAACTGTGGGAATACTGATGCTTCTGTGTGTGTGTGACTGCTGGAAGTGAGGTTGTTATTGTGTCCCTCTGCATTCTTCAGACTTGAACGCACTCTGCACCTGTTGCTGTCTGTCTCGAACACACACACAGACATACAGTACAAATCACATTCTTTCGTCACCAGTCTAACAGCAGCATTCAATGGGAAAATATGCCTGCACCGCATGAGACATAAATCTGAATATTTTCAGCAGGAACGACACAAGCATGCATGTTTGAGTGTGTGTTTCTGTTTGTGTATGTGTGTGTGTGTGTTCTTGCACAGGCTTTGGGTCAATAAATGTGGTTTTATGATTAGAGCACATACTCTGTTCTCAGAGGGGAAGAGGAGGAGGAAGAGGAAGTTTAAGGGGATTTTAGTTTAGCTCTAATGACATCCACAGATTCCGTGGGTGTGTGTGTGTGTGTCTTTGTGTATGTGTGGACTGGGGGATTTGGGTGCTTAAAGTCGTGCAAGGTGCATTGTGGGAAGGTACAGACCTCTCCTAGCTGACTTAGCAGCTTCTATCTGTGTGCTTGAGCTTGTGTATTTGGAAGTTTGTTAGTGTGTGTGTGCGTGTGTGTGGTTATTCATGGGTGGGTGTTTCCTGACCCCAGCATTCGATTCCCACAGTTCCCAGTGCTCTTCTGACATCCTGACTGTCATGCCGTTCATCGCTGTGTTGCTGTCTTTCTGTAACTATTTTCTTTTATGAAGTTAAAAACGTTTACTTTGTTTTTACTTTTACTTTTTTACATTTCACATAGTTTTAGGTCGACCGTGGCTCAGAGGGTTCTGTAACCGGAAGGTCGCCGGTTCGATCCCCTAGCTCTCTGTCCTGGTCGTTGTGTCCTTGGGCAAGATACTTCACCTACCGCCTACTGGTGTTGGCCAGAGGGGCCGATGGTGCGATATGGCAGCCTCGCTTCTGTCAGTCTGCCCCAGGGCAGCTGTGGCTACAACTGTAGCTGCCTCCACCAGTGTGTGAATGAATAGTGGCATTGTAAAGCGCTTTGAGTGCCTTGAAAAGCGCTTTATAAATGCAATCCATTATTATTATTATTACTTAAGACTGTAGCCACTTTAGTTGACAAGCTCAGACTCATAAAGTCTCAGAGCAGCAAAGCTTGAGACAAACTTTTTTTTAAATTTCTCTCTAAATTTCTTTGGGATTAAATATCAATCACTTTCAGTAAAATCACTTTATTATTAATCAATTAAAAAATCAATAATTTCTAAACTATTCAGTCATTGCAGGATGCGGTGACTCGAAGTGTAGTTGCATTTCTAGAGAGGTGCACATCAGGTTATCAGCGTATTGTTAAAAAAGGTTTATGGTTACGTTGTAAGATATGACATAGATTCCCCATCCACATGCAATAGTGGGGTTAGGTAAAGTGGTCATTCTAAATTGCCCACAGCTGTGAATGTGAGTGCGACTGGATGTCCTGCTACTGGGCAACCTGTCCAATTCAATTAATAAAACCCAGCGGAAGTAAGTGGACTAAATTTAAGAGCTTGTATTTATACCTGGTGGGCAAAACAACTGCAGGTGTATTGATCAATCGAGAACCAATAAACCAAAAATAAAGAATAACTGTGCTCTCAAAATCCTGATGTGCTGCCATTAAGCATTATACTATGCAGAATGTATGCAACTATAACACCTCATGAAACATTTCTCATTGTCTTATACGCTCAGCTGAAATTTCTCTGATACAGGGTCTCCAAAGACCTGTGTAAAGAGATATTCTGGGTAACCAGAAGTCCCACAGGCCCAGGGAGAAGCTTGCATAAACACACGCCTCAAAGACTTGAGCAGTCTGAGTGGTTGTTTCGACTTCTGTAAGGATACAGGTTCCTCAGGGAGATGAAAATGTACTCCAAACAATGAACTACAAACACTCCCATGAACCCCAGAGAAGTATGACTCCAGCCTTAGCTGCGATGTTGGATCAAATCAGAAGGAAAAGAAGTACACTTCAAACCACAAAGGTCAAAACACGTTGAGCATAGCTGATGTTTTGAAACACAAAGTCCACATCGTGGATGAAATGAGACAAATACCCCCAGTTTGTGTTTTTGATTAACCTGCTGCAAGGCCATCTCGACCTCAACTCATCCCTGAGAACCAGAGACGCTCACTTGTATGTACAGAGGTTAATCAAAACAGGGAAACACGGGGAAGCCTCTTTCTCTCCTCAGAGTCGGGTAGGCGTTGCAAAAATTTGACCCATTTGTTAGTTTCTTGGTTCTCCGCAAAGACTGTTCACCTGCAGGAGTGCAGAGGATCTAGGATGGACTAGGTAGAAGAAATAAGAAGCTTTCCCAAACTAGCAATCCTTCAGTGACGTGAGAGAAAAAAATCATGAGGTTTTTGTTTAAAAGAAACTGTTTTAATCTGTTTTCTGTTTTTAATAATTTCTCTCGGGGAGTGTGGGAAGTGAGATGATGTTTTTTTATAATGCCCCCAAGTGTTTTTGTTTCATCTCTCTCTTTTTATTCCTTCTGTGTTTTATCATCACATTTGGTTTTTACCACATCTGTGCTCCATCCATATGCAAATACTCTAAAGTTAACAAAGCAACCCGTGTCTTTGGTTGGGGATCGAGGTAGATTAGGTGTAGCTGCGGAGAGAGGTTTTTCATTTTAATGGGAATCAACGAGAGAAAGACAGAAACAGAGAAGATTGTTTTCAACAGCTGTTCCAGTTTTTGCGTCATGCAGCGCGAGCTAGCGTAATGGCTGAGTGTTCGCACGCTATGCACACACGCGCGCACACACACACACACACACACACACACACACACACACACACACAAACAAAGGAATGCTGTGGGGACCCCCAGCTGATAGTATGACCAAACTCAGACGCTATGTTGCTGAGGAAGAGCGTCACCTGTTTGAGTGATGACAGGCTGCCGGTTGTACTTGCAGTCTCTCATGCTGCTGCATGTTTGCTGCATGACTGCTGCTACTGCTGCTCCTCTCCCTCTGAGAGGAGACACTCAGAAAACCACTGATTTGGTTGTTTAAGAGGATAACTGACTGAAAATCTGTGTTGGACTCTGCAGATAGTTGACATCATTGACACTGTAGTTTTAAGGTATTGATTGACAGATCTTAAAGTCAGGATATTTAAAAAAAAAAAAAAAAAAAAAAAAAAGTAAATAATATAACCATAAAACTTCTGCAGTTGATTACTTACATTAAAATTTTTTTTTTTTTTTAAATTAAAATAATTGTTATTTACCCTGTTTTTGCTTTCTAAATATGTGCCAATTGGTATCCTTACTATGCTACTATAAATCTAACCATTAGATAAAGAGAAGTCTGTGTTCAAATTCTTTAGTTTTGTTGCTTTGTTATGTTTTTAATAAAGTTTTTAAAGTCTTGTTGAGCTTCACAAGTTAGAAAATGCCATTAACACCCCAAAAAAGGAATAAAATATTCTATAAATGTGGTCCTGAATGACATATGACTAAAACCCTGTGTAAAATAAATAAATGAATAAAAAAAATCATAATCTAGAAAATTAGTTTAAATTAAAAGATTTGAGTTTTCTGGTTCATAGCATAATAAAAAAATACATTTTAAAAAATATGGCTTCAAAGCTATGAATGATAAAATTAACCTGGTTTACTGGTTTAGAAATAAGATCATACCTCGATCATACTTCTTCTGTAATTGATTTGAAACATTGGAACAATTATCAGTAATCATCTTTTTTGTTTGTTTTATGCTACAAGTTGTCTTAAATTATAGGTTAAGCAATCCAACAGATCTATTATCTAATTAAAACTTAATTCATTAATAAAATGAACACCTGAATGTGTCTTTCCTTAGTCTGAAAGAAAATGCTGTTTCAAAATGATCAAGAACTTGAAAAAGGAAAAAGTTTTAAATTATGCTCTTTTTCTAGCATAATGATAACATGATGAATGGAAGACATATCCTATTTTATATTTTGGATGCATACAATATGAAATCTATATATAATGTGTTACATGTTTTTTTAATGAATCCTGCACAAAGCAAACCTAAAACAGACCTGTATTGTTCAGAAACTAATATTCATGTAATTTACACAAAGTTTCCAGAACAGCTTCCATATTTTTTCCCCCAGTTTAACAATCACAGCCAAAGACCCACAGCAGCCCAGGAAGCTGTGTTCATTCAATCAGATATTCCAGGGTGATGTTTTAGTGAAGGAGGGAAGTGTCAGTCATCTGTTACAACCTCCTGGAAATGATGTCTGAGACTAACTCCTGCTGAGCCTCGGTGAGGAAAAATGAGAGAATGGAAGGTTTGATTTTTGCCTGACGTCGTGTGTTTCTGTGTTTGTTGCAGGTGTACGCTCCGTCTGCCAGCACAGCCGACTACAACAGGGACTCACCGGGTTATCCCTCCTCCAAACCTCCCAGTGCTGGCTTCCCAAGCTCTTTCTTTATGCCAGGTAATCACACACACATACACAAGGTCTGTCCTTCGTCAAACCTCCCACCACCACATTCCCAAGCTCACTGTGGATACTGGATAGCTGACAAAATGAGCCGAAGGCTCCCTGAACTGGAAGTTGTTCTCACCAAAATCAGCCAAAGAACTGAGTCATACATTTAGTTATTTATTATCACAGCCACCCAGAGGAGGTCTTCATAGTTTGCAGCACACATCGGTGATGTCAACATCACTGATGCTGTTTGCTAACTTACTTGCAGTGGCAAGGGTAGCTGTGCTCTTCATTTTAATTTTAGCTCATGTGTCTATCTACTCTTTGGTCACTCTGGTCTCAAACGCGGACGGAATATCAAACAACAACACTGGCATGTACATATTTCTATTAGGATTCCAGTTGCAGTGTGAGGACAAGTAATGTTATGATTTATAGAACCGAATAGTGCAAAAAAAAAATACTCATTTTAAATTCTCTAAAAATACACTGGACAACTTAAAGATCAAAGACTCAACTCCATAATAAATACAGGCTGGAAACTTTCATGGATTAGGTTGTAGCCACTGATATGACTTTGTGCAAACATTTCATTTGTGACCTTTTAAATTAAAACATGAATTGTCCTGGCAAAGTCTGCGATTTTCACATGTCTGAGCAATTTAGTGTTGACACAGGTTGGATCAGCAGCTTCTGCAGGTGGTTGGTTGGTTGGTTTGGTTCACCTGGAACATTGGTTCCATTTAATCGCTTTGATTTTATGGAACACTAGCCCAACAAACAAGTGAGTCATGTAGATATACTACAGTATAATATAAGGTGCAGGTGCTTGTCATTGATTGGATAACTAAAACTACTGGCTCTGTTAGAGTAGTTTTTAATGATTCAAATTTTAAAAAAAAACTTTTACTTGGGCTTAACACAGCACCTCAGCTCATCCTGTGTGAAACCAGCTGTTTTAACACCCCACTTCTTTTAAGACTAACTCTTTAAGCAGACTTTCTTGTGAATGTCTCCGCGGTGTAAGCAAACGTTCTGAACAGCAGGTGTGCTCACAGCCAGAGCTATGCCTAAGATGAATATATTATAGTTAGCCACTTTTATTACATCATTCAGAGCCAAGAATAGAAAAAAACTCTGAAAAAGATCATTTGGAGCAGTCTGAAGCCTGTGCTCTGGCTCCCAGGGATTACTTATACATACACTGACCTCGTTATCTGAAACTTTGGCCATGTATAATATGTGCATACACTTCTGTAGCAGAGAAAATAAATAAAATAATAACAGGTCTACTTTAGTATCTCTTTGAAGAGACTGGTTTAAAAATACAGGCCATTATCTCTGCGTTATGCCCCTCCTTTTAGAGTGTTTGGTCCTGTTTTGATTAAACAAATTTGTCTGCTTTTCAACTATAGATGGAAAATGCTTTGACAATTTTAAATTCTCATTTCCCCCCCGACTCTCCTCTTTTCTCTCTGCTGGGTGTCTGTCATGTGAATACAGTACATACACTCTCAGCTAATTTCACAAGGTGGACATGGTCCCAGAAATCAGGTTTGTCCTGCACACATCCGGGTTAACCGGGTTATTCTTAAATTCTTAATGTGAGGAAGGAGACCAGGTGTCCCATTTATGTGAATGTTTTCTGTAATCAGGTTACTGCACAAAGTGGGTCAGATTGCTGAACTGCATGTAGACACTGTTGAGTGTCTGGAAGGTTTGACAGCAGGGAGAAACCTCACTGTGTTTTCACCTTGTTTTCTTACACGGGAGATTACCTTGTCAGAACCCTGCACATCACATGTACCTCCCCTAAAGTTCATTAATATATATCAATTTATTTGATCAATTGAAATTTTGTTTTACTGTAGTGGGAAAAAAATATCTAAATCATGCAATCACTGTTTCACTTTTACAGTCAAACATGTGAATAATGGCAGCAGCAGCTGATGACCTCAAAACAAGATAATAAATTGGTAAAATAGACACGTTAGTTCAGTAGCATGAAAAATTTAACTTTACTCTCCGTGAAATCAATGTCTCTGATTATAAGATCCTTTCAAATATCAGAAATTGTGTGGTACTTCTCTCATACCCGTGATTAGGTCTTCTAGACAAGCTGCAATTTAAAAATAAAAAGTTTTCCCATTAAAAAAAAGAAGCTTCAAACCTAAATTGATTTACACTTGGCCAGTCTTCCCTTGAGGTTGATCACCTTGTGCACCTCTGGGCCTCTGCGGCCCAAGTGACAGAGCATGTCCTCTACTAACTGGAAGCCCCTCGGTCGATTCAAACTTCCTCTGGTCCATAGTTGAACTGAAAATCCAGTTGCAATATTTTGCAAGTTTATTTACACGGTTACTTGCACCAAAGAGAATAAGGTTAAAGTCTGTGTGGGTGGGTGGTCAGATTGTCTGTGGAGGTTGAGGCTAGAATGTCTTTCTGGTATTATTTCTGATGAGCAGAAGGAAGCCAGGAACCGGGAGTAGTTGGGAGGTCACTGGCAGATAGTTGAAGCCAGTTGAGGCTAGTGGTGTGGAAAGCTGAGGGGCAAATGGATCCTAAGGATGAATAATATCAGTTGAGGGGAAACTGAGACAGCACTCAGATGCAAAGATTATAGCAAAAAAGCTACTGAAATGCTCAAACTAGAGTGATATTAACTGAGTCTACGATCTGGCAGAAGATTAGTGTCTATAAATCTGGAGCTGTAGTAGCTGATTGGAGAATTAGAAGAACCGGCACATAGGCACCTTTGAAGACACTCCTGTAATGGCATAGATAGAGAAAGTTAGTGGGAGAATGTTATTTTATGACTTTTTTTTAGTGGTGCATTTGTAGGTCTTGCACAAAAGCCCTTAGTTACAAGGAAAAAAGCATGCAGCTTTCACAATAAAAGTATTTTTGTTTTTAAAACTGTTTAAAACTTCTGTCTTAAGGTTTTGTAAAAAGAACAAAACAAAATAAATGTTTCTAACTTCCTTATCTTTCTTTCTGTTTGCCTTTATCAGATGGTCACCATAGCGGCGATCCCTGGAGCAGCAGTAGCAGCAGTATGAGCCAGCAAGGTTACCACGGCAGCATGCTAGGTGGCGGGAATTCAGCCCACGGCGCTGCTCAGAGCTCCTCCTACTGCGGGATTCACCCTCACGACAGACTGGTGAGCAGAACTGTCCGTCACACGGTGTCTGAACATGGACACAACATGGAGAATGTGCTTCTTTACTGGTTTTGTTTTCTGAAGCTGCATTGCACAGTGGGGCCATCCAGCTAATAGCTAAATCCAGTAAGCAACCATAGAATGTAGATTTTTATTCTACTACCTACATTCTGCAGGAAAATTAAATTCAACTGGTAGATTCAAATGAAATAAGACAACCCTGTAAAAGATTCATTCAAGCTTACATGTCTTTGGTGAACACTTAAAAAGGAAATATTGAGTCATTAGTTGGCATCTGGATGGTGGCTCTTGGACATTTATACAGAAAACTACATGGAACAAGAACTTAAAGCCACTGTAACTGAAACTATAATGACCAAAATTACAATTATAGTTACAATCCCGTTAGTCATAGATTTATAATCAACAAAATCCATTAATGAAATAAATCTATCAGTAGTGATTAATATATTAAAGACCGCTGGCTCTCTGCAGAATGAATTCAACATGCTGTTTTTTTCCAGTTATTGTTAGTTGGCTATATTGTGCTTTACTGGAAGTGCACATTTGCAGATCTGGACACATGAGAAAGATTAATAAATTCTACACATATGTGAAGCCATAAAGCTGTCAAGTGTCATTAGATAGTAATTCTTTTATTTCAGTTCTAGTGCTGTAATTATCCAGAGCGCAGGCTTCATGTTTGTAACCACTTCCTTCTGTTTTTTATTTTATTCTAATGTAATCTTTCCTGTTTCGTAGCGGGTTTCATATTAAAGGTTCATTTTTTTCCATCCGTCTCTTCGCAGAGCTACCCGTCTCACTCGTCTGCAGATATCAACTCCAGCCTTCCTCCCATGTCCAGCTTCCACAGAGGGGGAGGTGGTGGGGGCGGGGCAAATCACTACAGCACCGCCTCTTGCACTGCCCCTACCAACGGAACAGACAGCATCATGGGTAAGATGCCTGTGTAAAGAAATTACAAGGTCACTGTTAGCGTTAAATAATACTTGAAGGCAATCACGTCTCTCCTGATCACTCAGTGAACATTTCAAAATGTTTGGTGGTTGTCAGAGGACAAAACCTACTGACAGTGCCGCTTAGTCCTCTGACTTTCCTCTAGTACCACAATGAGGTTCAATATTTTTGTTTTTTCCTGTTTAGCAGAATGTTTTAGCACATTGTAGATAAATTGTGTACACTAATGAAATTTGTGCATGCACTTTGTGTTTAGTGCTAACTAGGAGCTGTTAGGTTTTTTACACATACAGTATAACTAAGAGAGTGTTCAACAGCAACATCGTAAACCTAACAGGATATATTTCATATAAAAGTCCATAAATATTTGTTGCTTGTGGGTTTCAGAGCTGTAGACTTCAGACTTCAGATCTGAATTGGACTTGACTCTAAGACTTCCTGAGTTGACTAAAGAGACTTGCAGTTTCTGGACTGACCTAAAGAACGGGACTCTTAAATTGGGACTTTCTTAAAAACAAAAGTAAAAGCTCTGCTGTGTGTAGAAGTTAAATTGTTAATGTAACTGTTTTGATTGCATTAAAATTATGAATCTTTTTCTTCATTGTTGTTGTTTTGGAGTGATGATTTGGGGGCACTAAATGCTTTCAAACATGTACTCTGTTTTTTGCAAATTCATCCTTTAAGCCCACAACATTTTTTTTGTTTATTTGTTTATATAGAGTTTAAATACTTTTATTCATATTGCTAAATAATTTTAACAATTACACAACTGTAATTATTATTGTATTACAAAAATTTGCAACATCGGTTATGGCAAGCCCTTCATCCTTTAGCCAGGAGACACCCCCACACATCGGTACTGATTAATTTGGGGCTTGTTTTGCGCAAAACATCACTAAATATTAATCAGTTTCTAAAGTGCTCCCAGGTCATTTTATGTGCATTAACTAACTGACTATTTCAGGTTTGGAATGCAGTTTTGTTTCTGTGTGTATGCATAAATAAATAAACTGCCTTGTACAGTTGCGGTCAGCAGGAGCCCAAAAATAAAGCTGGGGGTCCTCCTCGTGCTTAGAGAGGAGTCACATGTACCCATTTCAGGTTTCAATCCTGTCATTTACTTCAGATGGTTTGATGTGATGTGTTGCTGAGCTGAATTGTGGATCCATTGCTTTTCTTTTCTTTGCTCAAGCTGCTTGTGCTAAAAAGTTAAGGCAAGTTCAAATATTAAAGCAGGCGCCAGCAAATCGAATCACATTTATTTAAATCCTCCAGTGCTGCAACTAGCCAATCAAATCATGTTATGATAATATCCTGAGAGAGGGAGGTAATTGTGCATTCGGCTATCAAAATACAGGAGGAGTTGGTCATTACAGGGAGTCATCAGCCTGTTGTATAAGAAAAAAGTCTAGCACAGGCAGCTTACTTGGCTTATGCTAATTGCTAATCTAAACTCAGTTAGGCTGCCTTGTGAGTGATTGTTTATTGCTGCTGTGATGTTTGCACCAGCAAAAATGCTCCCCACATGCCCATCATCAATCATTGAAGCAGCGTGAATCTTCTCCAAAGGTCCATCCTCTACGCAATTTCATTTTAAACATATGACTGTCTCACTCACAAGTAAACCAAAATAATAGAGCACCGCTGCAGCCTTGCATTGGATAAGTAGAGGAAGATGGATGGTCTTTGTTTCACTGTTTTTCTCCCTCTGTAGTTTTTTCTACTCTTTTAGGCCCGATGCTTCCTCTTTGCACAGGTGCACACATGCCTACTGTACGGGAAAAGTCCAGAGAATGTGTAACAAGTGTGTTAGCAGAGACAGAAATTATTTCTGAATAGGTTCTGCTTAGACGGAGATTTTAAAACACTTTTAAAATAAGTGTTTTAACGTGGATGCTACCTAAATGTGTTTCCAATGAACTTTGTCACATAACGAATACGATGTACAAGATTCTCCATATAAGACCAAACAGTTTTGTGATATTTTAAAATTTTGTTTTTTATGCACTACATGAAAAAACACCTAGAGTTACTACTTAAGAAATGAGGTTAACAGTTCTTCCCTATTAGCAGGGTTTTGTTTATAGCCACATAATCAGTTACAACTCTCCGTGCTGTGATTAGACACAGATGATTTAAACTTTTTTGTTAGAGTCAGAAACAGAATATAGTCAAACTGAGAAGCACACTTGGACTTCATTTTGGCTTGACCTTGACATCACCGTAACACACCACTGCATGCACACAAACACACACATACACACAGCATGCCATATGGACCCCTTACTTTGAGTCCCGTAGAACAAATAGAACAGCAATAAGAAACAGATTGAAAGTTTGTTTTCATGGAAAGACATCTCCAACATTCCTCATCTCACACAGACACAGTTCGAGCAGATAAGTGTAAACACAAGATGAACCTAATAAAAAGCATGCTGCTGTTATTTAAATGTAAACATATGATAAACGTGAACTCACAAACTCTTAAACACGGACACTGGGTGTTTATAGGTGATTTTCTGCCTCAGACTGCTTTTATACAACTAAACATGCACATTGACGTTATGTAGAACATGAGCTGTGGACATGAAAGAGTCATGTTGTTTGTAATTAATACCAATAACAAGCAATGTTCCTAAGAGGAATGTCCTTAGTGACAGAATTTACCTCACCTGTATCTATCTGTAGGATCAGTGTATTATATTTCCATCAAATCAAACCTCACACCTGAACTAAGTCCAGTAAATAAAGGATGATCTTTGGTTTAGTTTGACCCTGGGAAACTGGAAAATTAAATATCCTATATTTTACTATATTCCATGGTAAAAATAGAAAAAATATATTTTCTATGTTGCAGCATGCTATGTAACGTAGTATTACAGCGATCCATAAAGCCAATGTTTGTCATTCGAGGTACCAGATAGAAATAGTGGACACCTGGGTAGTCACTATCTGTGAATAAAACTTATAGGGCTCTAGAAGTCACTTAATACCAGCATTATGTCAATAGATGTGCTATTTGTTGAAAACAAAAAACTTTGTGCATGTACTATTCACGTTTGTTACACTGCGTATTTTAACAGTCAGGGCAAATATTTAATCTGAGCAGCCGCTGGTTATCAATCCACTTTAATCGAATTAGCCACTAAATGTTTAAAACCTGCCTGTATGAAACACAGAGAGTATATAAACTTACTTACTCAAATTAAAGTCTGTGAAACCTTTTGTTTAATCACAATTAAGAAAAGGTCATTACGATTTTCTTAGTGTTTATTGACCTAAGGTGTGAGAGTTTGCTAGTTTATACAATGCATTACAACTTGCTGCATTGCAAGTGTAATAAAGTTTTAAAAGTAATAGCTATCCATTCTCTTCCATGTATCCAATTTTGCTGGTAAACATAATAAATGTAAAAGATAAAGGGAGCAGTTAAGTCAGAGAAATGCAAAGAAAAAACAGAATTTGTTGGTGTAGCTGTAAATACTCACCCTAAGCTGTTAGCTTTCTTCAAGCTATGCTAGCTATCCATTTAACAGTCCTTGCACTGCTGCTAGCATAGTATAGTAAACAGTGTAGCATAGTAAACACATAAAATCATGCAACTGAATAGAGTAGATCAGCCCCATACAGCCGCCCTCTGTTGAGTCCATGTGTTACCTATCATATTGGCAGATACCTTAAGTATTATGCACTGTAAACAATTAGCATGAACAATGTAGCTGATTTACAGCAAAGAACTGGAGATACAAAAACAAAAGTAAAAAACTAAATTGTGATTTACTATTAGATTGGTTTATAAAATAAATTAGTCTTTTTTCTCTGTTTTTGAAGAGGTGACGCACAAAAAACAAAAGTAAAAAACTAAATAGTGACTTACTAATAATTTTGTTTAGAAAATTAATTAGTTTTTTGTTCTCTTTCTTTGAAGAGGTGACGGACACCCCCCCCAAAAAAAAAAAAAAAAAAAAACTAAAAAAAAAAGTTTTATCCTCTCCATGCTCTCCTGCTTTGTGGCTATAAGCTCTCGTTTATGAAAAAGATTTTCTCCTGCATATGTTTTGAATTATGCATCAAGTGAGGATCTGTGTGTGTGTGTGTGTGTGTGTGTGTGTGTGTGTGTGTGTGTGTGTGTGTGTGTGTGTGTGTGTGTGTGTGTGTGTGTTAAACAGTAATCCCTTGGATGGTTTACTAGGCCAGTGGTGTGGCATGAGTGAGACATGAGGCTTTAACCCCAAAACATATGCTGCTTCCCCGTCTCTCGTTCTGTCTACCTGTCTCTCTCTCTCTTTTCTTTCTAGCAGCTTAAAGAAGTCCACTGCTGCCAATCTCTGTAATGGATTCATTTGCCGTGAAAGGATGTGTTTTTGCTGCGCGCACGCCTGTTTGTGTCTTTGTGTGTGTGTCTAACTTGTGTGTACGAGCGTAAACTTTCCATCTGGGATCTGCTATCAGGAGAGATGTGCTGTGAGCATGTCAGTCTTATGCCTCAGTATATGTGTGTGTGTGTGCCTGCATGTGTTTGTGTGGGCGCTCATCTGGTCTTGTGAGGTCACTTCCTTCCTCTCTGGCCTCAGTGCTCTTCAAGTGTGTGAAACAGATTTAGTTGCATTTAAAGTCCAACATTTCCCCACAAACTCATGGCGTCACACTTTTAAAATGCGAATGCATGGTAGTATTGAATGTTTGCTAAGTCCGTTTTTGATTCTCTTCATTTAAATAAGGATCCATTCATTCCTTCATTTATTGCAGCAAATGCATTTCAGCAGTGACTCAGCAGTTGCCTTGAACTTCCTGGACGGTGCTAACCTTTGATGTAAGAGCGCTAAGGAGGAAGTCAATGTATTAACGACCCAAAAACATGGAAAGGATTCCTTAAAAAAAGATGGAATATTATTAATGAAAGTGTGGGACTTGCATTTCTTGGAGGTTTATAAAATGCGATTTTTGAGGTGTAATCTCCAGTTCTAATGAACATGTTTTTAAGGTTTACGTGTGGAACGGATGGGCTGAATAATTAAATATGTAGTTAACAACATCCTTATTTACAAGAATACATCCCTCTTTTCCCCTGTGTGTGTGTGTGTGTGTGTGTGTGTGTGTGTGTGTGTGTGTGTGTGTGTGTGTGTGTGTGTGTCACAGCTAACCGAGCACAGAGCGCAGCAGCCAGCAGCTCTCAGACAGGAGATGCCTTAGGGAAAGCACTCGCATCGGTAAGTACAGCAAACACGTGCACACACACTCTTTCATGCACACACATTTTATAATGCTTTTCCTCCCAGTTCTCTTCAAGTGTTTTCAAGCCATTCTAGATGTGTAATACTACTTTAACTCTATCCTGTATTCTTGCAACTCTCATTGTTGTACTGGATTTTTTAAAAATTTTTACAGATCTATTCTCCTGATCACACGAACAACAGCTTCTCTTCCAATCCCTCCACCCCAGTCGGATCCCCACCCTCCCTCACAGGTAAATACACATGATCCCTAAGGTCCAATCACTGCACAGCAGCTACTATATAACCACAAATCTGCACAGACTGACACTCACAGAAGAAAGAAGCAGAGCTGACTAGAGACTTGGACTCGAGTAAGACCTGAATAAATCTAAAGGACGTGAGACTTGACTCAGACTTGTTTAAAATGACTGGACTTTTTCAAGACTTGAGACTTTTGACTTGAACTCGTCTCACGTGACTTTTGACTTGCCTCTTTGTAACTTGATTTGAGCTTGGCTAACTCAACCCTCTAGACCCTTTCAGTTTGCCTGAAAGAAGCATGTGATCTTGTAAGAAAGATTTCTTATTAAATTGCAGTAAAATCCTCTAATCGCACACATTCTCATCTGTGAAGCCTTAATTCGTTTTTTTTATTATGTCATAAACTAGAACAACAAAACAGCTTTGTTGAATTTTGCTACTCTTGGCACTTCAATCTGATTAACCGCTGCAGGAGTCATGGTCGTGCTGGCCCACTGAATTCAACAGTAATATTGGTCACACAAGCACTGGAAACCAAATCACAGTTCCTAAACACAAATAGACATCATAACACTAACAAATATACAACTTAAAATCTCACATATCTTTAAGCCTTTCTGTTTTCCAAATAAAAAAATATGGTATTATAGTGTAAAAAATACACTCCAATGCATTAACAGGATTCAGTTGTATTTTTCAAAACTTACTTTTTGTTCTTTCGCATGATTGAGGACTCATGTCAGACTTTTTTTCATTTATTCTGTCATCACATTTTACACAGAGCGTAAAAAAAACACATAAAGTTCAGTCTTTGTACCAAGTAGTAACTAAATTGGATCAGGCAGCATCAATGTTTGCAGTATCCCTGGCTTTCATTCTCTTCATTAAAGCTCCTCTACTCGCCAAAAACGAAAGAAAACGACGGCAAACTCAAGCTTCAAAACATATTTGTAGGCCATTGTTTTGAAAACAAAAAGTGAATTACACATTTTGTACTCATGTAAGCATTATTCAATAATCTAAAACTAACAATAGAAACACTTTTCTTTCAGCCACTTTCTTTTTAGCTTTTTCTGCAGTGAAATTTAAAAAAAAAAACATATTTTCTCTGTACACAGTTTGAAAGTGACTTTGATTTTCTATCATTATTAACATTATTTGCATTCTTTTAAAATAAACCAGCTCATTAAATTTGATATAGTGAGACTTTGGAAATAAGGGTTCAGTATGATCGCAGTAAATAACCTTGTTTATAATGCGCATGACACTTTTTTGTGATAAAACTATTGAATTTATTGTTTTTTTAAAAGTGGAACCCCACACTTCCACATAGTGACAAATGTAAGGAAGTTTTCACAACACCTACAAATACTGCTCGTTAAACTCTTTAAATAATACTAATTTTAAAGATTTCAAACTATTTTTCATTTGCATTTCCATTTTTTTCCCAGTATAAGATGAAAATGTATCAACTACAGAAATAACACATTTTAATAAATTATCAACATTATGTGTATTAATATGATTCTGTGACTCTGTGAGTTTAACCGTTATTTAATGAACCCCTTGACTTTACCTAGTGTAAAAAATACAGATTCTCTAAAAAGGTTTGCACTGGCTGAAGGTTACCTCGGACTTGAAGTTTGAAAGCACTTCAGAATTAAGTTAACAGCACTGGGTTGTTTTGACTGGTCTGAAACCTTAAATCTTTAATACAGCTCTGGGGATGAGGAGAGTATTAAGTTATCCAAAATATATTTAAAACACTAACTGAAACTATATATTTAATTGAATAAACTAGGGATTTCTTTCCTTATCAAAAGTGCAATTTCTTGTCATAAGACAAAGCCAAAATAAGGCATTAATAATTGCTGTCTCCTCTTTGCACCCCTCCTCGCTCTCCTATTTCCACCAATTACTCCTTCTCTCTGTGGATGCTGTAAACTCTAGCTGCTCCTTAAAGTGAAAAATGACTTTTCCTAATAATAGTTGTGTCGAATTTGTCTCTAATTGTCGCTGCTACACACACCGTTTGATAGTTCGCCACCGCGCCTTGTGACTGATAGCTTTAATTACGAGCACCACTTCGACAAATCGTTCTCAAACCTACCGGCTCTGCAAACACAGTCCCCCTCCCCTCTTCCTCCTCCTCCTCCTTCTCTTCGTCATTGTAGCTGTCTAGGATATTGCCTGCTAAACCATAATTGGTGTTTATCATTGTGTCAGAGTTACTCCACTTTTTACAAATTAGAAATGAAGCCTATTAGAGCAAACTACATGCAAATTGATATCCAAGGCTAATTTTGCAAGGGTGTTTTACAGCATTGGACTCGGAATAATTTACCCTGCCGTTTAATACATATATTTGTATTTGCACATGAATGTACCCAGGTGATTATTCATTAATTAGCATATGGAAATGAGCATGTAATATGAATAAAGGAGAGGGGAGAGAAACGACTGCGAGACAAAGTGGGAAGACAATGAAAAAGAGAAACGTGCTAATGAGATGAGATCAGAGTTACAAGGAAGAGATCGGCGGTGAGGGCAGAGAGGGGAATGGAAGGGGTTCAAGGAGAGAGAAGGGGGAATAAAAGAAGAGAGCCGAAACAAACACAGGAGGAGGAGGAGATATATAAAAAGGGAGGAGGAAAGAAGGGATCTTTAACCACCTGGGCAGGTTCCAACATGGGCAGGTTCAACCATTATAGATCAGCATAAATGGTAAAATTATGAATTTGAATGAACATTAAAATAATTACTTTTAGCAGTTGTTAGGTTGTTAGTTAGCGGTTCAGTCCCTCCATGTTCACACATGACTTCAAGATAGATTTTTGCCTGGTGGCCAAACCATGTTACTAAAACTTCTGTTCATTGCTAGCCATCATTTTGTAATCCAGTTTCTTGTTGAAGCAAACAGCGTCTTGGGAGCAGAATTTTCAGAATTTTTAAATCGAGAAATCTGCTGTAGCTTAATGTCTATTTTTAGATTGACTTTTATTTACAGTATAAAGTACTTTCCAGAAGTCAAATGGTATCCATACATCTCTTCCCTAACCTTTCTGAGTATAATTCTGTACTCTCAGAAATATCTTTATATTTCTGCCACCAAACCACTGCCTAGGTCTGATTATTGGACCAAGGTATTTACATTCCCCTTTCTGAGAGACAAGAAGATACTAGACTGTTTCTTAAGGAGGATTATCAAGAGATAATAGTCTTTGATATTAAGGTTTTCATGTCCTTTTTATTTAAGGTATAATAAAGGACATTCAAATTAATTTGGACAAGTTTTATTCTGCTTGTGTCTTTGGGAGCTGAAGTTAGCAATGTAAGAACTTTAACGCATTAACCTTCCTGAGGTTTTTCTTATGCCAATATGACCATAGGTGCAGATGTGAGATAGCTAAAGCATTGAGTGGTCAGTAAGACAAGAAATGTGACATTCAAGTGTCACCTTATTTCAAAGTGTGTAGTGATATTAATAAAAATATGAATTTGCTGGGCATACCTGTACTCAGTGTTGCTATCAGGTTTTATACCACTGTTTTACAGTACAAAACACAAATAAGTAGCCCCGGCTTGGGTGCAACAGCAGCACTTTCCAAAAAGCCCCTTAAGGTACAATAACAAGCTGTTTTTAGCTTCTCCATGTTTGTTCTGGCGGAGTATTACAGTTCCCAATACAACCCTGAAAGGGGATTTGTGACTTTGTCTGGAATTGAACCAGCAACCTTTTGGTTGCTTGCTAACTGTATTGATCACTAAATTGTTTCAGGAATAATTATAGCCCATATGACAAGATTATTCAATGCTTGGTTAGATTTGGGTACCACCAAAACCTGGTCAGATTTAGGAAAAGATCCAAATCTGACCAAAAAAAAAAGCTTTTATAAGCTTTAACAGACTTCCCAAATTTAGAAACTTCTGCTCTCAAGACCTTGTTTCCTTTACAGGAAGCTGGATTACATACATATTGTTAAAATTTGCGATATAACAGTTGTATTGATGCATAGCAGCTACAGCATGTAAAAGTGCTCTCATGGACGTGTTCAGTGTCAGGCAAAAAAGGGTTAAAGCACCTAACCAAGCTGACCTCTGAAAGTTGCGACTAAATGCAACTAAATGATGGTGAAGGTGGTTCACATGGTCATTTTACACATTTCTGTGAGACCAGTTTCTTCTAGCGCTCGCACGTTCCAAACTGGCTAACATGCTCACCGGCCACAGCCCATTCTTGTCTCTTCTGTCATCTGTTGAAAGAACTACACATACTGGCCTGTCGTCTCTCAGAAACTCATATTAATGTAAATTCGCACAAGTCGCTGTGTCTCCTCTGCCTACCAGCTAATGAGACCTTTCGATTCAGATGCGGCCCTTCAGAGCGAAAACCAGCACAAAAGCAGAGACGAGCAGGAACACAAAGCTTGTTTATTCTGCAGAGGGCCCATGCTAATCAACCACTTGTACCTTTTCAAAGACAAAAGCCTGATATTAGCATTTTTGCTGTGAGATATGAGTTGGTTTGTTTTTGTCTCCTCTTCCTCGTCTCTGTGCCTATTATGTCTGAGCACCACGAGTGGATACGATTAAAGGGTCTCCTCGTGTGTAAAGACGTTTTGTCTGGCATTTTGCGCTGCACGTCGAGTGGCTTCTGTCTTTGACATATAAAAGCAGAGGTTTTGGCTCTATTCCACACGGACATCCAGCCATTTTCTGCAGGGTCACGGAGGGTCGGTGTGTATCCAGCATGCACTGGGTCTATCAAAGAACACATACAAATGAAGACATGTCAGCTTGAACTGTAAAAAAGCAGAAAAAAAGTTGAATTCCCATCCCGATCACCTACTCATATCCGCCTTTGGTCTGAATTCTCTCAAGTTGCCCTTGCTTTTAATCTGCCTCAAACCTCTCCATCTCAACATGATGTGTCCTTGTCTCCTCTCTCCTAGCTGCCAGTTCAGCCGTCTGGTCGAGGAATGGCGGGCAGGGAGCATCATCGCCAAACTACGAGGCTCCACTGCACTCTCTGGTGAGCACACACATACACTAAAACACCTGTGATCATCGGTCAGTTCACCCCAAACCGTATTTTTCCACTTTCTCCTAATTACCCATCACAGGTGGTAGAAAGCAGTTTTGTTTCTCAAGGTTTTGAGATGTCCTGCACAAAAAAAACAGTTTAAAGGAACATTTAGCAGGTTTCTTATCTCTTTTTGTCCTTTCACTCTGCAGCAAAGTCGCATCGAAGACCGCCTGGAGCGTTTGGACGATGCCATTCACGTACTGCGGAGCCACGCGGTGGGACCGTCAACGGGTATGGCCAGCGGTCACGGAGACATGCACGGCCTAATCGGGGCCGCACACACGCACAACGGCGCCATGGGTGCTCTGGGCAGCGGATATGGAACGGGGCTGCTATCGGCTAACAGACACTCCCTCATGGTAGGACCTGAGTTACTCTGTCTATGCTGTGGCGATGTCATGGTTAGTAGAACCAGGCACATTGTGAAGTCAAGTCTTGTAGGAGTTAAAGAGAAAGCATTGCTTAAATGTTCTGGAGCTTCACCAAAGACTTTACCCTACAAGTAAAAGAGAATATCTTACAAACGGACAGAAATTCTGTTACTTCAACACAGATAATCAGAGGCATGTGATTCTTTAAAAAACAGGCTTACAAGATATTTGATGAAACTTGATTCATGCTCCCAGGACTCTAAAAATAAAACTTAAAAACAGCCTTTCCTTTTGTGCTGTTAATTAAACCAGATTTGTATATTTAAAAGTCACTTGGAAAATGTGAAACTTCACACAACTGAAAAAATGTGAGGAAGAGATGAGAGCAAACATGAATGGAGAGGAGGTTTAAACTGAAAACATGAAGTGAGACAGCAGTAATGTTTTCCATATTTAAGACTTTGGGGCCCTTTTTTCAACTTGAAACAATAAACATAAAGAACAAAACAGCTGTGTGACATAAGGAGATGTAGGAGGGCGAGAGAAAGCGCATTATAAAATACAGTGCACAGTATAAACAATTCCAGATGCTTGAACATCTTCAGCCAAACCTGCGTTGTTTACGTCTTAAAGCTCGGGCAGTATCTGAAATGAGCTATTTTCTGTGTGTTAGTTCAAAGTTCCTGTCACTTGTAGTCACATTAAAGGTGCTTTTTGTAATCACCCTCTGCAGAATTTAACAAAAACCTTCACCACCAGGGGGCATTGTTTTAACACGATTTTGCGCGTGGACTGCCTGTTAACTTTTGCTACCACCATATCTTCAACAGGCTTTGTCGGCTTCATCTATATTTGAATTTACAATAAATATGTGCTCTCAGTGACATACATGGGTAAATAAGGGCTTCAGTGACTCACTGCGCCATCCTGCGGTACAAATTGGTATTACAAAAAATTACAGCATGGCCCTTTTTCAACTTATGTTGAGTCCACTTCGACACCATATGGAATATCTTAATTTACAATAATACCTTTAAAGTCAAATTATGTGCATTTCCAGCTCCACATTGTTATATTTAGACTTTGCGTAATTCAAAATAAAAAAAAACCCTTACTTACCTTGTGATGGCCGTTTATGTTGTTTTAAGTAATGACACAAACTGTTTTAGCTCCTGTCCCTGTAAGGCCCCTTTCTTATAAGCTCCCTTTATTCCTATTGGCTGCCCCTCGGCTGGCTTCCGCAAACAGATTTCAGCGTTTTTGAGGACCACCTCGTCCTCTTCTCCTTAAGGAGATTCCACAAAACAAAATGTAATAGAAAACATAATTTCTCTTTTTTGAAACCGCCACAGTTGTATTTATGTATTATGTGAGAAACAAATAAGATATTTGAAGACATCATGTTTTAGTTTTCAAAGTTTGCAAATACTCCTCATTTGCAGGCCTGTTTTTTGGGCAGTGTTTTTGATCCAACAATGTTTTGTTGTGGCTGTAATGAGCACAGCAGGCTGTAGGGGATGCCAGCAGCACTTTGCTGTGTTCCCACTACAGTAGTTCAGGAGCTTTGTCCCTCTGTCTCTGTTCTTTGTTAAAGTATTTACTTTGAAGTGTTGTTTTCTAAATGGAGAGCACCTGTGGTTGAAGGGCGTGTTTGTGTGCGTTGGTGTGTGTGCTGGCCGGCTCCCCTAGAGATCATCTTCTTCTCACGCATGTCTGTCCAGCTGTCTCTCTATACTGCAGCTCAGAGTTTCATAGGTGTCCTCCAGTTTTGTCGGTCTTCCTGCGTACAGTCGTATTTTTATTTGTCCTTCCTGCTTCTTTAGTCTCACCATGCGTTTTATTAGGAACACGTGGGCAGCCTATTTTAACCCAACACAACAACCTCTGTTTTTATGAAGCTTAAACAGAAAGTTTTGATTCTACTTGGTGACATTACAGCAGTTGTTGGTGTACAAAGTGTTTCAAACCTTTCATCCATCACATGAGGAGGGCTAGCCCCAGTGCAGCACTGTTGAACTAGATTACACACACAAATGCTTCTAATAAACCTCTAAGTGTTTAGTAATGAGTCAAATTAGGATGTGTCATTTTTAAGCTGTGCAGAGAAGTCTTAGCTGCTGATCTGCTGATCTACTGGGGACATTTCCCTCTTTTAGCTTGTGCTTTGAAGGCATGTTGGCTGGGACCAAAGTTGGGCACAAACGAAGAAAGTCACCATTTCACTGCCATTAGCATCGTGAAGAGAAAAGGGCGAGGCATCCTTCGTGTGTCCATCCATCCACAAATCATTAGAAACGCTACTCCTTCCTACAGTATTAGTCAGATTTTAATGAAACGTGCATACAATGATTGCCTAAAGGGACCTCACACAAACTTTGCTCAACGTAATGGTCACATTTGTCATTAGTCAGTAAATTTTTAATACCCATTATTTTGTGTGATGCCGACAATGGCAAAAAAAATTTGTCACTTTCTACCTGTACAGTAATAAATTACTGTAACCTGTGAATTGTGGGTTATTAGCTTGATGTTCAGGTTTAGAAACTAGTTTTGGGAATAGTATTTGTGGAGAAACTGACAGGTAGGTTTTAGTGTTATGCAGCTACTTTCATCAAATAGTTTTTACCAAAATAAAACCAAATAGGTCAGTTTGGTAAGGCAAGGCAAGGCAAGGCAAGTTTATTTGTATAGCACAATTCAACAACAAGGTGATTCAAAGTGCTTTACAGAGACATTAGAAACAAAAACAATAAAAATCATGATTTAAAATTGATTAAAACAGGCAAACAAACTAACTAATTAACAAACAAACAAACAAACAAACAAACAAAACAGTATATAAAATCAAAACAGATAAAATCAGAACAGTAGATAAAATCAGTAGTTAAAATGTGAGTTTTGAAATTTAAGCCTAAGTGTGGATTTGGTGCTTTATTCAAATGCAGCTGAGAACAGGTGAGTCTTCAACCTGGATTTAAATAAACTGAGTGTTTCAGCTGATCGGAGGCTTTCTGGGAGTTTGTTCCAGATATAAGGAGCATAAAAGCTGAATGCGGCTTCTCCGTGTCTGGTTCTGACTCTGGGAACTGATAAAAGACCGGATCCAGATGACCTGAGGGATCTGGAAGGTTCATACTGGGTCAGGAGGTCACTGATGTATTTTGGTCCTAAACCATTCAGAGCTTTATAGACCAGCATCAGAACTTTAAAGTCTATCCTCTGACGGACAGGCAGCCAGTGTAAAGACCTCAGAGCTGGACTGATGTGGTCCACTTTTTTGGTCTTAGTGAGGACTCGAGCAGCAGAGTTCTGAATGAGCTGTAGTTGTCTGACTGATTTTTTAGGTAGACCTGTAAAGATGCTGTTACAGTAATCAAGCCTACTAAA
Source organism: Neolamprologus multifasciatus (assembly GCF_963576455.1). Classification (NCBI taxonomy): domain Eukaryota; kingdom Metazoa; phylum Chordata; class Actinopteri; order Cichliformes; family Cichlidae; genus Neolamprologus; species Neolamprologus multifasciatus. The sequence goes on along the minus strand of NC_140445.1, from coordinate 35,910,474 downwards.
GATGAATGCATGGACTAGTTTTTCCAGGTCCTGTTGGGACATCAGATCTTTTATCCTTGATATATTCTTGAGGTGATAGTAAGCTGATTTTGTTATTGTCTTGATGTGTTTTTTCTAAGTTTAGGTCTGCATCCATCACTACACCCAAATTTCTCGCCTGGTTTGTGGTTTTTAGGTGTATAGACTGAAGTTCTCTGGTGACCTGTAATCGTTTTTCTTTGGCGCCAAAGACTATTACCTCATTACCTCATTACTTACCTGGTATTCTGATTTCAAAAGACATTTAAATTGTACGCTAAAGGAAGTCAATAAGAGGATGATATAATAATGGTAAATCCTGCAAATTAATAGGAAGCTTAATGACATCTCTGTTTATATATTTAAGAAGAAAAAAAAACTACTCACAGACTTTGGCTAATATTCAGATTTTAAGTTCTAAGAAACATTTTAAAAGTTTCTGTTAGACTTAAGAGACATGAAAAAATGCGTTTGACGTGACGTAATTTTAAGTTTGCTATTAAATTTGCTGGCTTAAAATGAAGGGAAATACTTGCAAACTACTTTTCCGCTTCATCTGGAGATCATTCTAAGCACTTCTTTGCTCTTTGGACGTCCCCAGATACAAACTTGGCATTATGCTTCATAAAGTGATTTGGAATTTCAGCCCCGGAAAACATTTGGCGTTTACTTCTTGTTAAGGTTAATATTTTTCTAAACTACTTTTGGGATTAATAGCAAAACTAATCCAAATACATTTTGGATTTGTTTTTATATGTAAGCAGCCGGTAGAAAAAGAGAATGAAAATGAAGTGACGGATGAGTGCTGAAAAACAGTGTTTACTTTTGGGCTCTTTAAAGCACACACGCACACAGAAGCTCATAAATGACTCCCTGTGTTGTCATTAGGACCCGTGTGTGTGTTTATTCAGGCTTTGGATTATTGGCTGATAGAAAAATAGACTCATTAATGTAAGACTGAAAACACAGCAGCTCTGTAACTGCACACATCACACCCCCTCTGACTGGGTCACATCACTTCACGGGGACTCCCGAACTGTTTCTTTTCATTGTAAACCAGTCCTTATTGGACATTTCTGCAGAAGCGAAGGAAAATAAATTGAGACCTTTTTATAAGATGTTAACTGGCTTAAAGTTCTCTCGCAGCTACCTGTGTGATGAATGCGATCTTCAATATTGATATAAGTGTGAAGTATTTTGAAAAGTATTGTGTTGAAAGTCTTCACTTGTCTGAACAGATGTAAACTTTCAGCCCATTTTTTATTCCCATGGTGTCAATTTCTTGCATTTTGTCAAAGCTGCTGGTGTCTTACAGAGATGCACAGTGTGTTTTGGCATCTGTACCATAACAGGTCTCTCAGTCCAAAACTTGTCACATATGGACGCTTGTAACCTGTTGGCATCACATTTCAATGTACTAGATAAATTTTTAATGGTGCTAATGTTTCCAGAGGCAAATATACATCCAAGCCTCAAGTTTACCAAGTTGTTTTTAGTGACCAAAGCTAACAGGTGAGTGAAAGCAGAAGTAAAAAGTGAGCGAAATGTAGCACAAAAAATGAAGTCAACAAATACTGCAGTTCCTCCAGCTGTCACTTTAGGCTGCCTTCAAAAGTGAGCCAATCTCCACAGACTCAAGCATTAAAATGCCCAAATTTACAGTGTGGTACAAAAATCAGTCTTACCCTCTTTGGGTAGTTTCTCAGTTCTAGTCTTTTACCTTAGCACTAATTATTGTGTCTCTTCTTTGCAGCCATATTGTTTATGAATGCAGCTTGCTAATCAAACTTGCTAGTGTTGCTAGCTTTTAACTTAGTACTCCAACTTTCATCCATCTAAGATAGCTTCTGACTTCACAGCACAGTGTTGAAGCTTCAAACTCCAGTTCCCCGGCTGATAAACCCTTTAAACTCCACATGTGGACTTGTTTGCTTCTGAAAACTGTCTCTTAAAATAAGACATCGCTGCGTCAGATGCAAAGGACACCTTTTGGACGTCTCTGAAGCCACAGCAGCAAAATGCTGATTTAATCAATGCTGGATTTATTTTTAGCAAATAGAAGCATGACTGACAAAGACTGTGACCTAGGAGGCGAGTATTGTGGTCTGTGTAATAAAACCAGGCTCTCCTGTAAACATCTTAGCTTGCCATTGAATATAGTTAAGGGATATTGTCATAGGTTTGGACAAATAAACTCCATGTACTCATAATTTAATTTAATGAACGTTCTGGAAAATTAGCCACAAAGGCATTGTGGAAATTTATTGGTGTGTGTACAGCATAAACAGGAAATTTGAAAGGAAGTGACTCCATAGAAATGCAGGGAAAAAAAGAAACAAGTGAGAGAGGAAGGGGTGATGTCATCTCCAAAATGACTCCATTGTCTTTGCACTGAGACTGACTACTTTTTCTATATGCATGCATGCACTATCGCTCCTTACCTACCTTTCTTCCTTCCCCTTCCCACCCTTTTCCTCAATTTTTTTTCTTCCCTTTCCTGTCTTTCTTTTCCTAGTCCCCCTCCTCTTCTGTTTTCACTCTTTGTTTCTCATTTGTTTTTGGGGTTTTTTCCATTTACTCCCCTACACATGTGACTACTCTGTTTTGTGTCTGTTTTTAATCATTTCTTTCCCAAACACACACACACCTTTGTCTCATTTTACTTTGCATTATTACATATTTTTTCTGTCCTTTTTGTTTTGATGTTGCTGTCTAGATGTACTTACTTCTCTTTCTCTCTTGCTGCACACACACACACACACACACACACATACACATACTCACAGCTGTATGTAGTTTGGCAGTGTTAGGCAGAGACGCCTGCAAGCTGAGGTCATAACTCTGGGAAAACAGGTGGTAGACTGATGTGAGAGGGGGAGACATATACAGTACATAAGCATCAGTGCATCATGCACACAAATTAAAATATGTAAAGACAGAAGTTAGCTCATGGGTTCCAACGTTTTCCCTTCTGTCATTTAGGCATGCTGTTATTCAAGTGACTTAAATGATCTTGGACCATCACTGGGCTGATATCAAAGTAGCTTGATCCCATCATTGCATGCTGCCAACAAAGCAGATGAGCAGCAAAGTGATGTGACATTTAACTAAATGTGATCTGATTTAAAACAAATTGGAGAGGAAGAAAAGACTGTGCTCCCCAGACTCTCACTGAAGGTTTTAGAGTTTGTTTTCTGTTCTGCAGTCTGCCTGCCGGTGATGTGTTTAAGTCACGCTCATTATTTTACTGCATCCTGGCTCAGTTCTGAGGGTGTCTCTAAAAAGAGGGGAAAGGTTAAGAGAGAAAAGCCTCTCTTCCTCTCTCCATTAAGCAGGGTTACAGTAAAGTGAAATGGATCATAATCTGCATCAGTGCTGTGAAACACATTTATGTCTTTTAATAATCTGCAACACTAAATTCATTCATATAAGCTGATAGAAATCTACTGCCCCCATTTACCTCCTTACAATAGTAGTTAGAATCTCCATGTTAAGGCACACCGTGGGTTTTTTTTTAGACAATGGTATGCTTCCAACAAATCCCTGTGGCCTAAAAATTTTCGTGGAAAACCTTCCCAGAAGAGTCGAGGCTGGAGCAGATTAATGTGCCTGGTTTTTAATGGCATTTTCAGTTATAACATAGAGTAGAATTGTAATGTCCAAGTGGCCCCATACTGCTGGCCATGATGCCTCAAAATAGGTGTAAAAATGGAAGTGATGTGCTGACTGCACAGCAAAAAACTGAAATGAAAAGAAAAAATGTTTAAATGCTTTAAATATGGTTACCATTTATTTCAAAAGAACATAGGTAGTTTCCTTCCTGCTTATATGGTCATAAAGTTGGGTTAAAACACTTTGCCTTTTTGCTCTGTTCAACAGCTCTGCAGTGTATTATGAATATTTATGAGAGAATGAGGTTATGATCATTGGGTATTTGTGTTCAGCCTCTTGTTCATGAAGATAATTAGATAAATAAACTGTAACAACCTGGATAATTACTTGATACAACATAGTTTTGAAGCAGAAGCAATGGAACATGCATAAATCTCATCCATGTTTATATGAAAATCCAAATGGGACAACAATTTCATTTTTTATTGTTTAATAAATACTCATATTACAAATAAGTAATAGGAACATAGCAAGTATGCTTAATATTGAAAAATACTACATGTATAAAATAAATGAACCTCATCAGCTTTTATATTCAAATCTATATTTTATTTATAAATTAAGGAAAAAGAAAAAATATTTTAAAAAAGATATTTTAAACAGTATGAACATCTTTGCAAAAAGTAGCTGTAGTAGTAGTAGTCATAGATTCAGATCTGAAAATCTTACATACATGTAGCTAAATACACTGAATCTATTAAAGAAGCAGTACATATCAAGAGTGCATATAACGTAAAGAAAGTTACATTTAAAAAGTTAAAGGGTGAAAGCTGTGAAGCTGCACTTTTAGATTTAAACACAGTAACTGTTAAATATTTACATACATTTCTCTTTGTAATTTATCTGCTGGTATCTTAAAGGTAAAGTACTTAAGACTACAAGTAAAAAGTCGGGTTATTTTTTAAACAGAAATAACAGATCATCCTGATGGAATTGGCTCCAAAAGAGGAAAAAATAACAAGAACAACATTTTTCCACATGACATAATTCCATTTCTGTCCACCTATTTTCCTCTGTTTCATGTCTTATATTTAAACGGCATTTTAAGTGACAAGGAGTCTGTCGTCCTTCACTCCATTAATTAAATGGAAATTGGGGAAAAAATGCATACATGTCACACCACTGGAAAATGTCACTGTAGTTTCCCCTGTGGAAGTCCAATGTCAATAGCAGTCTTGTGTGTGTGTGTGTGTGTGTGTGTGTGTGTGTGTGTGTGTGTGTGTGTGTGTGTGTGTGTGCGTACGTGCGTGCGTGTGTGTGTTGATGTTGCAGGTGCTTTCTGTCAAACGTTCAGTGTGCACAGAGGAAAGGCTGTGTTCAATGTTCCAGTATGTGTAGCAGTGTGTGCGCTTGTTCAAGTTTATTTACAGTTTCATTAGCAAATATGTATCACAGCTACAGAAAAGTGTTGCATTGTAACCGAGTGGTTTACTTTTGGGTCTCACAGTGATTTAGCATGTCTTTAAAAACACGTCACAGAGGTGTGAGGGTTTTTCTTTTTTCTTATATTTACTGGAAGATGTTTTCTCGTTTTCTGTTTGTTTGTTTTTTTCACTTTTATCATAAAGAAGCAACAAATGAAGAGATTTCCTTTTAATGTTTTTTAACTTTAGGTTAACCAAGTAGTTCAGTCACTAAAATCTAACAAAACACGACTGTAACAAAAATAAGATAAGAGGACGCAGTTACCAACATGCTAAGTTTGGGGACACCACACTGGACACCCTGCTTTATGTTATCTCCTCTCCTGCTCTGAATTTTATCTTGCAGAGTTGGTTTTCTTTTTGCTTTTCAACAATAATTGAAAACGACAAATGGAAATTGCAGGAATCCAACTAATGCAGGGTGAAATATTACAATTTACAGAGATGCAAAGTTTATTTTCCTTCTCTCGGATTTGTGACCGCAGCAGCAGGGGCAGACTTCTCCCTCCTGTTTACGACTGCATGAGAAATGTGTGTCATCTCGTGACCCAGAAATTCTCTTCTTTCTCTTCTCCTTCATCTTCCTGCGCAATCATTGGATTCGCACACTTGTTTTAAAAGAGTGCACTGATCCCACTGATCAGTAGCATTGCAGATGACAGGTACTCAGCACCTTTGCCTTTATGTTTGTCTCTGACTCTCAGTTTGCTTGGTTCATTGCAAGAACATTTATACAGTACATAAAATAATGGAATTAATGTTGGAGCAGTGATAAAATCTGGTAAGATTATTTTAGGATGACATTAAAACAAATGTTTCCAATATCCTTATATTGTTACTAATGTAGAATTTTTACACTGTAATTCTTTGCCTAAAGGTTTGCCAAACAAACCCTTTTAGCCTTTAATAGGTGTGATGGAAATGTGTTGCATATCAATGATTGTCAAATAGTTAAACGAAAACAAACGTACACGTGCCTGTCAGACTGAGACATTATCCATCAGCTTATTGTTTGATTTATTTATTTATTTTTATAAATCTGGGAACTTTTAAAACTTGAACTTCTTAACATTCACCAGCCTGGGTGTGACAAAGTCTGCTACTGTATTTCCTTCAGCAGTACCGTCTGAATGCCTAACCACAAAGCCTCACGCAGTGTAAACCAGCAGTAGTTTCTTAGTATCTACCAAAAGCTCTTAGGTAGGTATTCGGGAGTCTGGGTTTCTGTTAAAATATATGAAACAGGATGTTGACTGATCTATCCACCCCGGCCTCCTCCTGCACAAACGTTGTGGCTTTAGCAGCTGCAGTGGTTGCTTAGCTTGTACACAGCGAGAGAAGCAGAGACTTATGGCGGCACTGTTTACTTTTTTAGTTCATATAAAAGTTTGGGGATCACTGGGATAAAGGATGAGAGACTGGCCGTTGATCCACTTGTGCCCTCTGGTCACTAGGGAAAAATGTGTATTCCCCAGTTAGTTACCGAATGATTCCTGCTGTTGCTGGGAAAAATCTGCTTCAAAGAGTGAGATCCACCAGAAACTTTTTTGTGATTGCTTTGGTTGCTAACACATTGCCACAGTCAGCTGTAGTTGTCTGCAGAAATTTCAGTGTAGCTGCAGCACTGTAAACCTCTTTTTGATTAATTTTACCTACTGTTCGCCAGCTGGTTAAGGACCACATTTTTCTCTAGTGACGTGTGGTTGCCAGAATGTTGCCCACCAGTCTCTAGGCCTGTGTCACTGGGCCCTGAGGGGAAGTTGGTTATTTAAATCAGCGGTCTCCAACCTTTTTTGCACCACGGACCGGTTTATGCCCGACAATATTTTCACGGACCGGCCTTTAAGGTGTCGCGGATAAATACAACAAAATAAAACTAGTACCTAGTAAAAACGATAACAAAATAACGCTGAAAACCGATAAAAACCCTGAAGACCATACATTTTACACCTGAGCCTCAACTCTCGTGGCCCGGTACCAAACGACTCTCAGACCGGTACCGGTCCGAGGCCCGGGGGTTGGGGACCACTGATTTAAATCATATTCATTACATTTATAATGACTTCTCTTCTTCAGGGCAGCCATTCTTTATTAGTTATAGTCCATCAGAATTAAACCTACAGAGGTATATTTTTCTATTTTTATGTTTAATCAAAGTTGCATTATCATGTGAAAACTGGAAAATTTATTTTGTCTGTTACGAAGTTGTTGTGACATGTTAATGAATTTGTGACTGTTTTTAAAAGTCTCCCTGCTGCATTCAGGGACATTCTGACATCTCCGTTTGTTGAAAAGCTGATATTATATTTAAACCTGAAGAATGGTGCCTAAGTGGGTGTGGCTGCACCTTGTGGTATCTATCGGGTTTACACCAGCAGCAGATCAGTTTATGTGTAATTTATTTATATTTGTCTCCTCCATCTGTCTCCTCATCTTCTCTCCTCATTGAACTAAATTAAGGAAGAGACAGGGAAGGCTTGTTGAAATATAAAAGCCCTCCATTAAAAATGTACGAAACCCTCTCCGTTTCTCTCTCCCTGCTGCCATTTTACATTTGGGAATCCAGGCGGTGATGAAAGGCAGAGAACGGAAAAGAAAAGACAGAAAGAAAGACGAGAGGCAAACAATAAATAAGGGAGCAAGCAGACGTATGGACGGATAGGTGGAGGGCGCTCAGTTTGAAACACACACACATGCGCGCACAGAAACACACACCCATGCTGACAAGCCTGTCGACATTTTGTGATATTTGCACGGAGCGAGAGGGGAGTTTGGCATGTGGTGGGCAAGACCTCGCTGTCAGCCAGCTGGATTAACAGGCAGACAGAGGGATTTGGTTTTCAAAACAACCTTATTTACACTATGGTTATCCTAGGATACATAAAAACTGAACTAGTGAAGCACAGCATATAAGACATTTAAAATATATGTCAAAACATACCTTCACCGTTAAGATTTGATCTAGTTAAAAGCTGATTTTCTGAAACTAGCAGCAATGTGTAACACCACCTCTAGACCTCATCGTCTTTAAAAGTATCAGAGGCTGAAGGAAAAAGTGTGATGTCATTGGGTACTTATTTAAAACGGAAAAACAATAAAAATACATTTGTGTTGCTCAGTCATCTGTACAATCCATATACACTGTTTCCCCAACTGTAGCCTTCAAACATGCACTAAAATAAATAATTTTTCTAGATATTCCCCAGCAGATATTAACTGGTCTTTCCCCAGTAAGAAGCCTATGTGACGTCAGATTGTGCTGATACGCGAAAATCAAAGTTAATTGTCTGGTAAATTTTTCTCTAGCGAGTGGGGATCATATGTCCTTCTTCCTGCACCTCAGGCACCTCCCTCACCTAAACCACATGGAGCACGTCCAGGAGTGCAATGCCGTTTAAAGCAGACTAGTCCCTGCCATGTGCTGCATGTGGAAAAAGTCCTGACTTGTCCTCAAATTGTCAAAGAGTAAATTTGTGAAAACAGCTTCTGTTGGACTTAAGTAAATGTTTGCACTAGCGTGCATGTCCAAATTTCATTTGGCAATAAACTCCAGATTGCACCGATGCATCCGCCAGTGTTTGAGTGATTCTAAAGCTCTGTATGCATGTATATGTGAATGGATGACTAGAAAAGCAACACATAACATGATGTCTATTTACCAATGCAGCATCCGGGATTTCCTAGCTGGATGTGCTTTCTACTTTCCAAGTTGGAATCCTGGTCCTGCTTTTATTTTGAGTGTCATGTGTTTTTTACACTAATACCAACTGAGGCACACGGTGCAACAACTGATCGTAAAGACTTTTAGGAGCGCCGATTTCACGGTGCATATATGTTCTTACAGAAGTTAAAGAATCACATAACCTGCAGTTTAGTGACACAAGAAGGAACCTGCTGGGGCCAGCTGATGCTGAGCTTATCAGCAGCTCAGAGTTTTGTATGGGGGGATTTTACACATCAAAGTCCATTTCCTGGTCTTAGCGAGAAATGCATATGTGAAAAAACGTGTAAATCCCTGAGCAAGCGGCATGATAATTCGCCTAAAGTGACTTCACTTTGAGTCGGTGTCTTTGGAAAAGTGTGAGAAAGAAATTTGCTCACCAGACTTCTGCAGCCTGCTCTTCATCTCAGCGTGAGACCAGCATCAACGCTTCATTAGCTGCTACTAGCAACACCCCAGAAAAACTCTTATATAATTCATTCAACCTTTATATATGTAGTATGGCCCAATGATATCAAGTTTACCACCTTTGCATGGGTGCCCTGCGCACAGAGGACTATTAAAACACGTGCATTTAGGGAAACATTAAAACTATTAAACTGCAACGAAAGTATACAAATAAAATGGATGAAGGATGAGAACAAGCCAGGTGAGAATGGTTGCTTCATTTAAACCCCTCATTATGGAATCAGGCCAAGTCAATATTAAATTTATAAACCACTACATAAGAAGGTGGCCCTGAACCACTAATACATACATCTAGACTGCAGATGACATCAGCCAAATGGATACGTCACTGGTTGCTGATTGGTCAGGGTAAAATATCCACTCCCAAAACACCATGCACGAACACTTTGTCAGGCTGGGGGAACGAATAAAATAGCAGCACAGAATAGGCTCATTATAACAATGTGTCTATGCAAAGTTTGAGCTGCCATTCAGCTTTGATTGGTGTGTAAGGTCTGTACCCGACATTCATATCGGACTGTTTTACAGCATACCCATCATCATAATTCATATTTATCAACTGCCCCGCTGAAATGTTCAAAGTAAACCAAAGCTCAGGGAAGGGAGGGTGAGAAAGAGACCAGAACCACAGGATGCCATGAGAAAGCTGGCATCACACACAAACAAGCCCGCACACACACACACGCACACTTTAAAAAAAAAAAATCCATCTCGTGCCAAAACAGTGAGTCCCTGCTGGAAGCTACTTGGTGCTCTGGGAATTAGAAATCCCACAATTAAACATATGGGCATTAAGATAATTGTCAGTTGTTGTGCTGTCATGTGTGTGTGCATGTACATGTGTGTGTGTGGTAGACAGATGGATAGGATTCAGCAAAGAACGCACACACACACACACACACACACACACACACACGCACCCATACAGTATTTCCCTGAAACCCACATGAAAAACAAGGAGACACAATTTGGAGCCAAAAAAAGAAGAAACTGTAAATATACATGTCAGACATGGAGATATGAACCTGTACTGAAACACACAATCACACACGAACACACACACACGTGAAAACAGGGAGTCTGGAAAATTGGAAAAATGGAAAATTAATAATATAAAAAAAAAAAAACACTGATGGGAATGATGCATGTGAGATTGGAAAGATAGGAGCGATGGGGATCTTCAGTGTATTAGAAAGGGTGAGGATGCCCTCAACAGGGCAAAGACAGAACTACAACATCTCAGGGAAAGAGGAAGGAAGAGTTCATTACAATTACAGTGTTTGTTTCATGAAAAGTGAAATGATACCATAAAATTCCTAATATAAACAGACAATAGAAATGAAGTAAGTACTCTAATTAGTAATAAATTAAAGTAATAAAAGTATTTTCCCAAATCTTCCCATTACCTCAGTGGGTTGTCCATGACCTGGGGGATTTTAAGAGGGTAAATGAAATTCATACATTTGCTTCATATAAATATCCATACTAAAGGATTTTTAAAACTCTTGTTAGAAACTGATAAAAACTCAGCTTAAAATGAAGAAATTAGTGTGTGGACTAGTGCTTACTGACTTTCAAGTGATATGTAGTAATGTTTAGCATTTTTCTTATGGTCAGAAAGTCATGCAAAATAACCAAAGCCATCAGCGAATTGATCTGATTAAAAGGATATTGCCTGTGTAACAAAACCACAGAAATCCATTGTTGTCCAAAAACTATTGAAAACACATCAGTGTTGCAGATGTTGCACTTGGTGACATGTTCCTTATTATAATGAACACACACATGGACTCAACATAAGCCATCCTGCTGCCAAATTCAACAGGGTGTGCTAATCCGCCTTTAGAAGTAGTCCCTAGTAAAAATGCTATATAACCTTGTATGATTAACCTGTTTAAAAACTACAGAGTGGTTTTTGTTGTCCGTGGGGCTCTTTTCTCCTTTCTCTGTCTCCTCACCCCTCAACTGGTTGAGGTAGATGGCTGATCCTGCTTCAGTAGGAGGTCTCATCATGTTAAGAGACTTCTTCCTTTCCACTGTTGCCAAGTGCTTGCTCATAGGAAAGACTGTCTCTCTTTAATATTATAGTCGTTACCTTTCAATGTGAAGTGGCTGAAGGCAAGTGTTTTTTAAAGTGGCAGTGTATAACTTACATTTAATTAATTAAAGTGACAGACATATATATCGTTGTTTTTAATCAAGGTCAAACTCCTTTAAATTCAGAAGGCTCATGAGATCAAAACCCTACTGGTAAAGAAAACCTCCACAGAAATGACAAAAGTTAAGACATTCTACAAAAGAGCCTGGAGAACATCAGAGTAGACCAATGCTCAGATTACATCTGGACTTAGAAACTGGAAGATGCTTTGTTTTGCAGTCCTGACTGTAGACAGAATCAGAGCAGCTGTTCGTTGAAACTCTCCTTCACGCCTTTCCTCTCTGTTCTCCAGGTGGGCTCTCACAGAGAAGACGGCAGCAGCGTGGGCGGTTTGCGTGGAGGACATTCGATGGGGGGTCAGGTGCCGGTGCCTCAGCTGCCGGTTCAGTCAGCCACCTCGCCGGACCTCAGCCAGCCTGACCCGTACCGTGGTGAGACCCTGCACACTCAAAGATAAATTACAAAAATGCTGCATCTGCCAGTGTCCCCAGATGAATATTCCCTGGCTCACACTGAAGCATAAACATGTTTCTCAACATCAAGTGTTTATATGGAAAAAAAAATCGCTTCGATTCAAGCATACGCAGAAGAAAGAAAGAAAGTACTGGTATTCTCGGCTGTGCCTTTCTTTTTACCAGATGTTTCATTTTATAAATAAGAACAATGTCCAGATAAAGAAACAAAGATGCAGCAGTGATGGACAAACAGTACCAACATCTGCCACTGCTTCGTGTAGGCAGAGGAATCTCACATCAAGGGTTTGTTAATGTGCAAGCACAAGAAAGGAGTGTTTCTGGGCCTGTATGATGATAATAAAAAAGTAAGCAAAGACAATGGACAAACATGATTTAAAACAATACAACGATCCAAGAAAAAGTAAAGGCAGCATCTCTCAAGTAGATCATAATTAGAAGGAAGGAGGAGGAGAAGAAATTGTCCAAAAAAGAAGAAGAAGTAAACAAACAGAAGAGAGAAAATAGGAGGTCTGGAAGTTAATCCCAACACAGGACAACCTAAAAAAGTGCAACCAGAAAACTTACAGAAAAAAAACCTGGAGATAAAATGGAGGAAGAGAAAACTGGGAAAACTTTACCTGGGTCAGGTTCAGAATGCTGCAAAGAATTTCATCGCCCGAGCAGGCTAAACAAATACACCGTGTGTGTGATATGAATTTGCAGGAGGGAAATGGGTATATGAGTGTGCTGTGTAGCAAATTAGCCCTGTGCTCAATTTTAAAGGCTGAAAATGACTCTGCTGGCAGCAAAGTTCAGCCAGCGCCGACCACAGCCAAGTGTGTAATGAGGTGAGAGGGAGAAAATACACATACACACACTCTGGCAGAAGAAGAAGAAGCTATTACTCCTTACTTCTGCATCCGTTCATAACTCATACACACACACAGGGCTGAGGGTGTGTGGAGGCTGTAAATAAAGGCTATTAAAATGGATTTGGCAGCAAGCGCACAATTATAGTGGCAGACCTGTGGCTTCCTCCTCTGTCTTCTTCTCAACTTCAAAACAATTATTAACTTTAATAGTTATGTTATATACAATATTGATGGTATATTGCGCGCATACTTGTGCAATATTTATGGTATTAGCTCAACAAACTGGGTAATGTTATTTCAGTGTATAACATGTGCTGATACGTGGATTTCTATATTATTAATATAATTTTAATAGTCAGTTCTCCCAAATTAAACACGGCTTTTAAACAAACATAATCCATTTGGTGCAGAGTCATCCACAGTCTGGTCCACTCAACCAAAAGGACACATTTGGAAAATAAGGACTTATGTCAGTCTTTGCAGTTGTGATTCAGAGTTTTAAACATGTCAGGCATCACAGCCATTATTTATTTAAGCCATGAGGTTGCACCTATAGGCCTGCAAAATGCGAACAGAAGAGTGTAGCCTGGTTCTCTGAAGCTTACATGCAACAGCCTGTGTTCATAATGTTTCATATTCACATTTGCTATATAGTTTTACAGCCAAATACAGTTTCTGTTGTCAATAAACACGAATATGAAACATTCACTAAAGCACAGCCCATAAAAACTACATATTAACAGTTACAACTTAAGTGCAGAGAAATTTCAAACATGAGCTGCCGCTCTGCATTTCTAAAATCCTGATTAAATTAGGCAGTTTTGTCTAGAAAAAAAACAGCACAAGCATAAGTTACGTACAAGTACTGTACTGCAATATCACATATATTTATGTGATTTATGTGATCTAATTACTAATTAGAAAGAATGTTGGAAGTGACCGAATGTTTGTTTCCTGTCACACAATCATTTATGTCTATGTCAGCTGCCCTAAGATCACCAGAACGCACCGATAATAGTCCTCTCTGTTGCTATCTAACTGATAATGATAATAATTTCATTTAAGTTATTTTTTCAAAAATGTATAACAATAAGTAACAACAGAAATAATTTTTGACAACATAGAATTGAATTAAACAGGAAAACCACAAATTCATGACCAAAAAGGTGTAGAGTGAAGCCTTTTATTATATCTTATATAAACTTTTTATTATATCTTATATAAATATAAACTATTATATCTTCCCTTTTTCCAGAGAATACTCTAAACTAAAACAGTTTTCTAGCTGGATTTTACCAAAACAAAGACCAAAGAAAGTAATAAATGAAGAATAAATAATAACTAATGTTTCAAAAACAGTGATATGAATTGGAGTAGAAGTGGAGAGCGGCACCTTATTGAGCGCTTATGGTGCAGGGCTGGCAACTGTGTTCTATAGAAAGTAGCTTTGATTTGTCCAAAACATTGCTAGATTTGTTGATAAGTACTTAAAAAAACCACAGTATCAGAAATAATAACTGCAATAATTAAAATAGATAATAGTAGGAGAACACAAAAGAAGTATATACTGGAGTTTGCTACTAAATACTAGGAAATAGCTGTAAATATATAACAACTCTGGCAAAAAAAAAACAAACTCTGTTAATGTAGCAGCACATTGTTCAGAATAAAAGCCTGCTGGACAAAGGACACTTTGAGGACCTTTAGTCAGTTTCAGATTTCGTTTGTGCAGTACATTGTGCTGTAGCACTTTGTTAATACCACACAGCTTTCCAGTGTTAACACACGTCAGACTTAACCTCTGCTCACAGCTTTTGAGAACGCCGAGCGGTAAAGGAAGCTAGAACACGAGGGAAGGATGTGAGTAAGACAAAAGAAACAGCCCTGAGAAGAAGCCTTAATTAACATGGAGGTGCGTCCTCGAATTTCGCGTTTGTCGCCGGCGGCGTCACTTTGTGACTGCGTGTTATCAATCAGCCATTCAGAAGCACAAAGTCACTTTTCACAGTTTAACGTCTATTTCGCTGCAGCTATTTATGCACAAACACACAGTCGATTGTATGTAAAGAGACACACACACACAAACACACCAACCAAACACGGGCCGTCACTCAAAGCTGCTCACAAAATGCCTCCAGTCAGGCAGACGGGGATTCAAAATGGCCGACAGTTGGCTGGCGTGTGTGTGTGTGTGTGTGTGTGTGTGTGTACAGGGTGAGGGGAACACAGTGCTCGAGTGTTTTGTGTTGACTGAGATGCTGGCAGCGTCCCAGTGACGGATCCATACAGACGTCAAATAAAGACTGCACTGTTCAGCTGAGGAGAGAGACAGTCAGAGGGTAGAGAGGCTGCACGACTGCACCACGACTCTCCAGTGGCGCCATCTTGGAGGTTGACTAGAGAATTAATAGGGTTCAACCAGGACTGATGCTGCATTCATGTCGGAAGCCCGTGAAGACGAGGAACACCATCTGAAATGCTAACCTAAATGAGCTTTGTATAGATACAAAGTGTCAGTTTCGTTTTTTTTTAATCAACATATCAGACATTATATCAGGTTCATCAAACTGTTACATATAGTGTGCACTTTCTCATATCTCCACCTCTACTATAATACCCATCCAGCTCTTGTTACAGTGCTCTGCAAAATATCATGTAAATGATGTATAATGGTTACACGGCATGTAACCATTACACTTCAAATTTACAGCAGATGCTTCTATTTAAAATTAAACATTTTATCACAAAAGCAGCAGATATCAGAACAGTTTTTTACTTTTTACACATGTTTAACGTGATAGTTTTAATCTCCACATGAATGTCAATACTTTTTAAAACTGAAAATAAACCATGAATGTCAAAATCTGGTAAAAGTATTGACTTTAAACAGGACTGTAAGTACATTTCATTTCATAGGTCCCTGTGTTTTCTTGTTTGTAATAGAAACAGCTCGTTTTCAGCAAATATTAGTCCCGTGCAGCGGTGGCACCTTGTGTTTATGTTAACGTTAAGCATGTTAAGAGGATGGCTGGTTATTAAAACAAGCCTTACACTTACTTACACTTAAAAAAGGTGGATTATTATCCTAAAATGAGCTGTAAATAAATAAATGAATAAAATCTTGTCAAGCAAAGAAATGCTATTCCATGCAAGAGATTACCCCTAAAATTATGATTTCATATAGCAAAGTTCTCTATTCCCTTCACAAACTGGCACATTCTGGCTCTTTCTGGCAACCAATCATTTATTTATTCTGCCAGCTGTATACCTGTGTACCGGGCTCATATGCGTTTACCTGTTTGCACCTTTTAACCCCTCCCATCTTCTCATTTCTTCTCCTGCAGCTCTGTCCGGAGGCCTTCAAGGCCAGAGCACCTCCTCCGTCAGCTCGGAGATCAAGTCTGAGGACGAAGGAGACGAGAACCTCCTGCAGGACTCGAAGTCCCTGGACACCAAGAAAGAGGACCCCGACAGCAAGGAGCTCAAATCTATTGAGAGGTCAAGATCTAGGTAACCCCGCCAACCTCTTAGGCGTTCACTTCCATCAAAACCCTCAGCTGGGCTGGGACACGCATTTTCCCAAAACACCTCAGCGCTCGGAGACCTCTCTGTTTCCTGTGTCATTGATAAAGAGCAAGACAAAAATAGAGCATGCTGAAATTATAAACCACAATGTGACCAATATGGGATAAAGCAAAAGTAATAAAATGCTCAAAAAGCAGGTTTCAAGGTGGAAAAAACTAGCTAGATACATGAAAAATCAATATGAATAATTCTTATTTGTGTTTTATTATATCTTTTTACCTTAAATAATAGACTTCCCCTAAATATTTACTTAATTTAAAGTATTTTTGTCACTTTTTGGAAAAGGACCACAGAGAAGGACTTAAAGCTTTGAGTGTTTTGGGAACCAGCCTCTGGACTTTGATGAAGTGACCAAGTGTGTTGAGAAGCAGCTAAATATTTCAGTAAACAACGAGACTTTGAGTCCGTGTTCACCTGGCATCTCCCTTTTTAACTGAGCCGCTGGTCAAGTTACGGCGCTGTTGAGGGAGGAGCAGAGGTTCCTGGTGGACATGCAGCTCCTGTTTGATCCCGTCAGTCTCTCCATGGTCTTGAGCCTGGTTTTAACTGTTTCTCACACACCAGAGTAGAGCCAGCAGTCAATATTCTCAAAGAAGTGTTGTCTCGCTGTGTCAGGGTCGGGAAATCAACTGCAATGAAAACACTTATGGATATTCTTGCTGTTGGCGAGAAAGCTTAATGTTTTAAAGGTGTGAAACCTACTCATTATGAATGTAAACACTTAAGCAAGCAAAATATGAAGCGATAGAAAGTGTTGTTTTTTTCCCGTCCTGGATACAGTGGAGCAGCCTTCAGCCCTCCAAAGATAAACAAGATGTTTATTGTGGTTTCTTTTCACCTGGAGGACAACTCAATCGGAAACATTTGGATCCTAAACCCAGAAATTTGTACATGATGGTGGCGGTCATGTTGATAATTATGAGGTTGATGATACTGAAGGTTTTTGAAGATGAAGATGAGGAACATAATACTTGTTGTTTTTTTAACTGATGCTTTTTTTACAGGGTTTGGGAACATGTTGTCATGTGATCCAGCAGGAAAGCACACATTTGTATAACTTCTGACTCAAACTACCATAAAAATAGAATTTCTACCAGCAGGGTTGTGCAGTCCGATTATTCAGTGCATCTTTGCAGAGGAATTGCATGGATTGCCTACTTAAAAAAAAAACAATATATATATCTGATTGTCTTTCTTGAGATAAACTAAGCACTCTTTCTTATTATCTTCTTATAAACTCGCTCACTCTCATGTTGTCAGCAGAATGCAGCATGGCACATGATTAGCAGCAGTGAGTGACCCAGTGTCCTAAAAGGGTTCAAAGTGACAGAAAGCAGAAGGCAGAGATTTGTGAAAACGCCCTTTAGCCCTAAGTTGAAGTGACCAGCTTTGTATCCAGGCAACCATATGCACAACAAATCACGTGATCACAAGAGTTAAAAAAATCTGTGGTAAAAATTGTTATTATTTCGACTGTTATTGCACCCCAGAAGATTATCAGACACCCCCTACTAACCACACCTCTGTGTCTGGCTCCTCAGCTCATTGAGACTAGCACCCTGTGGATGTTTTCATTATATACCAAACACGCTCTCCAAATTTGACCGTCTGTTTAAGCCACAGATTTTCCCATGTCTACCTGTTGTTGTGCTGTGACACATCAGAGTCACTCCCCGTGTACAGTGTTGCCTGCTTTTTCAGTCCCTGAAGGGAAACTCAAACTTTATTCAGTTTGTATTTAAGATGCGAGTTGTTTCTAGCGTAACAAACCTGACTTGTAGATATTTTTCAAAGGTAAGAACGCTTAAACAATCACGAGGATGCTAAGAGACTTGTCAGTCTCATAACCACTGCAGAGATCAAGTGGAATAAGGCAGTTTTGTTTTGCTGTTAACCACCAAATAAACTAGCTTAGCTAGTGACAGCTAGTTAGAAAATATCCAGGCCTGGAATATTCCAGGCTTCGATAATATATACATTGTACATTGTATGTTATGTATCTAGTGGCCAGAGGGGCCGATGGCGCAATATGGCAGCCTCGCTTCTGTCAGTCTGCCCCAGGGCAGCTGTGGCTACAACTGTAGCTGCCTTCACCAGTGTGTGAATGTGAGAGTGAATGAATAGTGGTACTGTAAAGCGCTTTGAGGGCCGAAAAGCGCTATATGAATGCAATCCATTATTATTATTATTATTATTATTATTATTATTAGTTATTATGGATTGATTCTAGATACATAAAACATTTTGAAGACTAAAAGAGCCTTCATTGTCACTCTGTTGAAGAGATGCTGTATATTTCAACTTTGAACAAACAGTGTTACAATACTGTAGTATACAGTGTGTGCTGTAAAACACAAATACCTTCTGATGAGTTACCAAAAGTGATATGGAAGTAGCATGACCAGCTGATCCCAGTGCTGAGTGGGAGAGTTAATCAAGTTAGTGCTGCTGCGCAAACAGCAGTCTGTGTGCATGCTGCTGAAGAAAGTCTCTCCCACCAGCACTGCATCAGATTGATTTCTATTATTACTGTGATGCAGTGAGCCACTATTATTAGCTTTTTATGTTTTTACCTAGTGGATTTAAGAGGGCAAGCAAAGTAAACAGAGTTCCATGTCAGCAATTTTTTTCTGTTTTTTCCATGTTAGTCTTGTTTACTTCAATAATTATCTTCAAACTGCTTCTTGATGTGACCCCACATCAAGTAGAGAATATGTGACAAAGTAAATAAAAAACAGAGTAGCCCTTGAAACTGCCAGAATGCAGCCCAGCATGGTGTCTGTTCCCAAACCCTGCTGTTGTTGTAACCTTGCTTCTGCAAACCTGCAGCACTGTAGGTTTGTATTAAAACGAGACAGGTACGCAAACACCACCTTCATCTTCAAATCCTCCTTCTCGCTCTCCTCTTCTCCCACCTTCATCCCCTGCTTCTTCTTCCATTTCTCGTCCTTGTCTTCATCGTTGGTCTCTGTAGCAACAATGACGATGAGGACCTGACTCCAGAGCAGAAGATGGAGAGAGAGAGGGAGCGAAGGATGGCCAACAACGCACGGGAGCGTCTTCGTGTCCGCGACATCAACGAGGCGTTCAAGGAGCTAGGCAGGATGGTCCAGCTGCACCTGAAGAGCGACAAACCTCAGACAAAGTTGCTGATCCTGCACCAGGCCGTGGCTGTCATCCTCAGTCTGGAACAACAAGTCCGAGGTTGGTTTCAAGTGAAGCACTGCATTACAGCACATACATTTGCCTTGTATGTATTTTAGGAAATAGAGTGGTAATAAAATATGGACATAACTTCCAGATCTGAAAAGTGAAGCCAATGAGGAAGTCATTTAAACCTGTGTTAAAGTGTATTAGAAAACCTGCCTTCAGCTCGCTTGCTCTGTGATCTCAGTAATGACTTTCCTGATGAGTTTATGGTGTCATTGACTGTAATTTAATTTGTATAAAGCAGATAAGAAGTTTTAATTTATTCCTGTCACACAACCTGAAAATAAACAAATAAAACTGTCAGTGACCTTGAACCCTCTTCTTAAAAGATATAACTGCTTTCATATATATGTCTTATTCACAACAAATAGCATGAAAAACTACTAACTAACTAGAGGCCTTTTTGGAAAGAAACAGAACTGAAAACATGCTTGAAAATGGCTATGTCTGAGAGAACTGTGTTACTTCTTGGTTTAAAAACAATGTAAAAGAAATATGTTTTAAGCAATTTACTATGATTGAATTAGGCTTCAACCATATCCCACTTACAAATATAAGGTTTCTAAAAAAAATCCCAGAGATATCAAGATGTTTCCGTCAGATAAAAGCACGATTTAAGCACTGACTTTAAACCTGCAGGTTTAGGTGATAACACATATACATGTAGTGTCCCGAGGTCTCCAGGAGAGGGCAGTAGTAGCACCTGTTGATTGTGTTCTTCTAGACCGTAGTTTTGGGTTCTTGCCATCAGTCTGTGGGGATCGATGAATCCAGCTGAAGGAGAAACCTCAGTGAGTAACGGACATAAGAGAAAACACCTGAAAACCATTCTCTGTCTCCTTCTGTCCAGAGCGAAACCTGAACCCAAAGGCGGCCTGTCTGAAGCGCCGCGAGGAGGAGAAGGTCACGGTGACATCAGACGGGACTCCCCTCTCACTGGCCGCAGCGCACCACTCCGCCGCCGCCATGGGTGATGGGCCGAACCCCATGGGACAAATGTAAAACGCAGCAACATCTCCTCCCCCCTGAATGGTCAGAAGATTTCACTTATAAACTAATCTGCTGTTGTACCTTTAACTCAAACCAGAGAATCAGTCATTCAAAAAAACAGTGCAAAAATATAATTGAAAGAATCTCATCACAAATCACAAGCAGAAAAAACATGCATGCAGTGACGATAATTTAAGCTCAGTAGTGTGAAGTCAATTTTTGTGTTTTGGCTTTTAGTTAATAAATTGGAAGTTTCTGTTTTTAGGGCTGTCTCCACGCATGGCAAGTTATAATTTGTTCATCACATGCCTGCCATTCCTTCATGTGCTGTCTGTGTACTTTTTAACTATTTCAAGCATTACAATACAACATGAGAAATCTCTTTGTCCTCACACCACAACTAGAAATATAACATTAGTTTTAATGGGATCGATACAGTGAACTGGTCAAAAATAAGATCACCATTTAAGATCTGCTGGTTTCCCAGAATAAAAGCTGTAAAATCTAATATGTCCACACTGAATCATCGATTTAATCACTCGATTTTATGAGCTTGAATTTTAAAACAAAATAATCAGGCTGAGATTGAAATAAATTGGTTCCTGAACTGCACTCACATATTTTTTATATTTTGGTTTTTATATTATTAATTTTCAGATGGCAAAAAGCAGAATTGTTGTTTAAAAGGTTACAACTTACACAGACAGCATGTGAATCAAATCTCCCATTATTTGACTGAATTTGAAGAACAGAGCATATTTAGGCTGACTAAAAACAGAAGCCAAGCACATGAGAGAGTTTCTGTCTAGTCTGGGTACACATTAACAACAGATTGGCAGTAAGTGCGATTTTTAATGTGTGATTGTGTGTTTGTCACTGTTTTTGAATTGGACTTGTGTCGTACAGTCACATTGCTTTTGTGTTTGCATGTTTTAATGTGTAAGTGAGCTTCTTTACTGATGTTCTGTATCCTTGAAGTCGTAAAGGTGTTTGATGAGGAGGAGGCGTCACCTAAGACAAAACCACAGTTTCTCTGCAAAGAATTTGCAGTGAAGGAAATAAAATAACACCTTCACTAAATTATTTATACACTTGACCTTCTTAGCACAATCATGACTCTGGTAACTTTAAGTGGGATGAACCAGATGCACCAAAACATTTATGGGTATTATTGTCAGTGTATAGTATCTATCGTTGAATATAGTAGGATAAGAATACTTGCATGAATATATTAAACTCTGACTTCCTCCTTGTTTTACATTTCTGATCATTAACAATGAGTTGAGCTCCTTTGGCCTCTTTTTATTCCCAGTAAACTTTCCAATAAATTATGTAAAGAAAATGTATAATAACGTATTTATGAACTGGAAACTTGTTTCTTTTAATTAAACTCAGACATCCAGAAGTCAGTGTATATAAAAAATTCCCCTCTTTGAGTGACATCTGTAAGTTTTCAAACATTTGTTGCTGCTCGGCAATAACTAAGAGCCTTGGACATTGGACTTGCTATTGTCATTCAGATTCAGATAGGCTCAGGGAAAAATGCACAAAAGTTATCTGGCAAAAAGCTTTTCCCACAGAATCAAATACTGCTGTTCTCTCCAATATTGCTACCACTGCAAGATTAGGCACATTGTTCCCATTAGCACCACAACAGTTGCCTTTAAAAGAGTGATCTGAGAGGAGGTGGATAAATTTCTCAATCAGGAGGATAAAGTTCACATTTTATGCACATTCATTTCCGTTTGAACTGCTTTTTACTTTCGCTTACTTCTTAGTAGACACCAAAATTACCTGGTTAGGTTAATAAAAATTCAACTTTGAGAGCATTAACCCTTTAAAACCGGTCGGAGCGGGCACGCTCTGTTTTGCGTAACTATTTTTAAATCCCGGTAGCTCTGCAACCACGTAAGCTAGCGCAATAATTTTTTTTGCATATGAAACCTGAGGAGTTGTACTTACATCTTATGCCATCAGCTTGTCCTAGGTCACAGTTTCCTTCCACATATAGATTTGCAAAAACTGCATAAAAAGCCCTTACAGCAACAAAAACATAATATTCCAGAAACACGCTTTGCTGATCCGATCAGCTGTTCGTAACACTTCCTACATTGGAATTGACCCTGTGCACGAGAAAATGCTAACTTCCTGGTTTGAGACCGGATGTGGGGTTGTACATTTCCGGTAGCTTTACTTTGCGGTCAATCGCTACTGCGAAGATATACTCCAAAATTGATGTCCAAAACTCGAAAACGGAAAGATCGCGTTAAGTTACAAAGAGGAGAAGGTGGGAACACTCACCACTGTTGTGTCATAAAAATCTAATGATCAATTTTGACGTTTAAAGAGTTTAGATCGATCAGTTGTTTACATCACTAAACACAAGCAGAACTGCAGCAGAAGACACATCGTCCACATTCAGAAGCACATCTCTGTATAGTGACTGGTCTTATGATTTAAACAGGCAAATGTTCAGCATTCAAACTACAGGTGAACAATAGTCAAACCAGATGTTTTCCCCGTTATGTCGATATCAGCTAGTCAAGTACACACCTACACAGCATGTTAACAAACCGTGAAAAAAAGCCACACAAAAAATTAATGATTGCTGGTAACGGTTTCTATACATTAGTATTTACGAAGGGTATGTTGTGACTTACCTTCAAAATTACAGCGGTCCCTCGCTATAACGCGGTTCACCTTTCACCTTGCTGTTTCGCAGATTTTTTAGTGCAAGTTTGCATGCTTTTTTACGTCCTGCGTCCTGATCGCTGCAGACGATCTCCTCCGTCTCTCCTGTACAGTACAGAATCGCTGCATCTATCGCTTAGGGTTGCCAACCGTCCCTTAAAAAACGGAATCGTCCCGTATTTAGAAACAAAAGTACACGTCCCGTATTGAGCTAATAAGGGACGCACTTTGTCCCGTAATACAGTGAGAATCAAAAGTAGTCTATAAGTTTTAATGTAATTAACGCTTTGTTTGAAAACATAATTCCCAGCCCCGCCCCTGCTTTGTGACCAATGAGCTGACAGCACACTTATGACAATTCGAGTATGACAATTCAGATTACCGCTCATCTCATTGGTTGAGGAAAGGTCGCTTGCGGAGAAAATACCGGAAGACAACAGATGACCACAAGAAAAAGCATGGCCAACAGGGAAACAAACGCCGACACTGCGGTGCAAGTCTCAGACGACAGTACACCTGAAGCTGGGCAAACACTGCGATTTTCAAACTGCACGATTGGCTCGCATGGGTTATAAGTTCGTAGGTCACGATGCAGGTCTCACACTATACCGCCCGATGCTCTGACGCGACCTGAGTCACACTGTGCCTCCATAAAATGAAGGTTATAACAGAAAATCTGTCGCTCGCTCTCCCTCTTTGTCTTTCACTCACACAGACACACACCACCATCAACTTTGCTAAATTACTAATGACAAACATGATCAGGCAGCTGTGATTGAGCAGCAATGTAAATCCAACTATTTTCACGGTTGTTGTGGTCGTGATAATTTGGTGATGCCACATCGAAAAGGCTCGGATGAGCTTTCCAAAGTTCTACAAGTTGTGCCTCCATCGCTTGAGTCCAGATCACACGCTGCACAGCCGTGCTGCTCCGTCTTTTTCACCGACGTTTACGTGTTTGCGCGTGAGCAGTGTGAGCGGCTGCGGTGACACCCTCACGAGCGATTGATGATCGGGAGCTGGTCGTGAGGTGTTAATCGCTTCTCGTTACCCCACGTATACTACACGATGCACGATGAAGGCCAAAATCGGGCCGATCACCAAATTGGTCGCACGACTCAAAAATCGGCTCAAAATGGGCCAAAAATCGCACAGTGTGAGCCAGGCATTAGACCAGCAATGTTTGTTCCTCTCAGAGAAAGAAAAAAAGGCTGCAAAAGTGCAGGGAAGAATGGGAAAAGGAAAACACCTGGCTGGAAAAGTGCACGATAACATCTATAAAGCGCACTGCACTGTGTGCCGGCGCACTTTTTCCATAGGCGTGCTTCTAATGGTGAGCACATGAAGAACATGAGGGGCGTGAAAGCTCGGGGAACCCTTAACCAATTTTTGTCTACCAGGCCTCGGAGAACCAGATATGGTAAACACTGGTTTGTTTGTTTTTAAACCCTCTGGTTAAGGTTAAAATGGGCATGTGCAGTGAATATCAGCGCTATGTGGCCAGAAGTGTGATAATATAATTTATTTTGTGTAATAAACAACTGCAAGGATAGATGATTACAACAAATAGATGAGTAATACATAAAAGTAATACATAGATGAATAATGATGATGAGTTATGACGCGTAATCATGGGAACAAGTGGGTTTACAAACGGGAGCAAAAGCTGAAATAATGCCTCTACTGAAGCCAATTGCACTAAATGCACTAAATGTGCACTGTTACAAGAATATTTTTCTTTCTATTGTTTTCTATTAATTTATATAATTTTAAGTTAAGCAGGACAGAGTTCTTTTAAAGAAAGATTTACTTTTATTATCAAAAGTTAAGCATGACAGGCTTCTGTTTAAGAAAGAGACCTGTTTTATTGTGTTAATGTTGTCATTTTGAGCTAAAAATAAATGGCTAAATGATTTTTGTTTCCCATGTGTTGATATCACAAAGAATACGCATCTACTTAAATCAAATTCAAGTCAAATGGTTAAAAATAATAATTTCACACAAAAAAAGAGCTAAAAAATTCACCACACTGGGAAGGGTGAAGACAACTGGGTCGCCCGGCCCTGGCCACGAGGTGTCCCTTATTTATTTCTCAGGGAGTTGGCAACCCTACTATCGCTAGCAGTGTGACTCTGAAGTGCAGTGCTGTATGTCCACGAAACGTTTTGCACCGTCAAAAAATAAAATTGGCTACTTGATTTCACCTATCACTGGTTATTTTTAGAACATAACACCCGCGATAAACGAGGGACAGCTGAGAAATATAACATTTGAATCCATTTTCTCTTTTCCCCTGAGGCGTGGGGGAAAAATATCGACAAGTCGATGAACATCATTTACAGATATATTGGGTAAATGCCCGAGACATCTATAGAAATGTAAATCGCCGCTTTATTTATTTATTTGCTTAACTTGTTTTGGACCGTAAACAGGGCGCAAATAGGACACCGGAAACAAAGCTCCCCACAGGAGTTTCCGCACCGGAAGTAGCATATGCTAACGTGCACATAGTCAATAGACATCAGCGCGAACTATCGCATGTCCGCCATGACCTGGCCGAAACCGGAAGTGACGTCATTTCGCGGAAATGTAGTTTTTTACCGTCCGGGCCTCAATGAGCCTATACTGGTGTTTTTAAAAGTTATGTTTGACTTTATGACTTTCTGTGTCGTTTCTGGGCTGCTTAGGACTCATATTGCACTGCTGGAAATAGTTTATTTTGATGCATATGCTGCTTTTTTGCAAATTTGCACTATAATATTTATTTTCATTTTTCCTGCAGTATATAAAAATTGGTGTATTTCAAAAATAAAACTATGAAGGCACTCAAAATAAATTTCCTGTGGTGGGAAACTATTTTGTGCAACTTTTTTGTATTTACAGTTTTGAGGGATAAGCCTCTTAAATTTCTCTAACTAGAAATATATGTTAAAAAAAACAAAAACGATTTTCAATTTTTTTGTAGTTTATTGCACTTTTTTGCAATTTATGTAATCACTGTGCACTTAATTCATACATATTATTAAAATCTAGGCTGTAATGGTTGTATTGATGTATAGCAACTTGAAATGCTCCCAAAAATGGCTCTACAGCATGTAAAAATATAATATAAGCTCTGGCGGACTTGGTTCTATGGTAGGTCTTAAAGGGTTAACCATTCGCACTGAAAGACTGCACTTTGGCATTGGGCTTAATGCCACGTGGCTATCGTGGCTCAAGAGTTGGCAGTTTGGCTTTTAATCGGAAGGTTGCCGGTTCGATCCCTGGCTCGGTCGTTGTGTCCTTGGGCAAGACACTTCACACGTTGCCTACTGGTGGTGGTCAGAGGGCCCGGTGGCGCCAGTGTCCGGCAGCCTCGCCTCTGTCAGAAGTGCCCTGGGGCAGCTGTGGCTACAATGTAGCTTGCCATCACCAGTGTGTGTGAATGGGTGGATGACTAGTACCATCAGTTTGTTGAATCACAATACTTGCACCTTAAGGTTGCAGCAGCTTTGACAAAACTGCAGTATTTGACATCCTGGGAATAAAAATTTCTGGGTGGTCCAGAATGAATCATATTAGTCATAATCATCAAAATATGTACTTTTACTAAAAGTAGTATTCTCTGGTCTTTCCTCTGATATCAGTATTGGCTTATTTGTCTGTTTTTTCCTTCATTGTCTCTCCAGGTCCAAGGTGCCAGAGTTCATCAAGATGATGAGTGACCACTTCCTCTGAAGGCATTTCCATGACAACCTGGCAATCGATCAAAACTGTTGTTGCTTCAGCCTGACCAATCAGTTTCTCTGGAACCCCAACCTGACCAATCAGATCAGCCTTTTTCTCTCCTCTCGTCTGTCGTCTCTGACCCTCCTCTTTGTCATCGTCTCCTTCTTCTGTCAAGAACACAAACTGCAGAGTCACGTTAGTTGCTTTCGTCACTTTGCATCTCCAGCTGAAGTGAACTGGATGCTTCTTTGCGGAGACCTAAAAAAATGGCCGCTGTGACATGGCTGCTATGAAGCGGCAGCTTTTGACACAAAGTGACAGCAATGGACAAGTCTTTGGAATCACACCATCGAAGAAACTTCTTCTTGTGCTACATGTTTTATCAGCATTCCCAGTTTTAAAGAACAAAAGGGTTCTATATAAATATATATAGTATATATATATATATAATTATATATATATATATATGAGAAAAGGAAAAAATAATAAAAAATGTATACTGCACGCGGGCAGTGAGGAGGGAAGGGGTTGGGGAGGGATGTTCAGAATGACACAAAACATATCACAAAGTGTTTAAAGAGATTTTTTGTAACAAAAGCAACATTGCGCAGCTGTTGTTGAATGCAGCTCCAGCGCATCTCTGACTGAATGGCAATCTAACGCCACACTGTGGATGAAGCTGTGCCTGATCTCCTCTTGGATGCAAACAAGTCAGATAGATACACACGGAGAAACAAAGGAAACAAAACTAAGAAATGAACACAGGTTGCATACTCAGACACAAACAGTAAGCAAATTTCCAACTATAAATCAAAATGAAGAAAACATTAGGACACCAAATGTGTTGCAATCATGCAGCTTTTCAGAGGTGCTTGAATTGCTGACTGATTTGAATGAAAACTTTTGCCAATGCTTGACTATCAGAGGCATCTAGAAAGAAGCAGGGCCAACAAGAAGTTAGGACTTCTTCCCTTTCTAATGCATTCCCTTACAAAGTGCAAACATTTGCATTGTCAGTGTAAAAGAACCTGAACATTAGTGCTCCTTGCTGGTGCACACATTGAGTTTTTGGCGACTGCAAACTCGTGTAAAGTTATTGTGTGAACACAAATCCAAAAGCCAGGATATTTGTACCCAAATGACCCGTGTGTATCTACTGGGAGGAAGAGAGTTCTTAAGGGAATCAATCACTGAATCAGTCAATCAGCGAGTGACTCCAGAGGGACTGGGGAATATTGATGAATTACAATGGATAGACAGAAAAGAAAAATGATGCAGAAATAGGAAAACTGTACTGTTAAATGTGGCAGGAAGGAAAGGCTTTCATGGCATCCTCGTTTTAGATTGTTGTTGTGGGTTCAATTTACAGAAAGAGCTGTAGAGCAAACATTCTGAATCAGTCTTTTGTCAGCTATCCAATGACAAAGTTTGAGAGTGGTATCCAGACTGTTACTGAAATCGAAGGATTGCTGAACAGATGGTTGAGTGGACGGACAGATGACAGGAAAGATTTTTCAATTGACGAAGTGGTTTAGAGCTGGCCTGATCACTGGAGTGAATTCTATTCCATGATTAGCACATTCCCTGAAGGCCTGAACTCTGAGAGTTGGTATGAAGGGGATTAAAAGCTAGAGGGAGAGAAAAGGAAAAGCAGAGAATCCACTGGTTTCAATGACTAATGACGCTGCAGGGGAAGTAAGGGAACAGTCATCAGGGCAAGGGGTGTATAATTCTTTTCAAGGGTGCAAGCAGCAGTTGTGAAACCATTCCCGTGTTTGAGTCATTTGATTCCCTCATTTCCTGATTGATCTTAGCCCTAAATATCTAACCCAGCCTCCAAATTCAGAGAGCTTGAGTAGGGGGGACTTTCCAATTGACACTTGCTGGCTGGGAACAACTCTGTGGCCTTGTGTGCATTTTGGCCTTTCGTCCATAGGCAAAAGTAGTTTTCACAACTTACCTTTTCCTATAAGGATAAAGACGTTAAGAAACTATTTGCAGTGCTGATGTGGCGGATAGGGAAAGCAGAGGTTTTGTGGCTTGTGACGTTAGTGCTTCCAATTGGCGTTTAGGGGTAGCCTGTTGGTTTGGCATGCATTTGACAGTGCTTCAGTTGTGGATGCTATCTTTTAAACAGTGTGGATGGGGTTGGGGGAAGGAGGAGGGGATGACAATAAAAATTGAGCTGTTTTGCCAGACTTGGTGTTACATTGATGACTGCCAGCATTTTGAATAGCTTTTAGATTAGATCAGGAGGCCTGTTTGAAACAATGACCACCGAGATTCCCTGACTGGACCGGGGAAAACTGCACACCGAAGTAGCAGTTTTAGCACCTGGTCATGTTCCAACATAACAACTCTGTCACAGCACAGTTGGTGCTTCTGCACCAGAGAAACAAATATGAGCCGACTCTGGCTTGTATCTGCAACTACCAGAATGAGGAAGGTTTCAGGTTTTACCGGTTTTGTCTTTAGCATTAGCTCCAATTAGCTGCACTTAACAGCTTTGAACCTGTTAAGTGCAGCTAATTGCTGCTAATTCCAGTTTGAAAGTCCAACCAATAATATGTTACTTTACTCTGTACTCAAAGTGTGTTCAGTTCTATGCCATGTTTCTTGATTTGATAGTAGTAGATGATAAAAGGAAAAGGAACAGGAAAAATCATGATGTCGAAGGTTATGACCACCTAAGTGAGAATTGGAATTAGTAGATAAATCAAGGCTACTGAGAATATCTGCAAGAATTGTGGTGTAAGTCTGGAAGTCCCCCTTCACACCAGTTTGAACCACGGTTTGAACCCATCTAAGTCCAGGCCTATGTTTAATCCCCAGTCCCAGTGCTCTGCTGACCCTAGCCTTATGAGCCCTGAACTAGAGTCTATAGCCCCTCTTCCCAGCCTCTTGCCCCACTTAAGCGGTCCCACAGATGCAATTTGAACATTCACACTTCTACCAATGTGCCTTTTTAGAGTTCATATCATTCGAGTTGCCAGAGGAGGACATTTACCTGGTCTTTTAATAGGATGCAAGCTTAGGGAAACCTGTTCTTAGTCGTTAGGTTCTATGCAGTCAGGTTTTTTACCAGACCTGGGAATTTAAAAAAAGCTAAAAAGAAAAAAAAAAAGTATTTTTTGGATAAAAAAAAAAACCCTAAACTGTATTTAATGTACTGTACGCTTATATGTAAGTAGACAGCGTGTTCTGGCTTCAAGCCAATGGGACAGATGCTTGATTTAGCAAGACTGCCCCCCATCCCAGTCCTCCCCATCCCCCAAAGTCCTCTATAACTCCAGCCCCACTTTCCTGTTCCGAGCCCCAACCCTGTTTCCACGGTGAACAACGCGTCTCTTCTTGTATTATAGCTTATCAGCTTTTTATCAATATTTGATCGGCTTGTCCATGAGCCAATGTAGTCTTCAGTACAAAGTGTGTGGTTGTATGTTGTTAAACTAATTTCCTTTTTTGTTCCCCCTCCCTCTCTCTTTCTCTCTCTTGCTCTCTTTTATAAGAAGAATCTTTTCTCGTATTACTTTTTTTGTCTGTTCTGGTTTACATGTCTATTACAGAAAATGTAAAAAACAACAAAAAAAAGACAAACACAAAAAAACACAATTCGCTATCTGGCAGTATTGTTAACTGTCGGTGGTCATTTTCACGTGGTTAAAATTCTACCCAATCAACAGGAAGGCACGGAAACTGGAAAAGAATCTATTTGAATAAATCAATCTATATATAAATGTACAAAAAATATATACAATATATAACGAGGGTGCCGTTTTCTGTTATTTTTTTAATTTTCCGTTGCAAAGGGAGTGTTTGCTTGGCAAGGAGTTCTTTTCTCAAAGACTGAACTGGCGGAAGTTGGCGAGGCCCCTCAGTGTTATAAATTTTCAACTGACTTCGTTGTATTCTCCGTTGTTGCCACCCTCTGACTAGTACGGCACCCTGCGCAGGACAAAATGGGACCGGAGTTCCATCAGCTCCATTCACTGCTATCTATCCAAGGCAACAACAACACACAGACATTTGTAAATTGTATGCAACAAAATGGCAAACTTTACCATTATTTTGAAATTGTGTATGTAAAAGTTATATTTTTACATGTAGACTGTTGTTATTTTGTGTTTTAGAAATATGTTGTATTGGTTTTTTTCTTTTGTTAAAAGATGAAAAAGTAAAATTCAGTGTGTGTTGAAAAAATGTGTCACATTGAAAATGTAGTGAGGTCAAAAGTTCAGAAATCAGTTTTTTTTATTATTATTTTTCAATATTATGTTTATATCTGTGGGGGGCATTTTTGAGGGTTAGAGGGAGGAATCAGAAATCATGAAAGGGATATGACATTAATTCTCCAT
Organism: Neolamprologus multifasciatus; assembly: GCF_963576455.1. Taxonomy (NCBI): domain Eukaryota; kingdom Metazoa; phylum Chordata; class Actinopteri; order Cichliformes; family Cichlidae; genus Neolamprologus; species Neolamprologus multifasciatus. Next base: position 35,879,147 of record NC_140445.1, on the reverse strand, counting down.
GCCTCATGACATTACATTTTTAATTGTATTTTTTCGCAGAGATGTGTGTAAATAGCCATCAGCCATTTTCTGTGGGGTGAAGATTTGCCAGTGAGACACGATGATCATGATGATGAACTTGTTTTGATTTTTCAGTGCGGTCGTATTCGTCCGGTTACAGTAGCCAGGTGCCAAGTTTTTGTTTCGATCAGTGGTGCTCTGTACTGTTTGTGGTTTTGGTTGGCAACATCTGAAGTGTAACTCAAACTGTCATATCCGCTTGCACCAAGCATTACTTGCGCGATTTAAGGATTTTTTAAAAAATTTCTTAAAAAATAAAAATTCAAATTTTTGCAATAACAAAGGAATTCAAAATCTGAAACATAAGCGATGATGAAATCTTGACTGAGGTACCCAAAGAGTGTTTACAAATGCATTGATTTTGTCGCCAGGTTGCGAGCCAGCTCTGACTGCTGTGCATTTATTTTCCTTATGATGGCATATAAATATGGATGGAAAAAAAAGATCCTCAACACCTGATTCAAGATTAACATTTTGTTTCAGATTGGAGCTTTGCTAAAGCTCCGGTTACACGGGGCTAAAGACTGGTTGGCAATTCCCTGGCAACCACAGATCACTAAGAAAAAATGTGTATTCCCCAACTAGTTGAGGGTGGTTGCTCAAGAGTTCTTGCATTTGCTAGGAAAAACTGGTTGCAAAGAGCTTTATGGTGTTGCACTGAAAACCTTGTAATTGCGTTGGTTGCTAGCAGATTACAGTGGTAGTTGTAGTTTACATGATCCGAGATGTGGACTCACCAGCTACTTGCCCAATGGTAGTAAAACTGTGGAAAGTGCAATGCAAACAACAGCTATGTGAATTTATAGTAAAAGTTGAGCATTTTGGAAAAATAATGTTGGCTGCAGAGGTTAGGTATAACTTTTGCAAGTTTCACTATGATTTGTCCACATCATCCATGCAAATTGCCGACAACCATGACAATCTATTCAGGTTAGTTGAATTGTATTTATATTGCACCAAATCACAACAACAGTTGAGTCAAGGCACTGTAGCGACTGAAGCAATCATAAGGAGGTTTTTTTGTACAGCGCCCTCTTTGCGATCAGTTGTAATTAACAGCTGTCAGCAACCACTTTGCTTATCGACCAGAGGTTGCCAGGTTGCCAACCGGACTTTGAGGCCAGTGTGACTGAGGCCCAATATAAAGAAGCAGGTCATCAGCAAATAATCGTATCAGCTATTTCCCCAAAAAGAACTCAGATGATGTGCAAGGCAGTTTCAGTCATTTGTTTCTAGTGTTTGCCATTGAAATTGAGCTTTTTGTCAGCAGGAAAAGCTACTCAGAATTGGACCTAGGTTAAACACAAGGATTGAATCTGTCAGTGCAAGTGCTACATGTATTTTTTAAGTAATGTTATTTTTGCGATGCTTCATTTCATATTTTCTCTTTGTTGTATAATCAAGTCATCTCCAGAATTACAGTACCTTCATTTTTTGTTACCCCTGGTGTTCTTATTAGCCAAAATGTTAACATTTTTGTTTCTTTTTCCTCCTTGTTGTACATACACACCTCATTTCTCTTTTTCAGTGACTGTGCCATGAGCTTTGTAATCTGTTACTCTGTACCAGTTTTACTGCAATAATGAGTTGAATTCAAAATGGCCACTCCTGTCCTTTGTTTTTCCAGGAAACTTTTTTCTATTTTCTCACAACTCTAAGGCTAAGCGAGCATTTGGGTATATTCCAAGATCAGTAGCACAATAAATTTGGTATATTTATATCATAGAAAAGAGCAGTTTCAAGAGAATTTAAAAAATATATATACTCAACATTTTTCCAGAGAACTTCCTGCATAACTTATCATAAATGAAAACAGCAAATGAACAATCAGTTTTTCCACTGCCAGAAAGAGTACACTTATAATTCCTCACAATATTTATGATAATTTCTTTATGCTGTCTTATCAGTTTCCTATACATAAATCTTACTAAACCCACACTAGTATTTTAGCTGGTTGTGTTGTGCTGATGAAGGCACATAAAGGTTATTTCACATTTCAATAGGGCCTATATGAAGAAAAAGAGCGCACAGCCAAGAGATTTTCTAATTTCTGAGACAATCTGAAGTAAATCTCTTTCAGGCAGCGATAGTTTAGTGTTCATTGCTATGAGAAGAAAATCAAAAGATTTCTGTCAATTCCAGATTATTTGCTCATAGTTGAAATCACTGATGTTAAGTGCCAACTAACCATTCCTAGCACACATTTTCATACATATCCAGTAAGAAGATGGTTATTGGTTTTATCTAAATGCATCCAAAGTGTTACCAGGTGTATGATAGTTATTGTATTTGTACAATAAGTTAGCTCTTTGTACAATGTACAATCAATAATTCTAAAAACCCCTAAATGTATGATCATTTTGATGTCATAGTGTCATCATCTTTTTTTCCATAAGAGTAAAATGTTACAGAACTAATTTGGAAACAGTCTGATTATTTATCTCCAGCAGTCATCACTCAAAGCTTTTTCGTATGTCACAAGTTACTTTTGTTGAACACAGCTGTCCTCAAGTTGTATTCGATAAGGTTTATGGTACAAAATTAATGACCTATTTGCTTATGTGCCAGGATGCTGAGTGTGTCCTGCAACCTAAAGAAAAGCAATCCAGTGCATTTGTTACCGTGAATAATGAACTACAGCTTTAAACATCTTTTAATTCATAGACACTCAAATTACATTTTGGGGGTTTTAATGTATGGAAGTTACCCTCTGAAATAAAGTAATTGTGTAGTGTTAAAATTATTCATACCTACGGAGTTTTGGCTACAGAAAAACCTTTTAACCTAGCTTAGCATAAAGAATAGAGTAGCATCATCAAAACTTACACCTTCTACCATTTTAAAGTTTGCTAGCTATCTGGTTACAATTACAGCTGAGTCAGCCAGTGTTTGCTGATAGCAGTCATGACCTTGCTCAAACCTGATGACCTCACTAAACGGACAGGACTTTTGACAAGCTGGATACAAGCAGTAGCTGCTGGTCAACAAACAGCTCTTAATGCTAACTACTGCAGAAACCACAATGTCCTAATTTAACATTCCTATTGCTACACCTGCCTAATAAACACAACACAACCCAATGCTGAAGACATAATGAACATTATATCTGGGTGTCAGATAGTGCCATATATTTACCACCAGGCATGTGGAGAAATGTTTATTTGGGTGAAATATGCATTTAGAAAGAGCTTGGAGTTTATTGATAACTAACTCAGACCACAATATTTGCAATTCTCCACCAAAAACAACTGCAGTTAATTTATTTTTACCTGAGCCAAGTCATTATTCTAATTTACTACTTTGGTAGTAGACTGTCTATATAGACATTAAATTAAAATGTAATTTCTTTGGGTCAAAATAGAATAACTAGAATAGCTGCCTCCACATTTCCATTCCAACCTATAAATGCTCCACTCACACACGGCCCTATAGATTATTGATGACCCCTTAGCAACCTCTGGTCACTAAGGAAAAATGTGTATTCACCAACCCGTTGGTGAGTGGCTCCCGAAACCTCCTTGTAATTGCTTTGGTGGTGTTACAAAGTAAAAATTGCACCTTACTGCCACAACCAACATCTTTCAAAAGGTGAACCCTTATTTCAAACTTTTTTATAAACGTAATCTGTTTACAGGTTGTGTCTCTACCACTCGGTGAGCAGTTGCCAAGTGTGTACAGGCTAGTCAGCTTTTTCAAAGCAAACTAAAGGTGACCGTGCAATCTGCTAGTGATCAAAGCAACCACAAGTGAGCCTGTCAGCAACCACTGGCCAACAAATATTCCCTTACAACCTCAGGTTCCCAAGCAGTCACGGTCTTGCATGTCTTGGAACTGTTTATGTGACACACAGTATGCTTTACTTTGTAGTTTTCAGCAGTACAAACAAGCACATACAATGTTTCACATTCACCTCCTTGCTCAGTAGATCATGTTTTTCAGTATTACAATAAGTAAAGTAAACTTACAAGTAAACGTATGTTTTTTCTTGTTGTACTTCAGTGACGAGGCAGAGAAGATAAACTAAATTCATAAAGCGTAATTGCCCTTTTGCCAGTGCTTGGGCTTTTTTCCCAGCATCTTTTCTCTTTTTCTCTCAAGCAGATGAAGCCCATCCTGTAATAAACTTTAAGCTAAAATCTTTATAAATTGGAATATATTTCTGGAGGGGCAAATCTTTTATACCTAAAAAACTGAAAAGTAAATGTTCTCAAGCCAATTATTGAAAAAGTTTACATCATCCATTCAAGTGTGAGGAAGGTTTTACTGAAATAGGTTTCTTTTTTTGAACATTTGACGTTAGTGACATCGGTGAGGTATCGCCTTTCACAGCAAGAAGCAAAAATGTAAAAAACATAAAAGCACAGCAGTCACGTTCCTTACTGCAAGACAAAGAAATGCCAGAGGTAAGAGTCTGTCTTTGATTGCACTTTCTGGTGTTTCCTTCATCTTTTCTTGTCTGCTTATTTGCTCTTGATGTTGTTACACTTGCTGTGCATGTTGTTGTTATTCCAGATCAGTGGAGATATTGGGGAATAGGTTTTGATGTCTGTGCTGAGGGTTTTATTCTCCTTCATGCAAGCCTGACAGCCCTGCCTGCTGGTTCTCATCTTATAATGGTTCAATGAGGCTCATGTTCACGACCGTTCTGTAGCAATAAATGTGCAATTTTGATAACACGGTGCTTTCAAAGCTTTTTGCTTTTTTTCTTCATAGTTTGGAAGCCGTATGACATGCAGCTGATAGCTCGTATATGTTAAACAAGCCATCGTACATTTGTACATACAAATATACTACTTTGCTTCTCTTCCAGAGTTACCTGTACTCTAGTACTAGTATACTGATGTACAATGACAAACACTAGTTTCATATCAGTCACCCGTTCCTTCTATAGATATTTTGCTACTATGATAGCATTATTGTCACTATGACAGTAGCGTTCCTTTTGATGAACATTTTAATGTGATTTTATATTTGTTGATTGCACAACGTAAACTTAAATGAACAAATCACTACAAATTATAATAAAATACTAGCACATAGAGTTCCCAGTGCTAATCTGTTATTTAAAGCTTATTTACTGTAATGAACAATTATGGATTGTTAATGTAAATCATAAAATATGATCCTGTAAAGAATAAAGCTTCTCCAGCCACTGTTTTCTTTCATGTGCAGCAAAGAGAAAAATAGAAAAATGCAGTAAAACAAAATGTAAAATTCTGCACTGTAATCCATAGTTACTGGAGAGAGGGTTGACACTGTTACTAACCAAAGTACAGGTACAACAGTCAGAGTTTAAAAGCCAAATAACTACAATAACCATCACAGCATAACTAAATTAACAAATTGCTGTTAAAGACTTAAATTAATCATGTGTTACATTAAAGGTTGAGAAGGACTTTTGTTCATTTCGTTTGCACTTTTCCCCACCCAGGGCATTACACTACCAGGGAAGAGGCCCTGTCTCAATGGCTAAAGACAAAAGTCTTTATGCACACTTGATACCACAGATTACATAAATGACATGACTGGCTGCATCACTGCATGATGGACTGTGGTGTCTATACTGGCTATTTTTAGCCTGTTACTCAGTAAATTTTCCAGTCTAGAGATGAAAAACATGGTTTGCACATGCACACTCTGCTGCTCCTGAAACACATAAAATGCATTCCTTGTTTTCACTTTCACTCTTTAATTCATTGTGTATGTGGAGACCCCACTTGACACAAACAAACAAAGTTTCCAGCTTGTTTAAAAAGGCCTGGAGAGCTTCTCCATCATGTCAGTTTTAGAGGAGCCAGTTGCAAAGGTGCAGAGATTTCCTCCTGAGCTGATGATACTGATGATGCCTCAGCAATAACCTGCACTTTCAGCACCAGTCAGTGTGACGCTTTTGTTTTGACTCACTGAGGCGGTTTCATCTATTTGTGCCTACAAGCAACAGGTACTGACGTCAGTTTACCCGATGCTGCAGGAAATGTTGTTTTGATATTAGTCAATATCCAATAAAAAATTTTCATCAAGGAGAAGATCAGGAACAAAATGAAACATGACCAAAATTACACTAGTGGAATGTCTTTCATAACCAGCAGCATCTAGAGATGCAAAATGGCTCAAAACATCCATTTTCTCAGTAAATCCACATATTTTGGTTAAATGATGTGTTCAGTGTTCCTCTATATGTGAAGGTTTTCATCTAAAGGTCAGAGCATATCTTTTTGTCTCCCAACAATAAATGTCTAGGAACTTCACCACGTTTAACATGTGTTCTGTGATTTGAAAATCATTACATTATGTCTTTATTTATATTTAACACAGTATCCCAACTATTATAGAATTATTTTTTTCTATAATTTTTCTATAGGAACACCATCAGATATTTATGGTCGCCTAAATGCTCTTGTTGGACTTTCTAGCAAGACAAAGCTTGCATTCAAGAACTCTGTTCTACCCTCTGTTTATCGATTAGAATAAAATGAAATAGGCAAAAAAAAACAAAAAAAAAACTTTTCTCAACAGAAACAATAAGAAAGGGGGGGGGGGGCATCTTAGTTGTTACTGGGTTTTGTGACCTCATACTTTACAGCATGCCCTGTGGAGGTGCAGCTATAGATTAGTCATTCAGGAATTGTCAAGAGTGACCTTTAGAATAGACTGTATTGATGTTGGAACTTGTTGCAACAGTAGGCTTGAGTACAAGGAAGGATTCAAAGTTAAGATTACAGGAAATGCTGACTGATGAAGAGAAAATCTGATTCCTACTTTGTATCTTACATGCCTATTGATTATAATGTAGGGTGTCTTAAAAAATGTAGAGTTGATAAATACCCTTGTTACTACGAATACTGGCTGTGAGTACACAAACAGACGGGGATCTGTGTAATACCACAAATGACAGTACTGCTGTATCTCTTTGGTTTTCACAAAGACATTGAGTCAGAATATAAATTTTCAGTGGAAATCACAGTCAGAAGAAACTCAGAACAAATCATTTTCATGACCCTCGTCATTTACAATCACACTTACAACTTATTTTTGAAAAATAGCAGTTTTGTTCTTCCATTGCACATAAGCCGTATTTTATCTCAGCCCTGAGTAATCTGTTTTCAAGTGACCTACCTAGTTAACAAAAAAGTAAAAAAAACCTCAAAATCCCTCCACAGAGATGGTTGTTTATTGCAAACTGTGATGTCTATACAAATCAATAAATACAGTGCTTTGAAATCTGGTCCTTTAAAATTTGTGATCCCCAGAGGATGAACCCTACTGACTTTGGTGATCTGTTGAGTTTGTATTCGATCTTCTGGTCCTGTATCTATATTCAAGAAATAATATAACACAACTACAACTTTATGAACTGACTCAGAATTTGATACAAGCATTCACAGTTTCCCTTGTTGATATTTTAATTATATTGATTAGCATGCATTTTTCCTCTAGTGTTTCGCACATGGATAGTTTCCCAAAGAAAAAAAACTGTAACAACTTTGATCTGCCAACTTTTTATATTTCGCCTTACTAAATCTTAGCTTGCATTCATGCTAACTAATCGAGAATTGGGTAAACGTTGTCCCCTCATAACACTAATATACTACCATTATCATTCCAAGCATTATTATAAAACTATCACTGTAAGCAGCACTGCTAACATGCAAATCAAGTCACCTCAGCATGTGTGTACTAGATGTTAGCACGCTGATGTCAGCAAGTGCAGCCTCCCATTACCAACAGCATGGCTGACGATAAATCATGTTTGGTCATTCTGCCAACTTCTAGACTAGAATTAGCATGAATAAGCAACCAAATCAAGTCACTGCAGCAGTGTGAATTATCACTGTGTGAGTAAAGGTTGTCTCACAGGACGCTCCCCTGTGCAGGATGTTTCTGAACTGTAGACACACCCTCTCAAACCAGCTACTTGAGAGGATGATGAAATACAAGCTAATTCAGTTTTCTGAATGAGTTCTTGGTCTGAGGCAAGAACTCCTGTGTGGAGTTTGGATGTTCTCGCTCTGCCTGCATGGGTTCTCTCCAGGTAATCCAGCTCATCCCACAGTCCAAAAGCATGCAGTGTTAGGTTAATCTGTGATTCTAAATTGGCCACGGATGTTAGGATGAATGGTGTTGATGTCTTTTGTTGGCCCAGAATGGCAGCCTGATGTAAGTCACTTCTTGCCATATCTCCTCTCCTTGTCTGCAACTGGTCACAGCAGATGGCTATCCTTACCACTGTCACCAAGCACTTGTTCTTAAGGGTCATCTGATTGTTGGGATTTCCTCTGTTTTCTCTGTATTATTGTAGGGTATTTACAATATAAAGTACCTTGAGGCCACTGTTGTTGTGATTGCAGATCTGCTGGGATTTGCCCACACAACCGTCTCTATGTTTAACAGAAAATGAGAAAATATCAAATGAGCAGCAGGTTTCTGGGTGAAAACGCTTTGTTGATGCCAGAGGTCAGAGGAGAATGGTCAGACTGCATTGTGCTGGTAGGAAGGTGGTAGTAACTCAAATAATGACAACCAAGGTATGCACAAGAGCATCTCTGAACACACTGCTTATAAAAACTTGAAGCAGATGGGTCACAGCAGCAGAAGACCACACTGGCCACCACTCATATCAGCTAAGGCTGCAATCCACACTGGCAGACCAAATTTGGTCAACAGGAGGTTGGTATGGTAGTGTCAAATTTTGGCATGAACAATCCATCCACCAGTATCAGGCTACTGATGGGTACTTCTAGCAGGATAATACTAGTGTCATAAAACTCAAATCATCTCAAACTGGTTGTTGTACATGACGATGAGTTCACAGTCACCATATCGTAGATGTGATCGAACGGGATATTCACATTATTGATGTGCAGCAGACAAATCTGCAGCAACTTTGTGATGTTATCATATAAACACAGAGCAAATTCTAAATTAAATAAAGTGACCAGTAAGAGTATTCATTGTCATCCTATGGTTGGTACAACATTTTTTTTTAAAAATAAAAGAACAAAAGGTGTGAATGCAGTGTTGCTCAGTTCCATTTGAATGCACGTGTACATGTGAACATGTGTGGAGCCATAGTGTAAATTGCTGATGGGTGTGTTCCTGGCTCCAGCTAAGAGGAATGTGAGGTGTGGTTGCCAGCGTTGGCCAACACAAAGTAGCTCGGCGTTCAGTGGGACATCTATGGCAACCGCAGGCTGTTTAACCAACACTCAGTTGTCTCTTCTTTACAGGAGACTCTAGGTTTATGTGCAGGTGTGCCACAGTGTTTTCACACTGCAGGAAAATAATGTGATCTCTTGGAAAGACTTTACTCACTGTTCCTCACAGGCTGAGATCAAAGCTTAGATTTATGTGTTCAGATTTTATAGTGACTATGCAACCATTTCTTGCCAACAGGACCTCCCCATTCAAAAAATATGCTGTGCTTATTCTTCCTCTTCTTTGATGTTTCAGCTTTGCTGTGCAGCATGGTGTGTAGGGTTTTTCAAATTCAGCTGTGGAAAGAGAAACTTCCAGTATATTTAAACAAAGACTGTATATAAAAGATGGGTGTAGCCACTATGATGTCACCTGTTGGTTTCTGGAATCTGTGTTTTGAATGCTTTGTTTGAGTGTTTTGGCCACTGCCATCTGTTGTGTGTTTGTGTGTGTGTGTGTGTGTGTGTGTGTGGCTGTAGTTCAAGAGGCAGAGAAAATCCTCTGCTAATTGGAAGGTTAGTGGTTCCTTGGCTGCTCCATTCTGCATAACCTCGGGCAAGATACTAACCCCAAGTTGTTCTCTGATGTGTCAATTGGAGTATGAATTGTGTGAAAGTTAGATAGAAAGCACTCAAGCATAGAAACAAGTGTTTGTGTGAAGGGGCAAATGAGGCATGTTGTATAAAGTGCCTTGAGTGCTCATGCAGAGTAGAAAACCACTATATAGAAGCCAGTCCGTTTACTAATAGCATTTTTTGTCCAATATTTGAACAAAACTGTAACTGTACCAGCACCAACTTTCAACAACAAGGACATGTATACAGTGGTGAGGTGTGTGGTGGGATTACATCAGCTCTTCTTGTTTGCAGTGGTGATGCACAGATTGACAGATGAGGTCAGGCAGAAGTCTCTGTGGATTATGCTGTTTGCAGACGACATTGTGATGTTGTAACAGCGGTCTGGCGAGGAAGGAGCGGCTAGCAGGTCCAGCGAGCGTGTGGTGTGGGGGTTAGCTGAATAACCCGAAGCCAGTCGGTTAAATCCAATAACAGACCTTTATTCGCCGTCAGCAACATTACATTTTATAATGCCAGGTCTCCTCGGCTGTACTGGTCCGTGCATACATGCGCGGGGATTGGTATCGCCAGCGCCAGCTTGCTACAACATAAAGGTGTTTTTTGGAGAATGGAACACGAGCAGCATGGAATGGCTGCCGCTAACAACACACACCCACTAGGAGACCCCCATAGCTACTACAATAGTTGGGCAACCCCCACTAGTGGTGCTATAACCCAAAAGGGTTGTTACATCACCCCCCCCCCCCCCCCCCCCCGGCAATTAGCAGGCTGTCCTAAGCCGGACCCAGGTGACCCCCCTCCCGCTACCCTTTTTCACTATACATAGTTACATTAGGTAGTAAGCAGGTTGTGGAGGAATTGTTAGACACCCTTACCTTACAGCATTGGTACAGTCAATAAACAAACATAGTGCTTGAAGCAAACAATACAGAACATGCAGTATTACTGCCAATCCATCTTCCAGAGATGGTCATAGACAAGGGAAACAGTCAGACATACAACACAACCGGTCACTCAAATCGGTACAACAGAAAACCAAACAAAGGCTCTCACGGGCCACGATGACGAGGGCTCAGTGGAACAGAACAAGTAATCACCCCTTATGAACAGAACAATTACAGCATGTACATGTATGAAACCAACCCTCAGCCAACATTGAGTCTGTATGATGACGGTTAGTCCACCTGGTAGCAGTCCAACCCTCAGTGATTCTGGGGCACTGGCGGGGTCTCAAACAATAGTGTTCCCCCTCAGCCGGTGGCGACTCAGAGGCGCCCTCAGCGGGGTGCCCGCCTGCTTCGATATCCCCTGAACTCGGGAATGAGGGCTGTTCCCACGTTTCAGTCTCATCCAGGCTCTCCTGAGCCGAAATCCGGTGCCCTGAAGGAGATGTGGAGTCCCAGGAGTAAAATGGCTGAACGTTCACGACGTGGAAGACTCCTGCGTCTTCACCAGTGTCAATCTTGGCTAATCTGTAGTTGACCTCCCCAAGCTTCTGAGTAACCTGGAGGGGGCCTGTAAACAAGGGTGCCAGCTTGGCTATGAAGGAAGATTGAGCGTCCGATCGATGATGAGCTTTGACTTTTACCAAGTCTCCGACTGCATAGGTCATCGGCCGGCGTCTCAGGTTGTAGTAGCGTTTCTGCCTAGCGTGGCTGCGAGCCAGTGTCTCCCTGGCACGATCATGGGCCTCCTGAAGCGACGCTTTAAGGGTCTCCGGATAGGGCATGGATGACTCCTCGCTCTCTCCAGACGGCTTAGTAAGCAAGTCAAGGGGTGTCTCCAGCTCCCTACCATACAACATCATAGCAGGGCTGAGTCCTGTACTCTCATGGGGGGCTGAGCGCAGCGCGAAACAGATTTGGGACATGAACTTATCCCATGACGTGTGCTTATCGCCCACGCAGGCGCGGATGGCTGTTTTGAGAGTTCTGTTCACTCTTTCGGTCGCATTAGTTTGCGGATGATACGCCGTCGTGAGGCGGTGGGTGGACCCAAGAGTGGAAAGAACAGAATCAAACAGCTCACTGACAAAAGGTGAGCCCCTTTCCGAAATAAGGTATCTAGGGGCCCCATGCCTAGCAAACACCTCGTTAATGAACTTACTGGCCGCCACTCGAGCCGTCGCATCCCGAACCGCACACACTTCGATCCACTTGGAGAAGTAGTCCACGAAGACCAGTATGTACGAGTTCCCCGAAGCGGTGTGAGGTAGTGGTCCAACAAAATCGACCCCTGCGTATTCCCAGGGTCGCTGGGGCGTAATGGGGACCATGAAGCCCGCTGGCTTTCTTTGACTGGGTTTTGTGAGTTGACATACTGGGCACGACAAGACGTAGCGTTTAACTTCAGATGCCATCTTGGGCCAATAAAACCTAGACTGCATTCTCGCTAGTGTCTTAGCAATCCCCAGGTGACCTGCTGTAGGGTGGTCATGATAATAACCGCACAGGGTACCCCGGAGAGCCGTAGGAGCATACAGCTTCAGCTCCTCCTGGGGCCGAAGATTGCGCTTATGTTTCGGGCCTCGGTAATAGAGTAGGCCGCCCTTGACCACCAAGGACGGTGAAGGACTGGCGTCCGAACCCAGATCGGGGGAACACTCCAGGTCTCGGAGCTTTGGACCTGCACCTGGGTCATCCAACTGCAGCTGCCTTAGTTGTGTTCGGTCCTCTAACAAAAGGGGAGGCTGGGCACGAAGATCCATGCCCCAGATGACAGCATGCTCTGGCAAGATTTCAATAGGAGGACCCTCTGGTGCAGGTAGTGGGTTGCGAGACAGAGCGTCTGGCACCCTGTTGTGCACCCCAGCCTTATGTACGATGGTAAAGTCAAAGCCCTGCAAGCGCAGGGACCACCGCGCCAACCGGCCGGTGGGGTTTGGGCGTGACATCAGCCACTTAAGGCTGTTGTGGTCAGTCAAGACCGTCACGTGAAGCCCTTCCACATAGGGACGAAAGTGTTCTAAAGCCCAAATCACAGCCAGACACTCCTTTTCTGGCGTAGAGTATGGTTACTCTGCCTTGTGAAGAGCTCGAATCGCGTAAGCGACCGCTACTTCCCTACCCTCTGCATCCTTCTGCATTAAGGCCACCCCCAAGACCAGGTCACATGCATCCGTATGGATGAAGAAAGGCCGGGAAAAGTCGGGGAGTGACAGGACAGGCGCTGTTGCAATGCTCTGTTTCAGGAAGTCCATGGACTCCTGACACCTGTCATCCCACTGGAAGGTAACATCCTTCCTTGTCAGGGCGTGCAGAGGTTCTGCATGGCGAGCATATTCCTTTACGAATCTGCGGTAGTACCCCGTCAGACCGAGAAACTGCCGCACCTGTTTCATTGAGGACGGAGTTCTGAACTGCATCACAGCCTTGATTTTGTCACTGTCCGGTTTAATGCCATCCGGGGTAACCCGGTAGCCCAGGAAGGTGAGCTCCTTCAGGCAGAACTGGCATTTCTTGAGCTTCAACGAGAGGCCCGCAGTCCTAAGTCTCTCAAGGACCTCCCGCAGGTCCGACAAATGCTGTTCGAAGGTAGGGGACACAATCACGATGTCGTCCAGGTATACAGCACATGTCTTGTAAACAAGGCCGCTGAGGACGTTGTGCATCAGCCTCTGAAAGGTGGCTGGTGCGTTGCAGAGTCCGAAAGGGAGCACGCGAAACTAAAACAGCCCACAATGGGAAACAAAGGCTGTTTTAGGGCGTGAGTCCCCTGAGACCGGCACCTGCCAGTAACCCCTCGCCAGGTCCAATGTTGAAATGAATCGACCTCTCGCTAGGAAGTCGAGAGACTCATCGACCCGCGGTAAGGGGTATGAGTCCTTCTGAGTCACCTGGTTCAGCCCCCTAAAGTCCACACAGAACCGTGGGTCAGCGGCCAACCTGTTAACGATCACGACAGGTGCGGCCCAGAGGCTTATGGACGGTTCAATTATGCCATCTTCCAGCATTTTCTGGACCTGCACTTCAATGAGTTGTTTCTTTGCAGGGGAGGTGCGGTACGGGGGGAGGTTAATAGGCCTCGCGTCTCCCGTGTTGATCACACGTTCAGTTAAAGACGTGCGACCCAAATGTCCATCAAACATACTGCTAAATTGTTCAAGGAGGACAACTAATAGTTCTCTCTGACTGTCTGTTAGGTTTGCCTCCAGAGCTTTGGTCTCCAGCGAGGGCTCTACCATGTCAAGCGTCATAATGACATTATCATCGCTCAACATATCAACTGAGCAACCCTCCTCTTCATCCGCGCCTGGGCATGGAATGTCGTCCATAACTACGGTTCTTGAGGGGATGTGGATTGTCAAAGAGGCCCTGCTCATAAAGTCCATCCCTAAGACAAAGGGGGACGACAAGTTGCGGATGACAGCAAACTGGTGGTAAAACCTTTTGTTCAGGAACCCTATGGGCAGCCATGTAACACTCTCCGGGAGACAGCGAGCACCGTCTACTAGGCTCACCGGTGGACCCATCCACTGGTGGGTTCTGTTGGGAGACAAGTTGTTCTCCAAAATGAGTTCAGCCCGCACAGCAGACAGGGATGCCCCCGTATCTAGCGTAGCGTCTACTGCCACTGAGTTGAAGTTAATTTTGGCTTTCAGTGGAGTATTCCAGTGTGCTCCAGACTCTACATCTTCCATGTGCCCCACAATGCCTTGCACAATCTGGTGGGCATCATGCGGGCGAGGCATACTTTGCGAATGGGGGGAGGGCTGCCTCATTGAAATGTCCTCCCCCCCCCCGGGGGTTTCCCGACTGCTGACTGGCCGCACGAGCTGCCGGCAGTGAATCCAGCCCCTCAGCATCGACCAGTTCCAGGCCCGGCGGTGGGCCTGGGAGAGGTCGGTGGGAGGTTGCCCTGGGTCTGGTAGCACCTCGTTCTTTTGGGGCAACCCAGGTGCAACTTGGGCACGTGCGTGTGGTAAACCCTGGGCGGGAGCATTTAAAACAATGTGGTTCTCTCGCGCTTGCAACACTAGGGGATGAAGTAGGGGTTGAGCGGCCAACTGGCCCTAAGGCTGTGTGGAGCTCGTGCGCGCGAAGCAGTAGGTCCATAACCGATGGGACCGGCGTACCGTACAACGCAACCCGATACTTCTCCAATGAATGTTTACATATGAGCTCGATCTGTTCATGCTCCGGCGGCGGGCACCTTAGCTTATTAAACTCACCGAGCATGTGAGCTACAAACGTTGGGAGGGGCTCCTCCGGTGATTGGACGCGATCGAGGATGCCCCGCCAAACGTGCTCTTGGTTATCAGCTGACACAAACACTGATTCAAAAAGTTGTAAAAATGTGCCCATGTAGTAATGTGAGAGCTGAGGGCCCTAAACCATTTACTGGGTTCTCCCTTGAGGAAGTGAGGGAGCTCACTCAGAACCTGCGAGTCGGTTAGGCGCAGCGACGATCTGTAGCTGTCCACTGATTGGAGCCATTCCTCCGGTGACACTCCACCGTCACCAGCGAACACTGGGGGCTCCAGCTTGGCCTGGTGCAGCGCTGCGGCGATCATCCTCGATGTATTGCAGAGTTCTGCCGACTGACGCTGGAGAAGCAGAGGGGGCTCTGCATTAATCCCTTTCTGTGTGAATGGTGTGGAGAAAGCCACTGGGTTGGGGGTTCTCTGAGGAGATGTTTGCTCCCCTGGTTCCCCTCTCGCGCCACCATCCAAGTGCTTCAGAAGGCTCTTTTGTAGCTCCAGCGAATCGTGAAAGCAGACTCGCAGTTTCTCCACCTCTTCCTGCAAGCTTTCCACCTTAAGATTGAGGTCATGAGGGGTAGCGGGAGGGATGATGTACTTTGTCAGGCTGGGAGCTTCAGCATCCGAGTCGCAGCCGTCTCCCTCGCTCCCTGTGTCTGGGTGGGACACCATTTCAAAAGTATGGCCGAAACCACTCTCTCCTACAAAAGTTATGGCAAAGTGAAAGAGCGTTCACACACAGTACCTAAGCGTTAATATCCGTCAGACAGAGAGCGTCCGTGCACACTCTGATGCTTCGATGCTTCACACAAAACAACACGTCCCTCTGAATGAACACTGAGTCAAAGTCACTGTAGCGTTAGCCTTAGCTTTAGCACCGCCGATGTCGTAACGGTCCAATAGCACTGAGTTAGTGGTCCGACGGACCGTACAGTTACTCACGGAATACTCTCCCTCGGCAGGCGAGCGTGTCAAGCGATGGGTCGGTGGTCTTCCACGCCTGCAAATATCGTTGAAATCGCGGGGAGTCAGCTCCTTCACGGGGTCCTATCGGCCCGGCCAATACAGCCAAACGAAGAGAGAGAAAAAAAAAAACACGCCACCTCAGCCGAAGTGTCGATCGTTGAAAAACATGGGAAATATATCCGAGCCCACCGTCTGTCGGTCCGGATGACGATGAAGATCCAGAGAACAATGTTCGGGCGCCACTTTGTAACAGCGGTCTGGCGAGGAAGGAGCGGCTAGCAGGTCCAGCGAGCGTGTGGTGTGGGGGTTAGCTGAATAACCCGAAGCCAGTCGGTTAAATCCAATAACAGACCTTTATTCGCCGTCAGCAACATTACATTTTATAATGCCAGGTCTCCTCAGCTGTACTCGTCCGCGCATACATGCGCGGGGATTGGTATCGCCAGCGCCAGCTTGCTACAACAGAAAGGTGTTTTTTGGAGAATGGAACACGAGCAGCATGGAATGGCTGCCGCTAACAACACACACCCACTAGGAGACCCCCATAGCTACTACAATAGTTGGGCAACCCCCCCTAGTGGTGCTATAACCCAAAAGGGTTGTTACAATGTGTAGTGAGAGTAGAAATCAGGTGGAAGAGAGCCTGGAGAGGTGGAGGTATGCAATGGAGAGAAGAGGAATGAATGTCTGTGAATGAGAGGGAGACAGGTCGAAAGGTGAACACACAAGGGGTAAAGATAGTGGAGATAGATACCATCCAAAGCAACAGAGGTGAAGAAGAAGTGAAGGGGGACATGCAGAGTCTTGGTGTGACAGAAGAGTATGGTAAATGGAGGTGGGATAGGGTGAGATGGAGCAGATGATCTGCTGTGGTGATTCTTAAAGGAAGCATCCAAAAGAAGCTGATGATTTGGACGAAACACTGGAGCGATAACTAATGAGTGCTAGCAACACTGTGTAGCTAGCTGTATCTATAAATGGTACAGGTGCAATCCACAGGCATACATGTCAGCTAATAAATACCAAAATTTCACTCATCAAACTAAAGACTTTTTGGGTGATCTGTACCTCACAACAGCCTGTGTTGGTTGTGTAAATGGTAAATGGACTGGTTCTTACATGGTTCTTTTCTTCTCTACTGGAGCACTCAAAGCGCTTTAAAAATATGTATTTGTAAATATGTATTTGGACATAAAAAAAATACACCAACCTCCTCTTCTAATAGGACATCCCTATAAATCATTAATACAAGCATTGGGACAGTAGGAGGAGATTATAGTGCCATAAAAGCCGCTGATGGAATGGGTCAACAAAACACTAGCCTTACGTAGCATTGTTACCTATTGCAAACTGATTTAAAACTTTAAACTAGTGACCAGAACTAACTTCAATAGAGAAAACACCAGAAAGCTGGTTTAGAGGTAAAATAATATGCTGTAGCATGACATAAGGGACTGCACTTTGGTTTTGCTCTGGGCATTTCTTGTTAGGGAAAGGTGAGGATTTAAATGCTTTACAAATGCATATTAGACCACCTACCATAAAAAGAAGAAAACACAAATATTTTTAGAAATCTGACAAAAACTTGTTTAAAACGAGAAATTATAATTGCTATTTGTCAGGCAAATAGCAAACTGAATTCCCGAATCCTGACTTTTCTGAATCAGTGAAAAATTATTTGAGCATAAGACTCAATCACTAAAAATTTTCTTTCCTTTTTGTCAAACAGTGAATTGGAAAATTAATGAATGGCAGCAAAAGTTATATTAAAGCATTAAAAATATTATCTCAGTTAAAGAGCTTGTACATACTGGTGGACACACAATTACAAAATCATTCTGGTAATTACCAATACTGTTCATTTATAAACTTTACAGCTGATTGGATGGTGGTCTTATGATTTTGTTTAGCATTGTATGAAAGGAACTAAGATATATACATATATATGTCACTTAATGTCATCAGAGAGAGAAGATGGTAACGACAATGTCCCCAGGGAAGGAAACATTCCTGAAATAGTTGCAAAAGCTGCCCATGGTGAGAGTGGTGCACTGCATTTCCAAAAATGGTGTCAAAGACAGAGAGTGACTTCGTTCTCATGCCTCTCAAAAATGTTCTGGATTTCTGCCAGAGAATGTAACGTTTAACCAGCTCAAACCTTCGCTCCTCCCTTCCCGGGCGACTTTGCGTGAGTCAGCTGGGCTCATTACGCACGTTCCGGTGTGCCGCAGGTGTAACTCTGGCCACACCCACAAGGAAACTCCTGTCAGGCAGACTCAGCAGGCTGTCAGTCGGCATCAGAGCACCGCAGAAAGGAGTAGGAACAGGTAAGAAGCTCATAATTTACCAGGAACACTTGTTGGAGTTTAATGGGAGCGCTTTGGTACAGCTTTTTTTGCTGACACTGATTCCGGGTCAGAAATGCGCTGCTTTCACTTACTTAAGAGGGTTCACGGCTATGTTCCTCAAACTGTATCGCAGAAAAACTAGTCTTTTTTTTAAGGATAGGGCTGAGGAACAGATAATCTAGCTGATGCAGGGAAGCACAGAGACTGCTTCAGGTCAAAACTGTGCGCAAAAATAGTTAAGCTAAACTTTTAAAGTTTAGCGTGCTCCAAACGGAGATGCAGGCTTTCATACATTCAGCCAAAGTACATAGTGACAAGTCCGAATGATTGATTTAGCATGTAGATCTTCAAATAATTAATTTTGAGACAGGCATTGTAAACGGAGAGAAGGTACCGTAAAGTATGATAATCCAAATTTCCAATCCAATTTTATTTTTAAAGCACTTTAAAATACCCAGCACAGGACCAAAGTGCTGTACAGAAAATAAGTTAAAAACAATAGAATAAAAGAAAACAGCAAAAATGAATCAATAAAACACATAATACATAAAAATTAAAACAGCCCTATATTAAAAAAAAAAGAAAACAAGATAAAACAGCACAGAATCAACTAAAAACAACAAAAATAAAAATAAATAAATAAAAACCAACATTTCATGTGGTGTCAAAGGCCAGAGTAAAGAGCTGCTTTTTCAGGAGTGACTTAAAAACAGGTAGGGAAGACTGTTAAGAATAGGCAATTAATATGGTAATTGAAGAACTGTGAAGTATGATTAAAGCTACTGTTGTTCCAGGAGCATTATGTAAGAGCTGTTCAGAGTTATCAGCATTAGTGTGATAATGTTACCAGAAATCAATAGTCCTCAACTTTTGTGGCCCGCCTTACTGCAGTCTGTGTTTGTGCTTGAGTACTTTTCATGGCGCTGGTATGCAGGTTGTAATACCTGTAGTGTATTAATACTGTGGAGAAACGTAATGCAGATACTTAAAAAATGCATTAACAAATAATTTTCAATACAATATTAAATACTTTAAATTTGATTATAGAACGAAATATAAAGTGCAACATAGTGCAATTGTGTAGCATCGTATTATACAAAGTCAGCGTGGACTCAAAAGTGGTTACTACAGGCTTGTCCTTGCTTTGTATCATGTTAATGAAACAACCTAAAATTAGGCACTGGGCTCATTCTCACTGTTGAGCTACATTACACATTTCAGTGTTGAAAAACTTGACTGACATGCAAAGAGCCTTCACCTCGGTCTTTTCCAACACCTTCAGGATGAACTGGAAAATCATGTGGAAACCTTTTAGGAGTCTGAGCTAGAGGAGCATTTAGTGTCCGTGGCTTTGGAATGACAGATTCAGTTTTCATGTGTACCGTGGGTGTGCTGTGTGCAGTTTGTGTCTACATACTTATGGCCAGAAAGTATAGCGTGAGGAGTTTATACTACCTTCCATGAAATCTCAATGTTGTAAAGTGGCATGAAAATATAAGTTTTACAGTTTCTTATCCACCATAATAGTGACTTTAAGCTACGTCTCTGCAAGATCAAACTCGTGTCAGGCATTGACAATAAAATTCCTTTTACTTTTTTTTAATACTGATGATATCTAACAGTTTTCATTTTCTCAAGAGTACACTCAGACAAAGGGTAAGTCAGACTCTGCCCCCTGATAAGAGGCCAACAGAGATGAGATGTTATCTTTATTTCAGCTGGGTGGAGGGCGCTATGTGAACTTTTACTGACTCCACGTGGAGCTGCTGTGTTACTTAACACTTAATTAGTAATAGTCACAACAACAATAACAACACCTAACCAAACCATGCTGTTCTTAACTAGGTCTCTACCCCTGCATGCCTGTTTGGTTGAAGAATTAAGTTGGGCGACTGATTACAAGCTGTGATTGTTTGTGGGTGTGTTTATGTGCGTGTGTGTAATCACAGTAAAACACGGTCCTGGAGACTCCAACAGTAGTGAGAACTATGGCAGTTTTAAGCCAGAAGATACAACAGGCTAGAGAGAGCAGTGGTTGTTAGGCTATTCTTCTGTGAAATAGTCGCCACAAATCGATATTATTTTATCACATTAACAATAATTAAAGGAATAAGTGAGTTCCTATAGCCATTGTGAGCTTATATCTTTGTATTTTTTTTCTAGTTTCTTTTGTTTTTAGCTTGCAGGCCAGCAAGCGTGTTGCTACGCAGCTACTTTTGCAGCCTTGACAGCTAGCTTAAGAAGCAGGGATATTAGTTATACATGAGTTGCTTTAAAGAGTGACGTCAAGCACATACAATTAATTATTATATTTCTGAAAGTTCTGTTTTCTCACATATGTTGCAAAATGTAGAAAATGTCAGCCTCACAGAGATGTGCTAGCAGGCTAAAATGAAGTCAGCTTTACACAGTTATGTGTTAAATAGATTATCGGTGTTGTTGTCCTGTGTTCAGAATGTAAAATGTGCTTTCTAAAGCTGGTTTTTCACGATTGTCTAAGGAAAATTGCAGTCATTCATGTGTAAATGTTTTCTTGGCTGAAGAATGCTGAAACTATTGCCAGCTGTTAGCATTACTGATTTTCTTGCTTAGCTAAAGTATCTTTGTATTAGTCCACTTTCCATGTCTTTATCTTTCATTCCATCTTTTTCTGTTCTGATCACCCTTATCTCCTACACAGCTGTGCTTTTTTGTTCACTGTTATCTAACATATTTTTTACTGTTACTCTCAATTTTACACTTTTTTACTCTTGACTCTTCAGTTTTTAGTGTGTGTATATATGTTTTTTTATTTTTTGTTTTTTCATTTTACTTACACTGTGTAAATGATGACTTGGATTTTCTTGCATGCCAGAAGTTAAGCTTATTAGTTTTGTTGTATTTAGTACTCTAGTATATATTACGTTATTTTTCGTACATGCTTAAAAAGCTGCCAAAGCTTTTAGCTTTGACTGTACATATATATATATATATATATATATATATATATATATATATATATATATATATATATATATATATATATATATATGATTTGTGTATGACATTGATTAATTTAGTCTAGACACAATGTACATGACAATATGTACATGTTTTTAAAAAGGGTTGAACCAAGGCAATGACTGACCCAACACACCCCACAAGGCATTAGTCATTGCATATTGTGCAGCAGTATTTCTCTCTTTTTCTATGTCAAATTTTGACTTAATCCCTTTTCTCACTGAGAATGTTCCAACAATTCATCATAGCTCTCTCTGTTTCAGTCACCCTTTCTCCCCTTTCACTCTCACCCAGTTCCTTTGGTTTCTTAATACCACTTTCTTATCTTTTGGATGTTTCAGTTTTTCCTTTTCATCAGTTTTTCAAACTCAGCCATGTGTATGTATGGGACAAAAACATTTAGTTTAATCATGTGTAATAACTTCAACCTGTTTATCTGTATCCAGCCTGTTCTTCCCACACCCATCCTCTCTCTCTTTAATGCGTTTTAATGGAACTACATTCTTTCACTTGACTCCAGCCCAGGCAGTTAACGAACCAGACCAACGAGAATACACAACTGATCTCTTTCACAGTTTTGCTCAGCACACACCCACCCTACACTCTCTCATTGCTCTCTCTCTCTTGCCTTGTCACTGTTTGTAATGGAGTAGAGATGGGTTAAAATGTTGCATAAGTAAGTGTTAATGCAAGTCAAAGAATAACACATTGTAAAAAAAATATATCTCAAATTCTGTGGTCTCAAGTTCTTTGCTGGATTTTTTTTCTTGTTTCTTAAGGGCATAAATTTCAGATACTGTTTATCTGTGGTAGATTATTTCTTTTCATAAGGAAGTGGAAGGACTGCCACTTCTCTTGTCCTTTATTTGTCCAGTTTCCCCGAATGTTTTAAGGAAACACTGCACGCCATGCTGAGATACCACCTTTTCGTGTAAAAATAATATTTATTCCCCCTTACACTGTATTATCTTTGCCATTTTTCCAGACATTCAGCTAAAGAAATGAGGACAAATAATGTGGCTAAAGATAGATTTCTGAATTGGTTCGTTGCTAAGTTGTCTGTTATGTATAGACACAACACTGGTTTATCCCTTGTGTTAAGTGCGTTTTTTATGCTTGAATGATTCATCGGTTAGTGTTGAGTGGCTTAACAAACAAAGAAACATTTATCCAAAAATGGTCAGGTACAATGACTGGAGTGAAATTGAGTGAAAAGGCAGCTAATGTTCAAATACAAACACTCAAAGATTGACTTTTTAAAAAGAAAGGCTCCTTGTAAGCAAAGAAAGAAATGAAGGGTACTTTAAGACCTTTGCACAGGACTGTATGAGGAGACATTTTATTTAAAATTTATTTAAATTCCTTGTAAATGCACATTTGGATATCTGTTACAGAGAAACTTATCTAGCCATTAGATTATGGTAACTTAATTGCTGTTGACGTGGCCTTCACTGTACCTTTAGCTACATGCCAGTAACACGTTACAGTTGCTTACTATCCACAACACTTGGCCTACATCACAAACAAGTTAGCCACATTAATTAAAGGGAATGGCTTTAAGAGAAATGTATCCTGTATCTATGGTTTCAGTTTCTCTAGTCAACTCACTGCTAGTGCAAGAAACCTAACTTTCTCATTAACTTTATGGGAAATGTTTATTTTGTTTTCTTCAAACTGAAAAAAGATATTATGGAAAGCATTTCTTAAACACTAACTAGGAAGTCTAATAAGGATGTGCAAGTACAAATTATTTTTTTCAAGACATCAAATTAAAGAAAGAAAAAATGGTTTTCAGCAAATTATATAAAGATTAATAAGGATATATATACTTTTCATCAGTGCTTTCTAATCCTGAACACATTAGCACTAAGGCTACATTCACATCACATGCTGATGTGGCCTGAATCGAGATTTTATAGCTCCAAATGGCTGTGGGAACTAATAAATTACACATCAGAACTGGTTCACTTGGATACAGTTTCCTAGAACGTACTGCACAAGAGATTTACTAAAAACAAATTAAATTAAAAAAAAATTAAAAAAAAGAATATCAGTAAGGCCTGTATTGTGAACAGTTTCCCAAGCCCATTTGGGACAGTCTCATAGACGATCCCAACTTTCACAAAGCTGGGTGTGTGCGAGAATAATTGAGATTATAGATGATGTCATTGTTTTTAAGAAATTGTTTCTCACCTGTAGATACAAGTCTTTGTGTGTGACTACTTCATTTGCCGAAACCTCCATTACCTTAACGTTTAGCTATGCCATTTAAGTAAGAATGATGACATCAGCATTCAGAAATTCACTTGATGTCAAATCTGTGGTGACAAGTTTTGACATTTTTATTAGAAAGGGAGGTTACAAATTTAAATTCAAGAATGTTTTAATCCTATTTTTTTCTTGAATTTTCAGGAAAAAGTTTATTTTATTTATTTTATTTTATTAAGGTAATATTCCAATCAAAATCCACATACTCAGCATTTATAATCAGTATTTTCTAAAGAAAGTAATTATGCACTTATTTTCAGTGTCATGTTTGTGCACAGGTAGGTGAATGCAATTAGGTGACGAAAAACACCAAAGTGTCTTGTCTTATTGAGGTGCATTCCCATGGCTGCTATGCTCTTTTGCTCACAGTGCTGTCTGTCAGATGATATTCAAAGTATGTCTGTTTTTGCTGTCATTCTTCCTAAAGCTTCACTTGTGTTTGCAGAAGCGATTGTACATGTTCAGCAGCCTGACGGAGACAATATGTCAAATACCTGAACCTTAAAAACCATTACGTTGTCTTTTTATGCAGCTTAGTAATCATTCCTTCTCCACTTAATAATAATTCAAAATACTTTCTCAAGTATTTTGAATTATTAATAATAAACTTTTAATAATTAACAATAAAAGTACTTGCTTAAATGTAGTGTTGCTATAATTTCTAATAACACAAAAATAAATGACTTAAAATTGTCATTTTGGAAAATAATATTATCATATTCTTCCTACATGTCAACTGATGCTTTTGTTAGTAGTATAACAAATGAGATAAAAAGTAGATAGTGACCAGCAGTCTGCTTTGGCCAAAGATAATTGATAAATCAGAGGTGGGCGGGGCAGTATCATTTCTGTCTGCGTTTTTATCTGCAGTAAAGTGGAAAGGAAAACTCTAATAGGACTCTAAGAGATTTGAAATGCACTTGATTAAAACAGTCTGACCGCCTGTATAACAGCAGACGTTTTGGCAGTGTGATGGTCTGTAGCTTTCAACTAACCACAGTCCCTCCGGGAGTAGATGTTCCAACATCTACTCCTGGGATGATTATGACAGTACAATTAGAAAAAACCTGATCAAGTGTTTCTTATTTCGAAGAGTTTCCAGGAGAAAACTTCCTTTCTTTAAGAAAAACATGGCAGTATTGTTTAGATTCATGAAACGATGTCCTTCAGACAGAGAAGACTGGTGTGGAGATGTTTGGCCAAAACCAAACACAGCATATCAACACCACAAACTACTGCCAGCTGTCACTCAGCTGGCCATGATCTGCTCTGTGTACCAAAGTATTTTGGAGTCAAGTGTGAGACCAGCTATCTGACAGCTAGGCCCAAATTGGGTCATTCAACAAGAAAATGATCCTAAGCACAACAGCAAATCTACAACAGAATGGCTGAAAAAGGAAAGGTGATGTGACGATCCGGTCAAAGTCCAGAGCTCAACCTGACTGAAATGCTGTGGCAGGACTTTAAGCAAACTGTGCACAACCTCAATGAACTGAAGCGATGATGTAAAGAAAACTGAACCAAAATTCCTCCAGAAATGACGTGAGAGACTGATAAGGTCATATAGAAAGCAGTTACTCTAAGTTATAGGTGCTAAATGTGGTTCTACAAACTGTTAAGTCATGAGTGTAGTTAGTTTCAAAAAACTAGAATCTTCTTTTGGAAAGTTTGTGGAATTATAGCTTGGCTTCACAAAACAGTATAATTATTTATCTTCTATTGCCCCTAGGTTTACAACAAACCACCTATTGTGTGCAACATTAATTTCTATTATAATCAAATGTCAAGCTGTCTGGTATGGGAAACACCCCATAGTGGCATCTGGTGCCCATCAATCATTAACACAATGGAAGAAAGAATTTTTTATAAACCCCTGAAAAAAAAAGAAGAAAAAAGATCTCTGTGCAGTTAGTCACTGTGGTTTAATGAAATGTTCATTAATGACATTTAGTGTTGTGCTAGCTGCCTTTCAATAGCACAGATTGTTTGGTGGCTCAATAAAAGACGTGGAGCTACTGTGCATGTGTGAGAGAGAAGAGAGACACTGGAAAAAAAACTTATTTACTATTTCCGTGAAGTGAAAATAAAGATGTCCTTATGCATTACAAATTACTCACTCAATTCATCAGTTTCACAACTCTAAGCAGCCAGTTCCAGAATGATTCAGTGTAGAAATACATCAAAATGTTAAAATTATGTTGCTGTTTTTTTTATTTAAAAAAACAAGTCATCATTTTAAAAATAAGGCATCTTAACATAAGGCTTGTTCTAGCTCACAATCTTTTAATTATGCACACACAGGAGTCACATAAAAGCATGACTGAATGTGACATTATGCCACAAACTGCAAGTCAACAGTGAATCATGTGAAAGCAGCAGGAAGGAGATGGTATGTTAGGAATCAGGGCGTGAGTTTTGAAGGACAAGATGAACGTACACACACACGCAAACTATTTGGTACCGTGCTGTGATCTCCTCGTTTTAGTAACATTATGTAATTCAAATATTACTTTTCTTATTGGAGCTGGGGGTGGACTAGCACTGTGTGCTGGTATCAGTCATGCAGGTAGAAACTCCCCTTTCTTTGATATATCTCTCGCATGACTTCACACTAGTCTAAGGTCAAGATGGCTGACTTCCTAGAAAATCACTTTCTTTCACTTAGCTGTTTATAACGCAGATAAATTTAACCTGTCTTTCATAATGCCATTATTGCAGACTGCAGCAGCACCACTTTAACACAAACTCGAGGACTTCCTGTTCTTTTGTACTCACTTGGGTTGCAGGTATATGTGTCAGTAGTCACCTGCTTACAGTTTTCATGCCAGGTTAAACTAACAGCCTCTCAGCTGTACTAATAATATTTAACATACAGACAAGAGTAAGGGCCATACCAGTGCTGTGTTTTAATCAGGTGATACAGGGGAGAGTATCAACAAGCAGGGGACAAAGAAAACCATAATAAATGATGAAATGAATAAAGCGAACTGCTGTGTTGAATATACTGAAAACAGTAAAGCTAATATTATTTGCACTCTTCACTGCAGTTCATAGACCTACTTTAAAAAAAAGGGTTTAATATCAAAATATACTTAAAGTACCTAAAGTAAAAATACTCTTCATGTGGAATGACCCCTTTCAGAATCTTATTGGATTGCAAATTTTTGAGGTATTAATGTGTACTAGCGAAAACCTATCATGGTATTCTTCTTTATTTTCATCGGTTACTGCATATAGAAAGACGGGAAAAACAGATGTTCATAAACACCAAACAAATACACATATTTCTTATTTTTCTCATTTTCAAGATACATATTCATTGTAAAAGATAAAGTAATCAGTTACAGGCACTATTAGCCTGACTGTTTGAACACGTATTTACAACTCATTGTAGTTCCAATTTGGACATCACATTAAGTCGATTCCAGTTCTGTGTTCATTGGTCATCTACAGATCTATGAATTTGCTTTCTAATGTCGTTGTTACCTTTTGTTATCATTACATTATATTAAAAATGTAGCTGTGTAATAGTGTAGCTTTCAGCAGTCACATTTCTTTTGTCTGTTGCCACCGTGGCTGCTGTTTTAGCAAAATATAAGTTTTAAAATCACTGACAGGGTAGTGATTTTAAGCACCATACAAACTGAATTGCTTTTAGAGATGATCAAAATAACTTACTATAATGCAATCCATTACACTATCCATTTGTAAATTCAATAAGAAGAAAAACTGCTGTACTGTATAATTTAGCTGAAGTGTGAAAGCTTCACATTCTGGTTCTAGAAACGTCGCTCTTTTTGCTGTTGATTTCCTTCCATTTCATCATCCTTTCCAAAGCTCACACTCGCCTCCATAACATAGTGCTCGGGCCAAATGGTTTCGGTTTGAAGGTCATGAGCGTGTTTTGGAACCCATTTTCTACATCTTGTAAATTCTTCCGCTAATGGACACCTGAGAGTTAATTATTCATCTACATCATTTAGAAACTGCTACAGAGCTTCTCCTCGAATGCATCTCAGTGCATTTTTGCATTTTATAACTCCTTGTGTTTTGTTTTTTTTTTCACTCTAAGTTTTAATGAGTGTTGTTTTGCATTATGCAGTACCTCCAGGCTTCAATTTAGCATCTGGGAAAGTTGGCTTGACTCCAAGACTGTGGTCACCCAGTGCTTATTACTCATTAAGCCTCATCGGAGGGCCGAGTGGGCGCAGGCTGGGTGGGTGTATGGGAGTTGCAGTGCTTGGTGCATGTTGTTGTTGTGGATGCTCTAGTTTTGAAACTAAACTTGGAGATGAGAAAGTGAAGTGAGTTTAAAAAAGAAAGTGTTGATCATTTGCATATCCTTCTACTCTGTCAACAAGTGCAATATTTTTCCTACACATCATGGCTCTAGAGTAAAAAATGATTGTACTGAACGTGGTGTTAGCTTCTTATTAATTGGCATGGCAATTTGAAGCAAAAGGCAAGTAATGTATTTCAGCAAATCAGCCTAAAAGCATCAGATTAGTCTCCTAGAGGCTAGATTATGTTAACAATGGCAGCATTTTTGACAAATTTCTAAATGACCAATTTGTCCAACTTCATCAAGGTTATTTTTTTAAAAATGCACCCCACTGACTGTTAGTTGGAAAAGACTACTGTGTGGTTAGCCTTAGGCATGTAAGCCAAATAGAATACACATTTACACAACCTTCATACCAGATTCATGTCAAATGGAAAGTCTTTGTTGTTGGGTTTTTTTCTCACACATAGGCAGGCCACTAAAGTATGTTTGGAACTAAAGAATGCCTCCAGTTTACTACTCAATAACCATCTCACTCTTATTTTCAAACATCAGTCGTTGCTAACCTGTTAGCTCTGGCCCATTTCAGCCAGGTCACCCTTGTGGTGGTTGTCAACATCATTCAGCTCAATCTCCAACTCCCATTGTTGTGAACTGCAGGTGGCAACAGTAGTCTTTGTTCTGCTCTGGAGATCTGCTGCGAGCTGGAGGGACCACTCTAACATGAACCTTCGGCAGGTGGGGAGCTGGTTCATGTGCCACTAAACTGAGCTCGCAGAAGCTGCAGAGCAAAACAAGGCGACTGCCATCACCAGCTGTTGAAATCTGTCAAGAAGTGGGGGAGATGGCTGGCGTTTCCTCTGTTATTTATTCTCATTAAATGTATATAGTGTTAGTTTGTAACTCATTTAAGCAAGCGTAGGTGTACCGCACATTCATGTACACACGTGTCACCCCGCAACCACCACAAATAGAATCTGGTTCTATTAGAAACGCTGACAGGGGATGGAAAACGGAGGATTCCCAGTCTTTATGACATAAAGACTGGGAATTATAACATATCCAACCCACTAAACCTACGTTTAGTGGGTTGGATATGCTTTCCAAATAATCCCCAGTTATTCCAACTGGGCTAGGCTGACTCTATTTGTTGTTTAAAGAATCAACCCTAAATTCTGATAGGGCATGAGCATTACGTTACATGTTGCTGTGTTGCAAAGGTCTGGCAAAAAAGGCAATGACAACGTATGACCATAATGAAATCATTATGGTCATACGTTGTCATTGCCTTTTTTGCCACCACCTTGTTAGTATCTGGTTAAGGATGGGCAGCAAAAACTATTTAGATGAGAAGGTGTTGAGTGTGGAACACCTGGAAGTACTGGTAATTCTTATGTTATAGTAAAAATAATTTTTAAATAAAATGGCAAGATATGTGAAATAATTTTCTTTTACTTAAAGCCTTGAAGCGTTTTGCTCACTACAATAGGTGCTGTTTTATTGGGTAGTCACTCTTAAGACAAACTATGGAACAGTTCTCACTGTAGTATTTGCATCGTACAATGGTTTACTCTTTTTGAATTGGGAGGTTTTATGTTTTTCAACGATGCATAATTTGGGTCAGGCATATTCCTTTGCCTGTATTTGGACTGGTCAGTATTGAGAGATTCAGACTATCCAAGTAGTTTTAAGTACTACTCTTAAATAAATGACTTTACATGCATCACATAGCCAAACGTTACTAGATGGCCTAGCTGAGTTATTGCATAAAGTCACTAATGAAGTCATATGTCTATGCACAATTAACTTCTACAAGTGCTTCATCAGGGGCGTCTCACTTTTCTCTGAGCCTCTGAAGGATTGCTGTGAGACTGCCCATCAGAATCTCTTCTTGAATCACATATTGTCCATTAGCTGTTATTTTTTTTTTATCTTATTATTGTTCTTAAAATACATTTTTTAAAGCATTTTGTCTGTATTTTGTTGGATGGTTCACATAGAATCAAACATCTGTGTAAATCTGTGGTAAAATGTAATCATTCACCTATAATGTGTCTGTCTGCAGACCAAAACTCATGACTGCGCAAATAAACATGCAGACACATTCGAGGACCCATCCTGTGTAGTGCAAACAGAACCGTGTTTTACATCTGTCGCCCGTGTGGGTCTTGGATTGTGTCCAGTTCTTTAGAAGTTATACGGTATAATGTTGTTTTCAACTAATTGTGCTTTCAGTTGTGGAAAGTCCCATTATTTGTAAAATCTAAATATATTTTTTATTTTTAGCTTTCAAACTAAAGGCTGGTACTTTCACTTCTTCTAATCGGGGACACTCCCAATAGGACACAAGGTTGTGTTTTATGTTCTTGTCCCCCTGAGTGTGTAATTTCCCACTGCATGTTTGGTTTCCTTTAGGTCTACCTGCTGTGTCTTTGTGTTGCTCTACCTGTTTTTCTCCCTGACTGTCGGACAGACGACAGCTCACAGAGGTTTTATTTCTTTTGGATGAGTCTTTGGGAGGAGCTCATCATAAGTAGGTTGCACACCCAGCCCTGCACACCTGTGCATGTGTATGCATAGCGATGCGGTTGGGTGGTGGTGAGAGTGGTATTGTGCCAAACCCTAAAATAACCCAGAGTAATACCTGTATGCAGTAAAAACATACCATTAATCAGTCTGGTGTAGGTCGTGCATTAGGGTAAAAAAGGAAGTTACTGGAAGATGATGGATTATTTTCCGTAATGGCACTTTATCTGCCACAGTTTTTCCATAGATGTTGTGGAAATCTTGAATTAAGTGTTCCCTAGTTTAAGCTGTCATCTGCATTTAGATGCCAAATACATTTTATTTTCACATCATCACTTGATAAATGTACAAAGTTTTCCTTTTCCCTCAGTTTAGAAAGTGCTTCCTGAACATCACCTAGTAAACTTTGTGTGTGAGCACTTTTTAAGAAAAAATCAAGTTGGCAGAAGTGTTAAATTCAGCACAACTGAAACACGTGTGTTTTTTGTTGTTTTTAATACATAATGGATGACAGTCAGGAATTTAACTTTCTATTTTCACTGTGTCTAGTAAAAAACAATGTTTTTGACAGAGCGTGGGAAGTAACAGGTTCTATCTGGTGGACTTACATTAAACATAATAGGCCATTTAATGTGCTAGCAGCCAGCAGGAAAGATCCAGAAACAAGAATTTCACCACTTAGCTTCTTCATTTTCAGATGCGGTGTTAGGTTTCTGAAAACATCTTCACAGTTTTGTTTTGACAGAACTACAATTTTAGAATAGAATAGAATAATCCTTTAATTGTCCCACAGGGGGAAATTTGGTAAATTTTATTAACAATTTGGTAAATTTTATTAACAATTATAAGACAAGCCTTAAACTTAAAAACATAGATGTAGTTTTATCTGACGGAGGTCTTTATTTTGAAAAATTAGAATGACATTTTTAGCATTAGGAGTTAGCCAGACTATATTTAAAGGAAATACAC
Source organism: Neolamprologus multifasciatus (assembly GCF_963576455.1). NCBI lineage: Eukaryota > Metazoa > Chordata > Actinopteri > Cichliformes > Cichlidae > Neolamprologus > Neolamprologus multifasciatus. Next base: position 35,847,755 of record NC_140445.1, on the reverse strand, counting down.
ATGACTTGGCATTTGTATAAATTAACATAATCGTTACACTGTTAATGAACTTCGTCACTAAAAGTTGTTTCCATAATGAAACATTCCTCGTCAGTAAATGTTACTGCAAGGCGTCGCCTGCTGTTCACTCCCAGTTTAAAGCTTCTGGTGGCTCAAAGTGCATCAGTGCACAAGGTGACATACCAGAGCTGTGAGTCATGAATAAGGCTTGCTGGGTAGGAGAGGTTTCCTTGTGTACAGACATAGCTGCTTGCTGAGCAACAAATATCTGCAGTTATCGTGACAGTGCATGCCCATAGACCTCTGACCTCTCATTTTATCTGATAAAATGCCTCACTTACAGATTTTAAGAGGTTTTTTTTCCTAAAAAGAAAATTGTAAAAAAAACAACAAGAAAATTAATTCTGAATAAGCAACCATTCACCATGATATTCAATATTAAGAGAGCCAGTGTCAATGACAAAGGTGATGATGCGTGATTCATAACTTCCTGTGGGTGGTAGAGTGTCTCACCTGATTACATAACATAATATTATTGGTTTAAACAAGGAGATCTTAAAAAAAATATCTTAGAAGCGATCTGAAAAGAGGGAAAGTAACACTCTTATCAGGAAAATCTTACTTTCACTAATGACAGCGTTTCATTAGCTCCTGGAGCAGGGACAACTCTTGACTAGGTTGAAGGTTTTATGATTTCAACTCTACACTGGACTCCAGGTTATTCGAGCTAACTCACTTATGAGTAAATGTTTTCTGGATTTTTTTTTAAAAACAGAATCAGCCAAGACTAAATCCCAGTCAGAGTAAAGCTTCAGCAGGCTTTTAACCTATTTTAGCTCATATAGGTTTAGTTAATAGCACATTTGTGTTTACAATTTATGGTTTAATGTCCTAAAGTCAATTTCCTCCAGCAGCAGCTGTTTTCAGGAAACAAGCTTTTAAAAGCAGTCGAGTGCATGAAGGGGTCAAGGGGGCCATGCGTGAAGTGGCTGCTTGTATTTTTTTGTAAACTTAATCACATGACTACAAACACAAAGGGAGACTGACAACATGGAGAAGCAAAACGATCACAAAGACATAGAAAGTGACCTTAAGCAAAATCAGCACAGAGGGCTTTGATATGACTACAGAGGGATGCAAAAAGCCAAAGAAGCATGACCGACAACCTTAAAGAGACAAAATAAGAAATGCCACCTGATACACAGAGAGTGAATTTGGAGCTGGCATTGATGAAGTGTAAAAATTCATGTTTTCTTGAGGAGTGATATAAGGTAAGCAGACTGTTCCTTTAGATCCACCTCTATGATAAAATCTACACACATTTACACAAGGAACAGAAACGCTTTAAGTGGCTTTGCCCTGACATTAGCCAGTTTTATTACTGTCTCTGAAGGATGAACCGGGACTTTATAATTTCAGTCCAACTGCAAAATCTGGAAAGGTCTGGACTTTTAATCTTGCTGCTTAAATCTTATTGTGTGCATATGATTAAAGAGTCTTGAAAAAGGAGGGGGAGGCCTGCAGAGGTATTGGTAAGAAGGCCTCACCTTCCTCATACCTGCATACTTATAAAGGTGTGTCTATTTAACCTGCCACAGTCATCAGACCCCACCTAGACACACCCTGGGGACTCCCCCTGACTTTGAGGGGTCAGGGCAGGAACTGGTATTTGTGACATGGGTTCTTGTACTCTGTAGGATATCTAAATAATACCTTTAAAACTGATTTGCATATGAAATACAAGGCCTGAAATGCCCAATCCATGATACTAAAGCTAGCATTGTCTTACAAATTGGACCAAACATGTATTACAATTTAAATACTGGTTTAGCTGAAGTTTTGTAACAAAATTCCAAGTCTAGAGCTTTTTCTTCCCTCTGTATCTCCCTCAAACACACACACACAAGAGGCTGAGTGAGCTAATCAATCAAGCCCACAATCCGTGACAAACCTTGGCTGGAGATTAACTGACCAGCTCACATTCTCTCTCCACCAGTCTCTCTAACACTCTCTCATCCTCTCTGTCTCAGAGGTTGTAGTTAGGGTCATCACCATGTACACAGTAGTGCAGCCCACCCACTAACACATACACATGCAAACACAGAACCCCCCTGTGGTCTGAGCTCAGTCAGGAAATGAGTTTTGAGCCCGTCTGTCATCATGAGCACTTCTCTCTCTCCACGTCCTGCAGTGAGTACTTATGAAATGTTTCACAGCTGAAGGCTAAAGTGTGAGATAATTAAGAGAGTTCAGTTTTACAAGTTTGGTAGCAGCTCGTTTGAAGCTGTTTGTTGAAATGTAAGGCTTGATTAATGAAGATTTTACCTTACTGAATCTTTTGCAGTGATAAATATTTGATGAGATACCTCAGAGTGAGACATTTCAGAAAATGTTTTGTTTTTTCTTTAGCTACAAAAAACATTTCACAAGTGACAGTTGTGTATGTTTGCTCACTTGGTCAGTTACCAAGGGGTGCCCGCAAAGGAAGCAATTTGCTCTTCATGCTTTGCTCGCTGTTTCTTGCAAGCAGACATTTTGGGCTTTGGTTGCTTACGTAACCCTCTAGCCTTATTAGTACTGTGTCATATGTCAATCAGCTGTCTCTTTAATTCACATTAAAAGTCTCTGTGATTGCTTGTTTCCGAGTTGAGAAAGATTTACTTGGACCTGCCCACTTTATGTTGCCAGTGGATATTTCTCCTTGAAGTTGTAAATGACATTACTTTTCAGTGGTCTTTTTTTCACCACGATGCTGCCCCTGTTAGTATTGAAAGTGAAAATAAATTGTGATTGTCAAATTAGCTATTTAGCTAGCCTAGAAATAGCTTTTAAATTCAGTATTATAAAGCCTCAAAGCTAAAAACTAAGCTTTTATTTATTTTGATTAATTCAGGACGGTGGCGCAGTGGTTAGCAAACTAAACAAGGTCCTTAGTTCAGTCCTACCATTGTTTGTCTCTGTGTGTTAGCCCTGCAACAAACCGGTGACCTGTTCACAGTGTACCTTTCCTATCAACGAAGAATGACTGAAATTGCTTTCCAGCAGTGAAATTGGAGCTTGTAACACTTTGCAAATGTAACGTTTGCAAAGTGTTACAAATTTTACTTTCATTTCAGCTTTGTTTGTTTTGCACTTTTTACAATTTTAAATTGCTTGACCAATATATGGTGAGTGTTTGGCATTTTGGTTCAGGTATACAATTTTTTCTCTAGTGATTTTTGGTTGCCAGCAGGTTATCCAGTGGTCTCAAGGCCTTTGAGGCTAGCCATCATATTTTTAAAATGTAGTTATGTATTAACACCATTTGTTTTTTTACTCAAATATGTATTTAAACATTTTTTTAAGACCATAGACAGTGTGAGGTTATATTATTCTTACAGTTGCAGCATTTATATATGACTAATTTGTTTCGCCAATTAGGTTTTGTCGGGAAGCATAATTGGAAAAACAAATTAGCAGTATATAAACATAATTTCTAGGAGTAAGGGTTGTACAGTAATGAGGAGAGAATTATAGCGTCCCACATTCATCAGCCATTATATTTTACTTTCTAATTACTTTTTCTGAAAAGAATAGGACTTTGTTGGGTCCACTGAATGTCACACACCATTTAAATACTGTAAACCAAGACTGTTTTTCCTATTTCTGTCGTCTTTTAACAACTAAAAATGTCTCTCTGCTCTCCCAAGCTCCTGTCAGCGCATATAATCTTTCTCGGAGGGATTAAAATACAATGGACTTGTTTTGATTGCTTTTAATCAGACAACACAGACTCGGTGTCATGAACAACCAGCCCACTCATGTTATGAATGCATCCACTCATATGGCGAGGAAGGGAATTAATTGCCGCTGTCCATCTGTAGTTTTTATATATGTATGAAGATTGATTTTCTCATTTAAGTTAAAAATGTACATATGAGTCACCAAGGTTCTCTGCTTCAGCTCAGTCTGACAATGGCTCTCTGTGGTGGGTTTTGAAGCTGGTGGGTGGGTGAGAGTCTACTCAACAGGCAAAGTTGTGTTGTTACCAACACCTCCATTATATGTCTCTCCTTCAGAACAACATTGAATATTTCTGAGTTTATATTACAGAGCACTTTGACATTTAAAGACTGAAACCAACTTAGACAATTTTAAGAGGTTCTGCACTTTTGCTATTACAAATAGCTTATTTGTTTCACTTTAAATGTTTTTGTACCAGCTCAGCTTTTCCACTGGGGAATTTTCAAGTTTGTGTTGCTGATATACTGCCAATCATTTTGCTGTAGGTTTGTAGGGTAATCCATCAAAGTGAAGCCAAAAAGAGAGTCGTGTAGCTGACATGCTGACACACAGAGATGTGACCTCTCCTCCAGGACAGGAGCTCTACAGAGCATGTCATCTGACAATTTGCTTTATCATGTGTACTTATTTGGAGGTCTGCTAGTCAGCGCAACAGCTCAGTTGAGGCAAGGGCTAATTTTTATTTTATGCAGTATTTAGAACTGGAACTATTAGACTTTCTATTTAAGCCAAACTTTATTACTTTCTAGATCTGAGACTGTTGACAAGACCAAATAAAATTTTAGCTATATAATGAAAAGTTGTAACCTTAAATTACTTGCCTCACCTTAAAGCAAATCACTGGGTTGTGACTTTTTTGCTCTAAATAGGAACATATTTAACAAAATGAGCATCATGTCACAATAAAGAACACTTGAAATGAGCATTTGAAGCCATAATCTCATCAAGAAAGCATTTACTGCGACCATTAATAAAGTGAGAAGTGGGCCCTTTTCTCATAGACTCCAGTATAATCAGATTTCTATTTGCAACCAGAGGATTCATCCCCTGGTGGCCATTAGAAAGAATGCACTTCTGAACTGTCTGGTGTTCATCTTTCATATGGAGTTGATAATTTTATCTTCATCTTTTGTTTTCAGTTATGTTGAGTCAAATTATCTAAAGCAGCACAATGGGGCATTTATTTTTTAGCGCTTTGATCTTTTTATTCTGTCTGATTTTATTTGATCATCTGCTTACGTGCTCTGTGTTACAGATGGAAAACAGTTGTGTGCTGGCATCTAGGATATCCGGTCTTTGCTTCAAAACTGCATAACTTTGAAGTCAAAATTGAATTTAGAGGTTCAGCGTTCACTGCGGAGGGCAGGATTTGATAAATTTCAGCCTTCCTCTCTCCCATTGCTCCTCTTCATTCCACACAAATGAAAATGAGCTCCTGTGGTTAAAAAAATCACAGGAGTGTGCCTTGCTAATTGGGTGTTGTTCTAATTTCAGTTCACAATGTCATTTTGTCTTCCAGGCAGAACAGTTTGTCCTTCAGTTAATCTCAATTTCTACTCTAAATGCCCACTTTAGTTGCAGAATGTCTTTCTCTGTAATAGCAGCTATTAGCATTCAGACTCAAAGTGGTATTTGGTTGCTGCAAAAGCTGTAGTTTGTTAAGGATACAGCAGATTTACTGTGTGACATTTGCTGAGATGAAAGATGATTAAATGCTCTGCTTCTCTCTACAGTCTCCAAACTTCCAGAGAAAGAAAGAGGAGTTTCCTGCTTCGTTGGAGAAACTCCGGCAGCTAATAGAAGAAGAGGTTCACATCCTAGAATCATCCATTGTTGATCAGGTAAATGGCAAAAACAAAAGAAAACCTGCCTCCAATTAATTTTTTGACAAGTAAAACTTGTATAGAAGAATATAAATATAAAAATGAAAAGGTTCCTGTTATAAAATATAAGCAATAAAACAATAATATATGAATTATACAAGTGTAAAACAAGGGTTAATGTTATAATATAACAAAAATTACAATGCAAGTATAAGATATGATGAAATGCACAACTCATCTTTCATGAGTGAAGTCATTATAAATTTGTCTGAAGGTCAGTAGAACAGCAGCAGTAGGATCTGAAACATAAAACCACCACTGAAAAAAGCTCAGTTAGATCGTTATCACCTGTATTATTGAGGCATCAAGTATTTTATGCTTGATGTTGGCTGGAGTTGGCAGTTTCGATTTTAACGTAATGTCTGTTAAACATGAGTCTTTGCTAGAGGGTATGGGGCTAATTGCACAACACTGCCTTAACAGCATTCCTCCCAACAGTCTGTATGGGGGTTTGTTTTTCTTATTTCCACTCTCTTTATGCCATTGTCTTGATTCTTCCCTTCATTTCTCTGTGGGAATCTGGGCCCGCTTCTCTCTGTCTGTCTCTCCTCCTCCCTTCCTTTCCCTCTTTGTGGATGTCTCCTGAGGCCATGTTCAGACAGGCAGCTCAAATCCGATTTATTCCCCTACTCTGAGGCCTTAATTGCAGAAAGTAAAATAATAAAAAAAGAACAATCGAGATAAACCCGCTTTTGAAAAGCTAGTCAGTTGGTTTTAATGTCACACTCTGAAGTTTTTTATGATCATAGTTTCATAAATGCAGATGTGCAACCAGCCAGTCCTACCGGGAATTTCGAAGATCTTAACTTTTTATCACCTCCACCCTGTGCTCTTACATAAAACTGATTGATGGAGCATATTGCCCAATGACATGACATTGTAGAGAGCACTGTTAGAGATTACCACATATATGATATTCATAGTCAAAAAGTAACACAAGTTAGTTTAATTTTCTGTTCAGCTGAAGAACTCTGATTCAGAAATTTAGTCACTTTCACTGTGGACAGTGAGGACTAAAGATCATATCTGGGAAAAACAAATCAGATTTGGCTGCTGAGTGAACATAGTGCCAGTTTGTCTCTCAGACTGAGTCACATGGACACATAGACACACAGACGAAGGGGAGGATGAGGGTGATCGTCATGTTCTGCCAGGATGACTCAGTCGGTCTGTTGTCTTTCAGCCTACAGCCGCTCACTGAAGGACTCCGTCACCTTGACAAGTTCAGACTCACAACCAGAACTTTATCTTCCAACTTGTTATGTACTCATAGGGTCTCAGTCCATTTCTTTTCACCTCCTCTCGTCTGTCTGTATTTCTCATCCCTGGTGATTCATCCTTCTTCTGTTTGACAAAGTGAGACTTCTGAGATCTGTTGCGTAGTACTCTGCAGACTAAATATATAGGATGACTTATAAGGTGGCTTATCTGTGCTTTGTCTTTTTTAATTGTCAACAGTTTCTCTGAGATTCAGTTGTTAAGAATTTTTCTTACCTCACCTTATACTAAATAAAACAATTCATACGCTGGGTGTGTGGATCCGAGACAATAATTGAATAAAAATAGTCACAAATGGACCAGGATTTGTCAGTACCAACTTCATTACCTTGACTGCTTTTTCTGTCTGTATGATCTGTCCATTGTGTGCTGCTAGCATCAACTGGTGGAAAGATTATGTCCTAGAAGACTTCCGCCTAATTAAATGGTAAACAGGTTTCCACTGTAATCTAACAAAACTAAGACTCTGTTGTCTACTGTAGTAGCTCTGGGCATCACCACTATGGTGCCTTGAATGAAATGCTCATTGTAAGGTATCAGCAGGTTATACTGCTTGGTTCCCAGAGTTGAATTAAGCCTAGTCTTAGACTAAAAGAAAATGTTAATCTCGGAGTAGGCTTAATTAGTGGCTGGGAAACTGAGCTGTAGTTTAGCAGCCTTGTTAGCATGTTAGCGTTAGGGTAAAATTATAGCTAAAGGGTAATAGGGTTATTAGCTTTTTAAAGCTGTTTGGCCACAAACCAAAGTAAAAGTACTTTTGGCTGCTCCCTCATTTCCCAAGGGGGGGCATAATGGTTGGATTTGCAAGTTTAATTTGGCAGGAATTTTTTTTGCTAGATCCTCTTCCTCATACAACCATCCAAGTTTGGGACTAACAATGGAGTACACTTATTTATGCTGCCCGAGGCTGGCTTTGAGACAGTCATTTATATCAGCATTCTTTCATTTCATTGTATATATAGTTTGATTTGAATATCACCATGAAATATATTGTTCAGTAACAGTTGAGACATTTTGTTCAATATTACAACTTCCTGATTGTCCCAGATGAAAAGTTATTTATCACTACATAATCTTTATCAATCTGATTAGCATGGTGGGTTTCACAACACACCATGTTTTTGACATGTTTTCCTCTGTTCGCATTAAAGTTGTGTTGACTAGTATTTTTGCATGAATGTTGTATTAAATTGTTGCATATTATCTTTTGTTCCCAGAGTTTACATCATACAAATAGATTCTGAGGAAATCTTGCAAATATTATTCCTAGATTGAGCAGAAACTGGAGGTTTTCTTGTCTTTTTTTTTGTGATATTGCTGGTGGCCACTGAGAAAGATTTACTAGCACTAGTGAGTGGCACCTGAAAGCTCTAATGACTGTTCCATCTCAGGGTTTGGTGTGTGAGGACACGACAGGAAAAGAGGGACTGCTGGGATTTGCTGTTCTGAACCAAGAATTGACCTTTCACCTCCAGCAGCTGCAGAGACAGACAGAGCAAGAGCTCAGCAACATACGAACACAGTGAGTCAAAATAGTTATTGTGGTTTGGTATTAGGAGTTGTGAAAGTGTGTTTCCTTTCAAAGAGCATACTTTTAGTTTCTTGTTTCTTGGACTTGAGAGGAATGGATAGTTGATGAAGGTTGAGTTGTTTTCTTGTATCTTCAAGCACCTTGTAACTTCAAGAACACTGGTGAGCAACACCATTATCTGTTTTTTGTTCATAACCTTTCTGAACAATGTTAGTATGTTCAGTCCAAGACACTGGCTTAAGTTCTTGAATCAGGATATTCTTCTGCAATCTGGGTTATGTCTTAAATTACTCCGGAAATATTTTCAATAGATGGTGTTTGTTGCATCATATGATCAAAGTACTTCTAGTTTATTGTCCTGATGGTAGTGAGAATTTCTTCTTCCTCCACACTGGTGACTTTGGCTGTCCAAAGTATCACCGGTATCCCTGCACCTCTAATCTCTTACAGGAAGCATTAGTTAATGTTCATGCAATAACACTGTGTAGGTTTATATGACAGTACGTAGAGTGATTACATTCTTGTCAGAACTTTTCCCATTTTCTGAAATGAAACACTGGTTCTCATCATCTTGGCACTGGAGGTATTTATATCATGGTAGTTTACTTCTACAAATGATGCTTCTTCAAACGTCTTAAAAGAAGAAACTAACCTGTCAAAGCGTGTATCTTTACGTTATCATAAAAATAAAACATTAGCAACCTATTTAAGAAGTAAGGCGCTACACCCCTACACATGGGGCTGTAGTCTGACTACTGGCCTGAACACTGGCTTATCCTGATTACCCTCCTACATATTAATGCATGATAAAGATTTCAACAGTCATCTTGACAGGCCAGTTTTTTCAAGAGTAGTTTGTTTTTTTATTTCTGTTGAAACTGTATCATGCTATGACAGGTTAGTTGTTGACAGATTTTCTCTCTGGTTCATTTCTGCAGTAAGGACATCTGGAGATGATGAGTTTTTTTCATTGTTTTGTTTTGTTTGCTTAGTGAAAACAAAAAAGTCCTTTTGCACGTTAAACATTTTAGAGCGACATACTTAAACAAACTGAAAACACCCACTTTCAAACCTAATATTCTAAAAAAAATGAATCTGGTAACATTAAAGTCGGTGTTTACTGAAGGATTGGTGCAGGAAATTATATGACAGAATAGATAAAATTCACAATTTATTCTTTACATGTTGACTAGTATCAGTAATCTTAGAGTTTAGGTTCCCACCAATTTCTTTGATTGAAATCTACTGCTATATGGTACTTCACCACATGAGTGAGGGTGGAAAACACCTCTGTTGGTTTGTGGTGTTTTGTCACACACCCAAAACATAATTGTGGGAGTTTTGCTGTATCTCATAACAGGAGCAGGCTTTGCTGGAAAAAAGAACAGGATCCTGCCTGCCTTTATATTTGGATTTCCCAAAAGAGGGAGTGGAGGGAAATGGAGAGAAAGTGAAACTTAATGGCTCTTCTAATGAATTAGGTATATTTATGTGTTTGTGGACATGGTGATCTGTGTAATTTAATTACCATCAGTGGAGACATCCATACACTAGCATATTTTTTGACTCATTCTTATTCTAAGGAAAATTATAAGAAATTATTAAAAGCCATTAACCTCATAACCTTAATACACGTAACGTAAACAATTCCTGGTGTAAAGTTGCCAGTGCTGTGTGGAGTCATTTATTGGTCTTTTCTGGGCTTTTGTTGAGTTTTACTGTGCAAAGTTATGATTTTAACGTGATTGAATGTGATTGTCATCTTCAGTGA
>NC_140445.1:35825009-35832509 GCF_963576455.1 Neolamprologus multifasciatus | reverse complement strand
AACATTTTTTTTGTATCGAAAAAATATCGAACCGTGACACCAAAGTATCGAACCGAACCGAACCGTGAATTTTGTTGTATCGTTGCACCCCTAGTATATATATATATGTATGTATATATATGTATGTATATATATATATATATATATATGTATATATATATATATATATGTATATATGTATATATATATATGTATATATATATGTATATATATATTAGGGGTGCAACGATACAACAAAATTCACGGTTCGGTTCGGTTCGATACTTTGGTGTCACGGTTCGATATTTTTTTCGATACAAAAAAAATGTTCATGCCTTTTTATTAATTTGTCATTTATTAAATTTTCACGGCACATTCTGCACCACATCTCTGTGCGTTCATCATTTGTTTGAAGCCAGCTCACCTCCTGCAACCACTTTTCCGAGAATACGTGCTTCTTTTGTGGTTCGGACTCCTTCTGACATTTCTTTGGAGGTGGAGGAACATCACAGTAATTGCTTAAAGGAGCTTCTTCGACATCTTTAAGAGTTCTAAACAAATGTCTGTCCTCCTCCTGAAAATCTTATGTACGCAAACACGCGTTGCAACTTCTTATCTTGTGCGGGTTTTTATTTTGACAGCAAATGCGCACCTGCGGACCACTTATGTGCAGCCCTGGTTATTTAGCTCGTCATATTGCAGCCACAGAAATTCTTTTGTCCATGAAACCATAAAGCTGCACTTTCTTTTTGCCTTATAGTCTGACTTGTCATAACCTTTCCGTTTTGTCACTTCTTCACCCTGACCTGTCTTATTTGGCTCAGCAGAACTAAAATATATATCCTGCTGCTTTTACACAGGCACTAACATAACGCTCAGCGATTCTCTGCGCGATCAACCTCTCACATGTTTAAGCTGCAGGAGATTTCACTTGTCATGTTTGCATAGTAAGCTAACGATTGATAAGACGATGTCAGAGGAATTGGTGCGCAAATTATCATCACTCACCAATCAGTACTGTCGCTTTCTATACACAGTTCACGCGATTGCAAAGTGAAAGCAAAAAACAAGCGCAAATTCAAACGTGATTTCAGTATGTCACATATTGACAGTGGCCGATGCCAATGACATAATTACCCAGCTACATTTCCGAAAGAATGCAAAAGCATTGACATATATTTTTCCTTCCTACGATAGGCCGACGGGCAGGGCAGAGATAGATTTTGGTAGCCCGACTGGAAAAAAGCCCCAGGACGTCGGGCTAGCGATTTTGCGAGCCCTGTATCTGATTGAGGAATCACTCATCTTTGGAAAAGAGAGTTTATTATGGAGAAATGTCTCTTTCCAAAATAAAAGCTATACTATACGCTTCTTCTGGGCTATATTCTCAGCAGCATATTAAACATATCAGGTCCCCATAAGGAGAATCATGTGCTAACGGCTGTCTAAATGACTCGGGTAAAGTTTGTAGCATGCGTGCTTGTTTTTGTCTGCTTCCACTTGTCTTTGCACTAGGATGATGTAGGAGTAAATGTGCAGTCATATTGGTTGTGTTCCCACTAGTGCTGTCAGCGTTAATCTGAAATGACGTTAAGGTCACAACACGGCAAATCTCCGTTAACGAGCTACCGCGGATCGCCTCATGAGTGGGGCTGGAAGACAACACATTAACGAGCTAACTGCGCTAACACACTAGTTCCCACCAATTGAGCATTGCTGGCACATCCAACATACTGTTTTACTTTTGTCCATGACACGCTTACCTTCAGGGTCATACTTCACATAAAAACCAAAATAGTTCCAAACGCCAGATCTGAATGAGGGTGGGGGAGGTTCAATTTGCCATGTTGCAAGAGCTTAACTTCTGTCTAGCTAGCTTGCCCTGCGCTCAGTGAATCTGTGTTTGACTACTCCGCCTAGGCTGCACTGTCGAGCGCAGATCCACTGAGCGCTCAACACAGACAGCATCGTCAGAAGGAAAGTTGATAAAATAAATTAAAAATGTTGTATCGTTCGATACATATGCGTACCGAACCGAAAGCACTGTATCGAACGGTTCGATATCGATACGAGTATCGTTGCACCCCTAATATATATGTATGTATATATGTATATGTATATATATGTATATGTATATATATGTATATGTATATATATATATAGATAGATAGATGGGTGCAGATGGCAAACCCTGTGATGATGTTTTTGTTTTTTTTATTAACTGTGTGAAATATCTTATTCAAGTGCTTTTCGCCTAAGGAAATAAAGTAGAGGTGGACCAGTGAAAATGCAAAGAAAATATAGTCAGCATGAAGAATTCTCTTTCCTTCAGTTTTTCTAAAACAAGGATAAAAAGTTCCAATATTCTTTGGATTGTTGGACTGGAGAGAAAAGGCCAACTTCTTCCAGTTTTCTTTTTTTATTGAACAGTTTCCTAGACCCCGACTGATGCTTGAAATTAAAAAAAAAAAAGATTAAAATTTTTTTTTTAAAAAAATTAAAAAACTGATTTTGAGACCAATAGTCCAAACATGCTGTTTTTATTTATTCATGTTTATTCAGTGTTAAAAAACAATAGAAAAACAAAACAAAGAAACAAAAAACAAACTGAGAACATCTTTTTTCCCTATAATTAATTTGTACAATGGATAAATTTACTGTCACTTTAACTTACAAACCGTTTACAAAAATAACAATTACACAAATATTTCAAGTTTTATTATATCTGCATTATAAACACAACATCACAATTTGAAATATTGTAGCTATCATCAGTATTGCTGTGTTGGTGCTAAATGTATCTGTGGAAGAAAGCCTTTTTTCTGTTATTACACAACTTAATTCTGACTTGATAGTGGGAAAATTGTTAACTAATTAACACATTCTATGTAAATGCACAAATTATATAAATGTTCTAAAGGGTAAATTCTCTTTGCACCAATCAGAAATCTCACATCTTGAAACTTGAACAAAGAAAATGGGATATCGCATTTATGAGAAGAGAGCGCTGGAGCCGTTTGAGTGTGTTTTAAGTATCTCAAAACAAACCTCAGCTCCTGATCTGTCTATTTTAAAATAACAAGATGGACTTTTTATTTGAAAGATCTGCAGCAGTGCATTATGGACCAAAAACTCTCACAAAATCTGTACAAAAACTCAGACATGGATGAAAAAATAAAGAGTGATTGTGATGGATTATATGTGTTGCTTTGAGCTGTATTTTCCCATAGACAGACTGAAAATTAGTCTTCAGTCTGGTTACGCAAGGAGAAATCAGATTTTTGCCAAGACCAACAGGCAGACTGGCAGTTTGGAAACTACCCAGCTGAACTCTGTCAACTCCTCTTCTTGTCTTCATGTTCTTCTTCTGTTCATTCAGTTTCTACTTCATAACTTCCAAAATCTTCTGGTGTTGCCCATAAAATTGACCAAGAAGGCAGACAAGCTCTGATGCTTCTCTGATTTATCCTATTGAATCAAATTTCCTTTCCTGGTTACTGGTTTTTAGTTTGAACATGGGGATTAATAGTTCACTGTCTTCAGGAATTTCACTTACTTGTTAACAAGCCTAATCTCATGGATATTTGCATCGACAGTATGATGATAGCTAATGCTAGCTCTTACAAAACAAGAACAGAATACTGGATTTCCCCCTCACTGAAACTGAAGCAAAAATGTCTTGGATGTGCTGTACCACAGTGTTTATTATGTTATTTGTCAAATATTTCCACTTCAAAAACATACAAAGTTTAGAGTTGAATGTTTTAACGTGGAGGTCTGTGGGCGCTGGACAGCTTTTGGAGCCACTGAAAGAACCGCAGCATTCATGAGTTGACTTAGTTTTTTTTTAATACCCAGAAGATGCAACTTTGACTAGTAATGAAATTATATATATAAAAAATCTATGATCTGTTTCTGCACATGTACAAAGGTTTTACCTTTTTTGAAAGTTCACATGACGTTGGACAGATGTATTTCAAAAAGAAGTTTGTTTCATAGATGAACTGTATGTTTTTTTAAAACTGCTCTACCAGCAACCAGGCTTCATACCAGCAGCTATGTTTTGCTAAATTTAACCAGTCATGATTCCTAAATCTAATAAAACATGAAAATGAAACATTGTTTCCACTAAAATGTAAAAATGAATGACAGCCACCTTCTCTTCTCTTTGTCATGCTTTCAGCCTGAAAGCACTACAGCTTTTGTGCATGAGCTTAAATTTTTGTGAATATTTTATATTTGGCTGTGAGACTGAGGTATGATAATAGGAAGTTGCACAAGTACAGTGCAAAGTCCACCTGCCTTTTTTTGAAACTTAAAAGTGGACCTTTTTTCCCCCGGGTTTATTCTTAAATATCCAGGTCTGATCCTTTTAAAATTTGTATTTATTAGTTTCTCTCTTACATACGCAAAATCAGGTATTTCTTTTTGTATTCCATCTCTTTTATTTAACCTTTCTTGATTTCTCTTTCTTTCTTGCCTTACACTTTTTTTTCTTTCATGGCTTTCTCCCCGTCTTTCAGCATATCAAGGATGTTTGATTAAACAAGACTCAACAAGATTTCTTCTCTCCTCTCCTTTCTTTGTCGAAATCAGTTTCTGTCATGCCCTCCTCCTTCTCCCTTTCCTTCTCCCTTTCTTTGTAATATATCAGTCCAGCAAAGCCTCCATAAGATATTTACTTCAGTGGTGATAATGACGGTCTTAGCTGCTCTTCAAATCTGTTATGAGAACTGTTGCTGTGGCTAATTATCTGGCGATCAAGTGACATAGTCAGAGTGTTGAATCTGTAACTTGTGAATGCACCTGCAAACAGCTTTAGTTTCGGCTCTAAATGTATGATTTCAGCAGAGATTGGAGTAAAAGTGGAGCTTGGCATTAACATGCATGATCATTTACATAAAGCTGTATAGCGTCACCTTTGTCCATGATGGAAATGTGTTCTGGAACAGATTTTATACATGAGAATAAATTCTATATGCCACAGTGTATAGATTCTGTGTAAACCAGACACAAGGAAAATTATATATGTGACAAGCTGCAAGCAGTGAGATACATTAATATAAAAAAAAATTAAAATAAATAAAATGACACCCACACGTTTTTCACCTGCAATTATGGAGTAAAATGTGTTTGTCACATACATTCACATAATTATGGAACCCTATTCACGCTTTTCTGTACATAAGCCCCTAATCAGAGCACACTGACAGCTGGCTGTGTGTGTGTGTGTTTCACAGAAAGCAGGATTTGACACATTGTTACCATGTGGTGAGATGTGCGTCTATTTACATGTTCACGTGAATGTTCTCTCTCTCTCTCTCTCTCTCTCTCTCTCACTCTCACACACACACACACACACACACACACACACACACACACACACACACACAGGCTCATTGGTAATTAATGTCTTTTCACCGGGATGGGTGATGTTCCTCATCGCAGTGTTTTAATGAAGTCTTTTGATTGGTTAAGATCAGGTTTGATTGACAGGTGACTGATGAGTTAATTTGCATAAACTTCAGAATTTTTATTCCCTCACAATATTAATTTCTTCTAAACAATGAACGAAAAATGTTGATTTCTGAAGAAGTTGGAAAAAAATTTTTGGAACTTCATCCACAGTCCAGCAGGGCAGAGCTACACCGCACAGTTTGCAGTGATACCGCTGTCCCTGATTTCAGCCGAAATGACACTAAACTGTTGTTGGTTCTTAACTTTTAAAAAAGTTACACAGAGAAAATGGGAGAAACATGAGGCTCATGTGAAATTCACTCTGATCCCAAAAAAACCCACAAAAACAAATGCTAGCAAATGCAATCTGTCTTCATCTCGCCGATGTCCAGGCACCTTTAGAAAAATCAAACAAAATTCAGAATACTCGACTAAAGGTTTGTCCACCAAAGCCAAGTATTGCATCTGGAATCTTTATTTATATTGCCTCAGCAGTGTTATATGGGTAAAAGAGAACAAGTTTAAAAACCACAGGAAAACAAAACTTGACATATGACTGTGTAACCTGATAGCACTTTGCTTAATGTACATACTTCATGGTTGTTGGAGCACTTGAATACCTTGGTTCTGATCTGTTAAGACTTTGCTATATATATGTTGTGAATTTTTGAAAACCACTATATTCATATATATTGTAGAGCATGAAGTTTCTTAATAAAGTTTCCTGCTTTAAAGTAGATGACATAATCCAGCATAAATGTCTTTGAAACATGATGATCACATGATGGTCTGATGATGGTGGAGGAGAGCTCTGTCTTAAGACGTTTCTCCAAAATCCCCAAAAAATTGTTCAGCTGGGTTGAGCTTATGTGACTGTGGAGGCCTCGTCATTTTCCACCAGGACAGAAATATTCAAATATTTGTATAACAGAGCTCTCCTCACTTTTTGGGCTGCAGTTCAGGTTTTTTTCTCTTAAACTGAGACATTTGCACAACTTCCAAACAACATCCTTTCTCTTTCTTCCAGCCGCTCGAAGTGAACGTAAATCAAAGATTATAGTCCTCTTTGAGCTTTACCTCCACTTTCTGTCCGTCTCACAACAGCTCTCATGACACACAGCCGAGTCAGTGGGCCCTCTTGAAAACCTCATTAACACAATGTTAATATATTTCCCAGAGTGCCTTTGTGTTTTTTGTTTTGGTTGTTTGTATCGTTCCTGCTAATTTGTCTTTCTCTACATGTCGATTCTTCAGTTAGTTCATCAAAGGCTTCTCAGATGAGCCTCCTCGCAAACAAAACACTTCTCGGCCTCTCATCACCTGCTCTACTGACACTCGTGCAGAGGTTTAGTGCCTCCCAGTGGACGCGTGCTTAATGACAGTGCATGTACAGTACCTTGAAGAGGCAGTGCATCTTATTATGTAGCTATACAGGGCCTTTATTATTTCCCCTGTTTGTACTTGGGGCTAAGTAAGTAGCCATAGGCACTACTACCACTATCTTTTTGCTTTTTTTAATCAAATTCTGCTGCTGTGACTGTACCAGCTCATAACAGATAACAGTAGTTAATATCAGAATGTAGCTGTGCAAGAGACAACAGCACCTACAGTCCATGTTAATGTGAGTCAGAGTGTGGTTTTTGAGTATGTTGACTTAAACCGGGAGCAACAATCACTAAATCTGCATCAGCTGTTCAGCTCTGTGTGTAACTAGGAAAACGCTGTGTTTGTTCAAGGGAGGGACAGTTTCAAGTTAAATGGGACCCCACAGGTTAGTCAGCAACACTTGATGTGGTTACAAAATAGCTGTCAAGGCTTTATTATGTGGAGTGTTTTGAGGAAAATAGTGAAAAGAGAAAAGCACAGGACTGGAGGGTTGAGTGTTTAAAGTATCACAAGTTATTCAGTCATTTAAAGTTCTTGAGCTGTGATGCTGTACCTGTCGGCCGTGTTTTCTCAGGCAAATCTCTCAGCTGCTATAAAACAAACAGAGAGGATTAAAGTTTGCACTGCCTTGTCCTTCTCACTGAGTTCAGAAGCAGCTCAGGAACAAAGAACAGCAGA
>NC_140445.1:34171225-34376225 GCF_963576455.1 Neolamprologus multifasciatus | reverse complement strand
GCAGGTACTTGGTGGTTGCAGCTTTTCTAGCGGCCTCTTCATGGTTCCCATTCGCCTGCGGGATCCCCAGGTACTTGTAACTGTCCTCTATGTCTGCAATGTTGCCTTCTGGTAGTTCAATCCCTTCAGTTCTGACTACCTTCCCTCTCTTTGTTACCAGTCTGCAGCAGGAGCCGAGCAGAAGTCGTAGTTACTTCATGTTACACAAACTCACACAGACTCGATGCTTGCTTCTTTTTCCCCCATTTGTATTGCAAATGCCTAAACACCGTTTTTATTTACCAAACACATTTCCAGTTTTCTGTCCAGTAGAGCCCATGGTGACCAGTGCTTCATGAGCAGATATGCTGTAATACTCCTCATGGTGATTTTATATATATATATATATATATATATATATATATATATATATATATATATATAGTCCTGGTTAACCCTTAATCTGTGTAAAGTGTTCCTGGGACCGTACAGTTGCTTTTACAACTTTACGCTTCATCTTTAAAGCATAAAGTCAATAAAAGTTCCAATAAAACAGACCCTGAATGCACCAAAAGTAAAATTCAAAACGAATTATATATTTATAAAATAAAAAATGTATATTTTTATTCATTCATTGCCGTGTTTGCTTTTGATTAATCCATTTTATTTTCATTTTGAATTTCTCATGTTTATTTTTAACTGTACAGGGCATGTTTATTTCATGTTTTTTTTTTTGAATAAAAAGACACATCCACATTTACGTGTCACCCTTTAGCTTTACTTTAAGAGTGTAAACTGAATTTTTTTTTAAAAAAAGTATTCATCCCTATTCTCATTTATGAGAGATGAATTTATTTATCTACTTTTCATTTGCATTTCACCCAAACCCATCTATCTGTTAATTAATTATTAATTATTTATCCACTTTAATCATCTTATTTTATTAATTTTTTTACTGTTTTGTATTTCTCTGTATTAATTACCCTAATTTTCTACATATTGTCTACTTATGTATCACATTTATTTATTGCTATATTTTTTATGTATTTATTATATGCAATGGTTCCATAGTACAGTGGTTCACACACACTTGTCTCACCCCCCAACCAGTTGCACCAGATGGCCACCCCTCCCCAAGCCTGGTTCTGTTTCTTCCTCTTAAAAGGGAGATTTTCCTTCCCACTGTCACCAAAAAACTTAATCATAGGAAAATGTCTGATTGTTGGGGTTTTCTCTGCTTTCTCTGTATCACTGCAGGGTCTTTACCTTACAACATAAAGTGCCTTGAGTTAACTGGGATTTGGCGTTATATTAATAAAACTGAATTCAACTGAACTGGTTCTGTCACGGCCAGGGGATCAGCAGGCCGCTGACTAGTAGCTCTCTTGCTCTCTCTCTCTCTTGCTCTCTCTCTCTCTCTCTCTCTCTCGCTCTCTCGCCAGGGCGGAACTCATGGTGGGTTCACGCCTTCGGCCCACACCCCTCTGAAGAGGAAACACCTGGGCCTCATCAGCACAGCCAGCATTTAAGCCAGGGAGTGGCTTCTGCTCATCGCTGGATCGTTGTGTGTGACTCACGTTAGTGCAGCCCGGCTCTGAGCACGTTCTCTTTTCCCTGCGCAAAACCTCTGACGTATGTTCCTTTCTGTACATAGATCCCCTGGACCCGACCCTGCATTCCCCGAGTGGATTCCTTTGTGTGAGTGTCTGGAGAGAGTCAGAAGAAGAGCGAGTGTCTTTTCCCTCCCTGGATTACCCCGGAGCCTTTTCCCCTGTCACTGCTTTGTATATAGCACTACCCCCTCTGCACTGTTTGTAAATACACCTGGTGGAATTGTAATAAATACTGTGCCTCTGAGTCCTGCGTGTGAGTCCTCCAGCGAACCCTGACAGTAACGATCCAGCCATACGATGGACTCAGCGGACTCAACCCCTGCCCAGCATATCGCCGTTTCCCCGGAAGCGGTACTGGAGCGGCACGAACAAATGCTACGGCAAATCAATCATCAGCTGGCTGCGCTCACCCAAGCCCTGGCCCAACATGTGCCTCTGGAAAACCCTCCCACATCATCTCCGCCTTCTCTTCCACAAGCTCCAGAACCCCCGGCGCCTCAGCCCTCCACTCCGGCTTCATCGGAGCCCCTGGAGCGTCCGCTACCCACACCGGAGCCCTTTTCGGGTGAGTTCGACAAATGTGCAGGATTTTTGACCCAACTCGGGTTACAGTTTAGACTGCAGCGGAGGACGTATGGGAGCGATGAGTCCAAGATTGCCTTTTTCGTTCAATTATTACGTGGTCGAGCATTAAATTGGGCGCAGGCTGTGTTAAGATCTGATCCGGAAATCACTTACCATGATTTCCATTCTAAGTTTAAGAGTGTTTTTGAGAGGGGCACCGGGGCAGCCGCTGCTGCTCACCGGTTGCTGAATTTGAAGCAGGGCAGACGAAGCATGGCAGACTACTCCGTTGAATTCTGGACTTTGGCCGAAGAGACCGGGTGGGAGGAGCCGGCGTTGATAAGTACCCTTTTGAACAATGTTTGTGACGATTTAAAGGGGGAATTGCTTATGAAGGAGTTACCCGCTTCTCTTGATGACGTTTTATCACTGTGCATAAAGGTGGATGAGCACTTACGAGCGTGCCGCGGATTGAGAAACTACAACACCCATAAGCCCCCAGGATACATGGAGATGGCCTCCAGCAGAGGTGCGGTCGGAGGCGGAGTCCTTTGGGAGAGGGAGGACGAGACCGAGGGCGAGCAGCCTATGCAATTAGGACGCTTCAGGTTATCTCCCGAGGAGCGACATCGCCGCTGGATGGCCGGTGAGTGCTTTAACTGTGGCCACAAGGGCCATATTGCCGCCACATGTCAAGCACGGCCAAAAGATCGTGCCCGCCGGTAGTGAGGAGAGTACGGGTGGGCGAGGTTTCCTGCACACGGTCTCCTCCGCGTTTAATGATTTCAGCCAAGCTTACTGTTCACTCGGTTCCTCATCCACTCCGCGCATTGATTGATTCAGGGGCGGAGCAAAGTTTCATTGATGCCACTCTGGCCCATAAATTAGGCCTCAGCCTCACAGCTCTGCCACATACGCTTCAAGTCACTGCCCTCAGTGGCCAGCGCCTTCCTGATATCACCCATATTACAGAGCCACTAGCTTTAACACTTTCTGGCAATCACACGGAAACCTTACAGTTGTTCGTCTTTAAGGCGCCCCTCACTCCGTTGATTTTGGGGTTTCCCTGGTTACAGCAACATAACCCCGTACTGGATTGGAAGAAGGGATGCGTTCTTGGGTGGGGGGAGGGGTGCCATATGACCTGTTTGAAAGCCGCCACCCCAGCTATTACCTCACTCACTCCCTCTCCAGCATCCGACCCCCCTGACCTCTCCTCTGTCCCATCTGTCTATCATGATCTGGGGGAGGTGTTTAGGAAAGACAGGGCTTCCTCCCTACCCCCCCACAGACCATATGATTGTGGAATAGACCTACTGCCGGGTGCGTCACTTCCCAAGAGTCGACTGTATAGCATCTCACGACCCGAACGGGAAGCCATGGAGAAGTATATTACTGAGTCTCTTACTGCAGGAATAATCCGCCCCTCCTCCTCCCCCGTAGCTGCGGGATTTTTCTTTGTTGAGAAAAAGGACAAGAGCCTGAGGCCTTGTATTGACTATCGTGGTCTCAACAGCATTACTGTAAAGAATAAGTACCCGTTGCCTCTGTTGACCTCGGCCTTTGAACTGCTTCAAGGGGTCACGATCTTCACCAAACTGGATTTACGGAACGCATACCACCTGGTGAGA
This sequence comes from Neolamprologus multifasciatus, assembly GCF_963576455.1. Lineage (NCBI taxonomy): Eukaryota > Metazoa > Chordata > Actinopteri > Cichliformes > Cichlidae > Neolamprologus > Neolamprologus multifasciatus. The sequence goes on along the minus strand of NC_140445.1, from coordinate 34,372,438 downwards.
ATAAGAGAGGGGGATGAATGGAAGACGGCTTTTAATACTCACTTGGGTCATTTCGAGTATCTAGTTATGCCGTTTGGTCTGACCAACGCCCCTGCTGTTTTTCAAGCTTTGGTTAACGACGTGCTCCGGGATTTCATAAACCATTCAGTTTTTGTTTACCTTGACGACATCCTCATCTTCTCTCGCTCCGTTGCTGAACATGAACGCCACGTCAGACAGGTCCTGCTTCGCCTCCTAGAGAACCGGTTATTCGTCAAGGCTGAAAAATGTGAGTTTCATGTGAGCACGGTTTCTTTTCTGGGCTATGTCATTGACCGTGGCAATCTCAAGGCTGACCCCGCTAAGGTCCGAGCAGTCGTTAACTGGCCAACCCCTCCCAATCGCAGGCAGCTTCAGTGTTTCCTGGGCTTTGCGAATTTCTATCGTCGTTTCATCCGTGATTTCAGTAAGGTCGCTCTCCCACTAACCCGTCTTACTTCACCTAAGGTTCCCTTCCACTGGGACGAGCCGGCTCGCCGAGCGTTTGCCCTCCTTAAGGACCGCTTCGCCTCTGCCCCCATCCTTGTTCAGCCAGAACTCACTCAGCAATTCGTCGTGGAGGTGGACGCTTCGGATTCTGGGGTGGGGGCCGTGCTCTCCCAACAGCACGAAGGTAAACTCCACCCGTGTGCTTACTATTCACGGTGTCTCACCCCTGCAGAACAGAATTATGACGTGGGGGACCGGGAACTCCTTGCCGTCAAGCTTGCCTTGGAGGAATGGCGCCACTGGCTGGAGGGGGCAGCCCAGCCTTTTGTAGTGTGGACAGATCATAAAAATCTGGAGTATATCCGATCAGCAAAACGGCTCAATGCTCGACAAGCTAGGTGGGCCCTGTTCTTCACTCGGTTTCAGTTCACTATTACTTACAGGCCTGGATCTCGCAACACCAAACCCGATGCTCTCTCTCGTCAATTCACGGTCTCCGAGGACGTTGCCCGTGACTCTCCCATTCTCCCGCCCACTTGTGTTATCGGAACGCTGACCTGGGAAATAGAGACTGCCATAAAGGAGGCCCAACGAACGGAACCGGACCCTGGAACCGGCCCGCCTGGATTGCTTTTTGTTCCCTCCTCTGTTCGCTCCCAGGTGCTGCACTGGGCTCATACCGCCAAGTTTACCTGCCACCCAGGGGTCCACCGCACCATCTCATTCATCCAACGTTTCGCCTGGTGGCCCACCCTCACCAATGACGTCCGTGAGTACGTCGCTGCCTGTCCAGTCTGCGCGCAGAACAAGACTGTCAACCGACCTACCGCTGGTCTGCTCCGGCCTCTACCTACACCAAGCCGCCCCTGGTCACATATCGCTATCGACTTTGTGACAGGCCTACCACCGTCCTCAGGTAACACAGTTATTCTCACCATAATTGACCGTTTTTCTAAGGCTGTACACTTTGTCGCCCTCCCCAAGCTTCCCACGGCTCTGGAGACCGCCCGGCTCCTAACAACCCACGTCTTCCGCCTCCATGGGATCCCCACCGATGTTGTGTCCGACAGAGGTCCGCAATTCACTTCCCGCGTCTGGAAGGAATTCTGCTCCGCCCTTGGGGCTCAGGTCAGTCTCTCCTCCGGCTTTCACCCGCAGACGAATGGTCAAACAGAGCGCGCGAACCAGGAGCTCGAAGCGGCCCTACGATGTGTGGCCTCCACCCACCAAACCACCTGGAGCGAACAGCTCCCTTGGATCGAGTATGCGCATAACAGCCTCACTTCCTCGGCCACCGGTGTTTCCCCCTTCGAGGCCTCTCTGGGTTTCCAACCACCCTTGTTCCCGGCGATTGAAGGTGAGCATTTTGTGCCTTCGGTTCAACGGCACCTCCGAAGGTGTCGGCGTGCCTGGAAGGCGACGCGGACCACTCTTCTCCGAACAGCGGACCGGAACAAACGCCTGGCGGACCGCCGCAGGACCCCGGCGCCAGCATACACGCCTGGGCAGAAGGTTTGGCTGTCGACCAGGTTTGTTCCTCTCAGGTCGGAATCGAAGAAGCTGTCTCCCACCTTCATTGGCCCGTTTGTGATTAACTCTTTGGTTAACCCAGTTTCCGTCCGTCTTGAGCTGCCTCGGAATATGCGCATTCATAACGTTTTCCACGTGTCTCAAGTAAAGCCCTGTCTCTCCAGTCCTTTGTGCCCTCCTTCCAGGGCCCCGCCGCCCGCCCGGATCATCGACGGCCATCCGGCGTTCACCGTCTCTCGGATCATGGACGTCAGGCGCCGGGGGCGCGGCTTGCAGTATCTGGTGGACTGGGAGGGCTACGGTCTTGAGGAGCGCTCGTGGATCCCGCGGGCGGCACTGCTGGACGAGGACATGTTGCGGGAGTTCCACGCGGCTCACCCGGAGAAGCCTGGGGGTCGCCGGGGGGCTCCCGTTGGGGGGGGGGGTACTGTCACGGCCAGGGGATCAGCAGGCCGCTGACTAGTAGCTCTCTTGCTCTCTCTCTCTCTTGCTCTCTCTCTCTCTCTCTCTCTCTCTCGCTCTCACGCCTTCGGCCCACACCCCTCTGAAGAGGAAACACCTGGGCCTCATCAGCACAGCCAGCATTTAAGCCAGGGAGTGGCTTCTGCTCATCGCTGGATCGTTGTGTGTGACTCACGTTAGTGCAGCCCGGCTCTGAGCACGTTCTCTTTTCCCTGCGCAAAACCTCTGACGTATGTTCCTTTCTGTACATAGATCCCCTGGACCCGACCCTGCATTCCCCCGAGTGGATTCCTTTGTGTGAGTGTCTGGAGAGAGTCAGAAGAAGAGCGAGTGTCTTTTCCCTCCCTGGATTACCCCGGAGCCTTTTCCCCTGTCACTGCTTTGTATATAGCACTACCCCCTCTGCACTGTTTGTAAATACACCTGGTGGAATTGTAATAAATACTGTGCCTCTGAGTCCTGCGTGTGAGTCCTCCAGCGAACCCTGACAGGTTCGATTCCAGACAAAAACTCAAATCCCTCTGGGGTTGGATCAGGAAGGGCATCCGGTGTGAAACTCTGCCAAAATTCAAAACATGTGGAGCTACTCTGTGTCAGCGCCTTGTGACAAAGTAGCAGCCGAAAGTAGCATTTCATTATTTATCACATTTAGTTATTATTGCTGTGACTTCATGGAACACTAATTTCTTTTTTCTTTGTTTTTTACTGATATTTACTGAAATCTGGTCGTCCATAATCAGCAGCCAAGATGCTCTTAAAGTTTATTTAAAGACTAAATGCTGAAACAACTCCAGAGCTGGCAGTTTGTCTTCCCTGGCCTCTGTTTCAGCATCCAGCAGCATCACATCAGTCACAGATATCTGCCTTTTACGCAGAAGACTTTCTTTAAAGTGTGACTGATAAAAGTCTATGGCTTTTTCTATCGTCATTTCCCAGCTCGTCCATTTTAAGGAAGCTTCTGGCGTGCCAGCATCTCGGGCCAAGATCAAGTTTGTTTAAAGCGTCATGTATTCCTTACTGGAACAAAAAAAAAGACAAATCACAAATATTGAACCTGGGACAAGGACAAAAGAATGTGTGGACTTTTAATGGTTAGCTTGATAAGTATTGTAATCTTGCTGCAGACTAAATAAGGTGATTTAAGTTGGTCTGGAGCAGAGCTCAACAGACACAAACACTGCCAGGAATACAGCTTAATCTAACAGTACTTCAACACAAAAATCCATCAGCTGGCTTTTGTTAGATTTGTTGTTTGAGTCCTCATTGTCTGTCTGTCTGTTGTCATGTGAAAAATAAAAAATCTCAGGTTTTCATCTTCGTGGCGATCAACTTTTAGTCAACACTTTTAGGCTTTGAAAGGTCCTGGTCGTCTGTTCAGTTATTTTTATCATTGCTTGTTAAATTGTATGGGATGAATTGTTTAGTCTGTAAAATATCAACTGACAGGACAGCTTTCAGTGCTCCTTGGCACATGATTATCCAGGTCTCTTGAACCCTACTGCAGGGATGAACATCACTATTCCAGAAGACATTTCCTTCTTTGGTGTCTTCATGATAGCGGTGGAAAGCTCTGTGTAACACATGAGGGCCCGCTGGGTTTGCGTCTGCAAACGCAGATTGTCTATAAACTGCAGTCTAGACACACGAGCCACACACTAAATACAGCTTCTGTCTATCTGTCAGTGCAATCTGGCAACACAACCTGATTCAAAGGGTGTGTGGAGCGGACCTCTGCACACACACACCAGATTTTTTCTGTCTCAGCTGTTGTTTGTCCATTTCACCTTCTGACCATTTTACTAAAGCTGTAAAAACACAAATGACAGATTTTTTTCAAGTGTAGGCTGTGAGTTAGGGCTATTGTTATCACAAAAAAGCAGAGTTCTTACAGTTTTGTAATTAGCTTGTAATTAGTTAGTTTTTGAATTATTCTAGTATGGGCGGGATATGTCAGAGGCAAGATTTACAAAAAATCAGTACAGGTATTACAATAAAAAGCTTTTTGAAAACAGTTGACTCACTGCCCCAATGCCTCATCAATTAAGTTGTAATAAAAAAATTTTTTACCAAACAAACAAATACAAAAATGATGATACTTACTTTGTGTTTATATTTTATTTAAATTAGCTTTTAAAGTTTACAAAATTTCACTTGTTTTTTTTTTTTTTTCAAAAGACCATTTTTAGTTTAGTAAAGTAAATTTTTTTTTTTTTTTCAAATCTAGATTTAGTTTTAGTTAACTATAGTAACCTTGAAAAGAAGCAGCCTTATACAGATGTGCCAAATGTTTAGTGCAGAAAAATTCAAAATGCTGCATTTAGATTACTGAAATATACATTATGAAAATTATGTTAATTAGGCAAATCAAGTACACAAATAAATTACACTGTCTTTTGTATTAAGGGATTTGCGTCCTAGGACGCAAGACAACCTTAAATGAACAACAATACTGAACTAAACTGCTTTCATAGGAATTAAGAGGATAAGATGTTTCCTTTAATCAAATGTATGTGATTAACTGATCATCAGCATGTGTAAAAAAGCAGACTGGTCTTCGTGATAGTGGTGGAAAGCTCTGTGTAACACATGAGGGCCTGGTCTGGAGCATTTAGGTGTGTGCTAACACACCAAGAGAGGAAAGACAGCAGCAGCTTTAGTGAAGCAGTTGCTGCTGCCCATCATTCTACGAAGGGTTATAAGGCGATTTCCAAACAATTTGAAGTCCATCATACTACAGTGGGAAAGATTATTCACAAGTGGAAAATATTCAAGACAGCTGCCAGTCTTCCCGAGAATGGACGTCCCAGCAAATTCAACCCAAGGACAGACCGTGCAGTGTCCAGAGAAACTGCAAAGAGTGAAATCTAGAGGCCTCAGTATGTTAAATGTTAACATTCATGACAGTACAGTTAGAAAAAGACTAAATAAGCATGACTTGTTTGGAAGGGTTTCCAGGAGAAAGCCCCTTTGCTCTAAAGAGAACATGGCACAGTTTAGGCTTGCAAAGGTGCATCTGAACAAACTACAAGACTTCTTGAACAATGAACGTTGGACAGATAAGCGGTGATGATTTGGGCTTGTCTTGCAGCCATGAACTCTGAATAGTAAAGTCTAAGGAGCTTGGAAAGAAAAGCGTCTGGACTTCTTTAAGTTGCTTGAAGACATTTCACCTCTCATCTGAGAAGTTTCTTTAGTTCTAAGGTCAAATGGTGGGGAGTCCCATATTTAAATCCTGTGGGAGTATCCCCCCAAAGAGGGACAAAAGGACCCCTGATGATCCTCTACCTAATCACATGAGCCAAGGTGTGAAAATGGGTGTAGGTCACAATCAGCCAAGGTTTCGGGTGAAACCTAGCCCCACTGATTTCCTGAGGTCAGATGGCCCAGGATGTGAGCGGGCGTTAAGGCGTCTGGGAAGGGATATCAAAACTGGATTATAGATGGCTGACAGTTGGTGTCATAAGCCACCTGTTCAAAGATGGTCGCTCACAGTGGACATAAATGGCCTCTTTCACTCCTCTTTTGAACCATCTGTCTACTCTGTCCAACATGTGAACAGATTACTTCAAGTTACTGGTGGTAGAGGTGGTTCCACAAGCTAATGAATCGTAAAGTCTACTGATGAATTTTTTTGTATACTTATCCTCATTTTGGCTTAGTTTTTGTGAAATAAGTAATAACAGTGTAATATGCCATGTGTTGTTCATCTGAGGTTGTAATTAAAATTTGAAGGTTAAAATAGCCTGTTGTGACCCTCTTCAGCTTTAGAGGGGTTGAAAATGGTTACCTGCAGGCTCCCTCGGGGACAGTACTCCGTTACGATGCAGACGTTAGGAGGGTCGATGCAGGCCCCGATGAAGCGAGTCAGATGGTTGAACTGAACGTCTCTCATCTGAAAATAACCACACACAAACACACAGCAACTGTGAGTGCAACTCTTTCCAAACATCACATTCCCGAACCCCATGGAAACAGAGGACGGAGAAGGGAGGACTGACGGCTCGTTTATGTACATAGTTTTGAGAATAACGCTGCCAGCAGTTCATCAAAATAATCTATTTGCAGTGGGCTAGCTGGCACCGTGTCTTTTTCTACGTGTTGAGACGCATTCCTGCTCGGGGCACCCAGGTGAAACATGTGCGTGTGCATAAATTGCCCTTGGAGGTTATGAATGAGCCAGTGTGCTCAGGGCGATGAAAAAAATAACATAAGGTTGAGGTGTTGAGAGGACGTACGAGCAGGAATATCACACTGGAACAGGCTGAATGTGTTAAACTGCTTTACATGGAAAATAATCACTCACTGGTTTTAACGACACAAAGCGTCTTCCAAAGCATGAATCACTCTGTATGTTCGAAAAAAGGAATGAAAACAGAAACCTTTGGTGGCGATTAAGCGGGAACGTTTCATTTTATGAGAATGTGCGAAGTGGAAAGAAAGGAAGAAGAAAATAGTAATTTTCTTTTCTAGAAACACAAACGGCTACGAGTGCTAACAAAGACAGCGTATCTTTCTGCAGCTGGTGCAAAACTTTGAAAATTCATCCTCGGTGAGTGACAGAAGCTCTCACACCAAAACCAGGGTGTTAGTTGCTCATGTTTCACGGCTCGGGGGATGTTAGGCTACCCTTTGGCCTATATAATTTCCCCCGCTGCACACAAGCGAGGGGGGAGGAGAGAGCGCTGGAAGACAAGTGGTTAAGTTTCCACTGGCAGGCCTGTCTCTTCCCCCCATCTGGTCGGCTTTTTCACGAGCTGAGGTTTGACAGTCGATCAGGCCCCCGGGGCGTCTGAGAAGCTGCCAGCTCAGACAGAAGCCTCACTCCCCCATGTGCCTGCCGACTGACCGAGAGGCCACAGAGGCGTCAAGGAAGCCTGAACTCTCCTCTCCTCTGAAGGACAGCAACAGAAAAAAGGCCCAAAAGCACCAAAAGAATCCGAGCTGGAGAAAAGAGTAAAAATGGCCACAAGTTTTCTCCACAACATTTCATTACCACCGGTGCAATTTCCGAGTTACGGGTTTCCCTTTGCCACACAGTGTTTCCATCACCAAACCACATAAATTGCAAGATTTTCTGTTTTTCCCCCTTCAGCCAGCTTCCTTATCGCTCACTCGTAAACATCACCCAGCCGAGGAGACCTTTTCCATCAGCAGCTGCACTCAAATACATGTTTAAAGGATCTGAACTCTTTGCCGTAACATCCTGCAGTGGGTCTTTGTAAACACTAACCTATCTTTCACGAGATAAGCTACAGAGCCAGAGAAAAATACCCAAAACTAACATGCTGAAATTGTTCCACTTAAAAAAAACCTCCTTTCATAAAGCAGGTGGAGATTATGAAGGTCTTTCATTTAAACAGTTGCTTCATTTTGGTGAGCAAATAAATTACCTGTTGAATACAACTAGTTGAGATGAAGGGTATTTTTTCTGTCCTCCAAGGTCTCACTCAGTGTAAAGCTCTCTTCAAACAGATGCAACTGGAAGCACTCAGTGATGCATTTTACTTCAAAATACAGCTTTGCTTTCCCCTTTTAAAGAAAGAAGACAAACTCAAGAGTGACGAGAATCTGTTTCACTCGCAGACTGTGTATAAAAGATCGAGGTAGAGTCTGAAAAGTGAAGGCAATGCATTTCGTCTAGTGGTCAGCCAGCAGGGGGCGACTTCTCTGGTTTCAAAAGAAGTCCAGTTGTATAGAAGTCAATAGGAAAAGACCGTACTTTTCATTTGATCTATGACCTTTGTAAACACTTTCCTTATGAGCTTTTGGGGTCAATATGAATATATATGAATACAATGAAGTTCATTTTTATAATTTGCAGTCGATGCTAGAGTAAAACAGAAGGATAAAGTGGGATGTGCTTTAGGTCAGGCCTACCCCATCAATACCCAATCCAGTGCATTCCTTTACTTTACTTAGCAACTCTAAGCTCGCTCACTCCCTTGCTGTTTAGTTCAGCTTGAACCAAGAAAGCTAAAAGACAGCAGTGAAGAAATCAAAAGGAAGTAAATTTCATTGCTTTTAATTTGCACCTGAATTTTATACATCATAACGTCAGAGAAAAATCTAACCTTACTCAGAAGGTGGCTTGTTACACCGAACTCAATTAGTTCAATAGGTAAATTAGTTCAATTCAATTCCATTTTATTCAATCACGTCTTCATGTTTGTTTACTTTTTTGTCTATGTCGAATTTGTGTGTCTTAGTCCTGTTTTCAGTGATTGTTACTTCCTGTTTTTTGTATTTACTTTAGTCCCTCGTCTCATGTGCATTATGTTCAGTTTTGCCTCCAATGTCTCAATAGTTAGACCCTGTTCAGCTGTGTTCCCAGGTGTGTCCAGTCTGCCCTCATCTCCTCCTGTGTGTACATTGTCTGCATATTCCTCATGTTGTGTGAGCTTCCATCAGTCTGTTGTCTGCAGTCAGTTTGTCCACGTCCTGCTTTGTTATTGTTGTTATTTTTGTGCCAAATCCTGCATCTGGGTCCACTGTCTGGCAGCAACACACCCATCTTATCATTTACTGTTTTACTTATAAATACCAAGTTAGAACATTTGAATCTTTGAATCTATTAAATTATTTTATTTTCAGAAAGTTATGAAAGCAAAAACCTTAAAAGTACAGCAATGATTCTCAGTTTCTTCCTCGGAGTGATAAAGTTCCTTCATTTATAAGCCTTTTATGAAGAATGGCATTCACTAGATTGAGTGCAAAGAATATTGATCCCTCCACATAAAAGAAGGCAAATGAAACATCCCTCTAGATTCTGATGTTACTTACAAGTAAAACTGGGCCAGATGGGTGGTACTAATAATAATATAACATATTTTTAGATTTTTTTTCCCCATATTTTATATTCGCTGGAAAACAAATAAAATGAGATGGGGGGAAAAGAACCAGTCCAGGAAATATAAAATTGTGCGAGTCAATTAAAAGTCACTTTTTTAGAAAGAAAACAGAGCTGCAGCGATACAGATTGTGAACAGTAGTAATCCTGTCGCACTTGTACAACACAGGCATAGTAGGTCAGAAGTGTTGCCCCAAGCCAATCCAGTTACTGCCATGCTTACTGAGAGATTAATAGCATTTTAAACTTTATTCATTAAGGAATTAGTAACCCATGAAAGCATCCCCCTTTCTCTTTGCAGTTTATTAATTATTGCCTTTGCAGTCTGTGCTCAATAATTAGAGAACAGACACACAGATGGCTTCCTCATTTTTGTCTCTTTTTTTAATATAAAAATAACAATTGAGAGTCACATGCTGCACTTTCTGTAATTCCCTTTGACACGCAATAATAAAGCATCTCCTTCAAAGGAATACGTTTTGGGACACTTACATGCTTGAGCTCCATTAAAACTTGTCTTGTCAGCTCTATCCTCTTCTTGTTGACGTGCTTGATGGCCACCAGGTTCCCCTGTGTGCAACACAAGACGAGCGGTGAAGCCAGATTTACACACCAGCTTTCATCATATGAGAAAAAAATATATATGGATGCACAAACAAAACAACACAAAAAACGTGAAATTAATAGGAATCAGTATTAAGCACAGAGAGAGAGAACAGCAGTGTAGCCTACAGGTACATGTGTGGTTGATTGCAGCTGTGCTGCAGAGGAAGACTTGCGTCTGTTGTTTCCAATGTGATGATCCTCAGAGCCACAGATGTGACAGACTGGAGAAAAATGCTGCTGTAGCAACTACGAAGCAAGACCGTCAGTTTGTGTGGGAGTTTTAACTTTTATTCAAATGAAATGCACAGTTAAGACCTGAAAAATGCTGAATAGAAAGGTTCTCTTTTTCCAGCAATTATTGGCTATTTCTGGTGACAGATTTTATCACCCTTGATCTGTACTGACTTTCAAGAGGCGTATCAATAACACTAATTATAAACAAAATGCTCGATCTGTATCCTGACATCAGCATTTATATAAAAACCCTGCATCATTCAGCTAAAAAAAGAGTACAGCCCGCCATCTCGTTATTCAGCAGCCTCTTTTTGTCACATTTTCTCACACCTCTTCAATCTGAAATGGACAAATTAACAGCAGCAACAAGTTGATGGCCCTGTCCAGACTGCAGGCGGGAGTGTAGAAACAAAGACACACACACACACACACACACACACACAAAGGCAGAGAGAGAGAGAGAGAAAGAAAATTGACGCATTCTGCAGCTCACATTAAAACCAACTACCTAAATTTGCCCACACTCTCGCTTTCTCTCTCCTCTCTTCAGTTTTTCTCTGCGAGTGTGCACATGTGTGGGTGGGAAAGGAGTGCGCAGGAGTTGAAAATGTCAGAACTCGCTAAGCCTTACCTTAAAATAGCCCGTTTTTGCAAATAGCTGATATTTTCCATGGGCAGTTATCAAGGAGCCGTAGCTGGAGCCTCTCTGAGAAGGTGGAAAGGGATAGTGAGAAGAAAAAAATGTCAGTTAGTGTGCGTAGATTAAAGCAAAGAGGATTAAATCATGTTCACTTTAAGACTGTGCTTCTACTTCACTGCAATGTAGATTTCTAAAATGGTTCAACTACCCAAAAACCTGCCCCACTTCTCTGCGTAACATGAAACCGTCGTTCACTTATATTTGAGAAAATAAAGTGCTTTCAGATTCCAGCTCGAGTCCTTTTGCAAATGTCTGCAGAGCACACAGAATGAATAAAAATCAAGTGGGCACACTGCATGCATACAGCCAACACAGTCAACTACACATTTGTATAGAATGCAAATATTGGCATCACATGGCACACTGGAAAATACTCTAATTTGGAAAATCTCTGTGTTTTCCACTCACTCACTCACACACACACACACACACACACACACACACACACACACACACACACACACACATCCCAGAAAATGGACAAAAAAGCAGTAATGAAAAAGGTGTGTACATGTGCTTTTCATGAACACTTGCACGTGTGGGATGAAACACAACCCGAAGGAGATGCATTAACCCTCAGACAACAGAACCCGATACTAAGAACGTAATGATGTATTATGTATATAGGAGTGGGGGCCAGGCGAAGGCTTATTTTAACAATCATTTAATATGGCACTGCAAACCCAGCTACCATCAATAAACCACCAGGAAAGCTTTCAGGAATGTGTAAACTCACAAAGGATTTGGACTCTCTCGGGGCAGCAGCTTTTGCTTTTTCTAACAAAACCCACAAACTGCTTTTTAATACGTAGCACACAGTGTGTAAACAGGAGGGAAGCTCTGAACTTCAAACATGTCCGATTAGCATTTTGAATCCTGGAGGGTCCAATTTTACCACAGTGACATGTCCAGACTGATAATCAGGCCTGTATGAATGAAAAATACCAACCAAGCATGCAAAAATAACCTGCCAGATGAGCAACATTTTTTACCAATTAACATCCACCAGGTTACAATTAACGAGGAGCAGGGCTGGGTTTTGTTTTAGCTACGTGCTAAATAGGTAGATTTTCAGAACTACAGGTCTCATCCATTTTCACATTAACCAAACTCAAATCATAGACGAGTGCAGAGGTTGACAAATGGTGTGACAAGATAAGTCCAGGCATGCTTTGGGATTTTTATGGTAAGCATATATTATTATTGGAGCATACGACTGCATAAAAAACTTAGGGTTCCCTAAAACTGTTTTAGGGACGATGTTGAATTATGAAAGTGTGACATATCAAAATATCTGGCATCACGTTAATGCAAGTGCAAAGAACATAGCACCTAAAAATGTAAACAAAAGAAGAAACAAAAACTGTCAATAACACCACTCTTCTCATGAGTTCAGCTGGTCTGGCGATGTCAGCAGGCCTCACTCCGACAGCTCATCAGTCAGGAGACGCTAACTGAGAAATTCTTATTGACCTAATTGCAAATGGGCTATCAAAAGTACCCCCATCCGACATTACAGTCAAAAAAAAGCATTTTTTTTTGCAGAATGAATACATCAGTGTTCAAATTTTTGGCTGACCCTTTGATAAGTTTTTGGTAAAAAAAACAAAAACACGTTGAAAGCCACTGTGCTGGTGGATGTTAAGAGGAAACTGTGATGGGATAAAATAAAAGACTGTATATAAAAAGCTTGCTGAATCTACTGTGATTGGTGGTTCGATGACTGAAGTGACCACATTTGGATGGTATGGCAATCTTCATTACCAAGGCCCATCAACAGTCTAGGGATGTTATTTAGTGATAACATATAAAATAAAAGAGCATAATTGCACTCAAAACTTCTGTTAGTACAAATAAAAACACAGTAACCCATGCTGTTTGTTAGAAAAACTTGATAAAAAGCTGCAAAAGTTTCCAACATGGTCATCATTTCCAGTTTAGTTACTTGAATTTGGTTACAGGTGACACCACCCGTAACCAAAGCTGCCACAACCCTAACTTTTTTTTTTAACTTTACAAGATTGAGATAACTCAAAACTGTAAACATGATTATTTCTGCTGTAAAGTTGGATATTCTAACATAAGCATCTATAAGGATTGGCTCTCTTTTGGAGCTACCCTCAAGTGGCCATTTGAGGAACTGTAGTTTTTGGTTCTTTCACATTGACTTCAATGAACATATTTCTACAAAGCTTCTTGACAAAGTAGCAGAGAGGATACAAAGTGGGGTAAATGCATGCTATGATCAAGACTAAGAAGCAGGAGAGGACTACTTATATTTATGAGGGTAATTAAGAAGAGTAGAAACAGATGGGTAACAAGACACTGCTGATTTCAATCAAAACAATAAGACAGCAGGAGGAAGTAAAACCAGGCACAAAACTCAGCAGACACTTAATGGCCAAACTAAAACACAGAGTAACTAGGCAAATAAATAAACTTAGTGGGAAAGACACAGGAGAATAAGACAGGAAGCACTGAGGGAACAAATGAACTAATACAAACTGGAACCAGGAACCCGAAACTGTAAAGACTATGAAAATATATGAAAAACTAATAAAAAAAAAAAACAAGAGTTAATTAGAATAAAACTCCAAAATACACAGAAACCGTGAGAACAGAATAGGGACCAGGGCACAGAAAACAATTTTCTAGGCCTCACAGATTGCAGCCTGATATAAAGTGATAAAAAGCTCAGAATTATGAAGATTGTAAAGTTTAATGGCTGCTAGCTCTCATATGAGATCGTGTGGGTGTCATTTCAACATTTTGCATCATTTTCTGCACATAAATCTTGTGATCTACCTGTGAGAGGGTGAGCCGACTGCCAGCACGCTTGTGGTATTTATTTGGGCTCTCGAACTGAAGGTCCTCCCACCGAATCCTCCACAGCATTCCCGCCAGTTCCTTCTCCAGCTTCAGTTTCCTGCAGAAAGTAAAAAAGCAGGTGGTGAAATCGACAAGGTCACGGCAGCACAAACAACAAGAGAACTAGACTGGTTTGGGGTTGATGCAAAGGCCAGGAGGTGATGTTTTCACCACAAAGCTACACCAGCTGGAACTAAAGCAATGATTAAAAGTCCTTCGGAGCCAAGGTGGTCTGCAGGAGAATTATAAGTTATTAAGCAAGCTGGATTTAATCTCGCAAGTCACCTTAAAACAAAATGCAAATTAATTCCATTGGTTACGTTTGATCTCTGTCTTTCCTGTTGGTATTTCCTGAGATAGCGGTCTCAGATGTGATTACAGAATGCCTCACATGCAGCATTTACGTGAAGTTATGTACATTTGGTGATGCATTTAGGCCAGTGTTTATTTTTATTAGATTTTAACTTTACTGGCTCATATGCTCTACTTATTGACGCTTGGCAGTGAGGCACTATTTTAGGGGAAGTATCTTGACTCTCCTGAACAAAGAGCTCTTTCTTCCAGTCAAAATACAGAAACATGGAACATTTTACAGTAAACACCCAAACTGCTATTTAGTGAAATCAACTGAGCATGAAGTTTGTGTAAATATAAGTTCAGAAAATGTTTTCTTTAAAAGGATTGTCACAGTGCACATTGTCCTTAGTTTTCCTTTGGGTCACTTTTTATGATGCCTTCTGTCTCATGGGCCTTTCAGTTACTTCTATTTTGAAAGTTATTCCCTCGTCTAGCTTACTTTTTTCTTAACTTCCTGTCTCTGTTCTTTTCCCACCATTGTTTTTGTCTAATTAAGCTTCCTTTTGCATTTTATTTCCCTGAACTGTGTTTGTTCTTGCAGTGCATTCATTAGGGAAAACAAATTTCCGAGTGGAAAAATTCACACAAACCAGAGTAAAAGCAAGAGGAAATCTTGGGTTGCTGAGTTGATGACAGATAAATGTACATATTTGCATAATCATAAGAAATTTTAGATTTATGTTGAAAATTCATGTATTGCATAGAAATGTTTTGCTTATGTTTGATAATAAGAGTACAATAGAACAAAAGAGTACATGAATGCAGGGTTCGCATGTTCCTCTTTTTTTGTCATTTGGTCAAGTTGTCAACTTTTTGTCTTATGTATTTCTCACATTTGCGTTTCCTAATAACCTTGTTGAACTTTTATTATATTTCCTTGTTACAGCCACCTTCCTACTGCACCTTTCATTAATCTTGGCAACATTTATGTTACTTTAAATTTTGGAAAGTCCCCATTCCCTCTCTGTCTTACAACCCTCATGCTTAACCAGGCTATTTTAGCAGCTAAAATCACCGCATTACATTTAAAACAGGAATGCTTCACTTGATAACTAATAAAAAATAAAATAATTTATTTGTGTCTGTCATTCCTTAAACAGTTTAAATTATGTTTAAGTAAAAAGGAATTAACCCAATATGTCTGAGTTTGTTGAGCTATTTTCATAGTTACTTTGGTCATTAAGTATCTGCCTCGAGGCGTCAGCCACAAAACCTTTTGCTTCTCTAGGTGTGTTAGCCATTGTTCACTGCAAAACTACATAAAAAATATTTCCAGGTTCAGAAAAGATCCCAGATAACTTGCGGTTATCTTTGCCACACTGATGGCAAACTATGAAAAGTTTGGTAGTAAAATAACAAGTTCATGGTGGGAAATATTTTTCAATTAAGGCCTAAAAACCTGTCTGTACTTCCTGATAACCAAAAGTCACTAGGCAAAAATCTATATTCCCCAACCAGTTGCCAAGTGGTTGCTGAAGGTAAAGTCAGTTGCAGTCCTTGCAATTAGTTTTATAGCTAGCAGATTATCTAGGCCTGTTCGACTGATAGTGTTGAGAGTGTCACAACAGTATATATATATATATATATATATATATATATATATATATATATACATATATATATATACAGCAGTCACTTGAAGGTTAATCCTCAATCAATGTCCACTATATCTTCTACTTCAAGTAATGGTACAGTGCTTTGCAAATTTCTTGGACCACCTTTAGAAATCTGTCAAAAGCCTGCTTAAAACAAAAAATTACTTAATTCGCTGAACTGAATCTTTATACCCAAATTTGATCCGGCACACTTGATTTCTCCGACAAGTCAGAAAATGAACAAGCATAACATTAAACCACTAAAACTATGTTTTCTGTTCAGGAATGCAAGTAAATAATTGTAATTTGGCATCTTAATCAAAAGTTAATGTGTTTTACTAATCTGTTTCTGATTTTTTTTTTTGTGAACCAGTAAAGTTCAAAATCATTGATAAAAACATATTTCAGAATTTAAAATATGTTGATTAAACAGCTCGCACATACTGGTGGATTAACCATTACAGAAAAAAAAGAATTAATTTTTTTAGTTACCAATACTGTTAATTTAGGGCAGCTATGTCATAAACCAACCATTATATTGGTTGGTAGAATCCACTTCACTCTTTTATTTTTTTACTCCCTGAATTTCAAGCCATAACTGTACTTTAGTACTACCACTGTTTCCAACTATGTTTTTATAAAAGAACTATAAAAGTTATGGTCTCCTAATGTTACTCTTCAGACCAGTTAAACACGCTAGGGTTAAGAGCTTTAGACTAAATGCAACTTACAGTATTTTACAGTTGTTTTGGCTCAGCGTGAAAAATCTTTTAATTAATTGATGCCTTATTCAACTGAATTAATGGTAATGTTTAACCGAGCATCGTAATGTTGCAGTTCACCGAAGGGGGTTATCATAGAGTACACTGAAATCATGACTTCTGGCATTTAAAACAGTAAAAGCCTCACACAGTAAGCCACGATGTATACCACAGAGCTCAGTGAGACATTATGAAGTGGAAACAGCATTTGTGGTGATTACCAATCATCTTAAATTGTTGCTCACCTGGGTAAAGTTAAAATAATGGCATGGTCTGCCCAGGCTTCCCAGTAATAATCATTTAAGTGTCCTTCCTTTTGTGGTTCATAGTAGGAGTGTGGCAAATCAGCCTGTCTCTTTGAATTGCCAGTTTTGGATACTGAATTGCTGTGATAAAGCTAAAGAAACTGAAAAACAGGGGCAAGTGTTCAGTGAAGAAGATACAATCACTGAACATCATCCAGAAAGGTATTTTATGTATGCAATAAATATGTGGTGATTTCTTCTTCCCCTCGTGTCCTGTAGTCTTGGCTATCTGCTAAAACAGAGCTTGAGCCAATTCTTTTATTTATTTAAACACTGATTAAAGATGTATTTGACACAAATAAGAGCTGCAGCCTACTTAACTGACACTGCTTATTTCTTGCAAATGACTTGATCCAAATACTGAAATCCTGCAGGGTTTTTCCTGGCTGAGAATAGGCGAGCGCCCCTGGAAGCACAATCAATCTGTGTACAGTAAAGGCAATGAGTTTGTGTTATCTTAAAATGTCTCAAATCTGTTTTCAGGTTATTTTTTTAAAAAAAAGAGTGTCCAGTGTTTGACTACATGAAATTCCAATTAATTTTCAAAAGAAATCCTCTGTCAGAAGTGCTATAAACATCTCTATGCATGTCGAAAAAGACTGTCCTGGTGCAGAAATGCACTATAAATTAAAGTCTAAGTCCTAAAATTACTTGTCTGTTGTTCTGTCTCTGATTTGTCAAAGCACTATAAATTATGTATTGATCTATTAATAACAATATTGATACAATATTTTGATATACTTCTACTACGAGTATACAAAGGCAGACAGGCAAACAGATTACTAAAAGAGTCTATTTAAACAGAGAGCCAAACATGAAAGTCACATGAGAAACATACAATTAAAAAGTATGATTTAATTTTAAAACAGTGAAAAACTAAAATTAGACAAAACAGCTGCAAGCTAATAACCATATAATCAGATGTAAAGTCATCACATACAAGCAGGTCTATAAAGATGAGTTTTAAGAAGGGATTTAAAGGAAGCCAGTGAATTTGCTATCCTTATCTCCTCAGCCAGGCTGTTCCAAAGCTGAGGGGGCCTGATAGCAAAAACACGGACACCTTTAGATTTAAGCCAACTGAGGATCTAAGGGCTGCGAACTAGTTCAGAGGCGGGTCATCATTTATGCTCTGCAGCTTGAGGCCAGACCCATACGTGCTCTAAAAGTGATCAATAAAATCCTAAAATCAGTTCTAAAACAAAGCAGAGACCCTGGAGAGAAGCAATGATTGAGATGATGTCATTTAAATGTTAGAACCAGTAAGAAGCTGATCTGCTGTTTTCTGAACCAGCTGGAGGTGAGACAGCGACTCTTCGTTTACGTCAGATAGGAGGGAGTTGAAACAGTCAAACCTATTATTAAATTACTCCTGGATTAATAAGCAACAGATGGCCTGTTGTTGAAGTCTGTTGTCTTCCCCCCTTGGTTAACCTAAATTCTTGACTCCAACCAGTCTTCTTTTGTGGTGCCTAACATGACTCAAGTTTGTGCTACACATAACCAGAAAGTTTTCTTTTCATATATACTCAAGGAAAGATCATGCATTGGGTTAAGAAACACCTTTCCAACCACATTGTTGCTTTCTGCTCTCAGAGTAGAAATGCGCCATAAACAAGTCCATTTACTGTGTTCCATTTTATAAAGCCAGTCAGGCCAGCTTTAAAGACAACTTTCTTTTATTTGAATAACACCCTCAATTATGAGAGTAGAGCACTTTAGGAAAGACTATCTAAAGGGACAGCAAAGCAACATGATTGCTATCCAAAAGACAGATTTAATGACCAAACCAAATGAAGGCTTTGTGCTACACTGGCCATCTTTGTACACCGTAAAATATAATAAGCTGGCTTTCCTTAAAAAAAATGAAAATCCATTCACTTAAGAAATTCAAATTGTCCTGGCAACCACCTGTCACTGGCTAAAATGATTAAATACCAACCAGCTGTAATTTGTTGCTGGTGATTTCTGGCAGTCAATTACTGGTGTAATTGACTGCTGTACCAAAAACCACCTTGCGATTGCTTTGGCTAGCAGATAGCCATGGCTGCCAGTAGTTTGTTTTGAAGACAGTGACTTGTCCGCAATCACTTGTCAGTTGCTCGCTGAGTGGTAAAGAAACTGTGAAAAGTGTGATGCAAACCATAAACAGAGACGATTCTCACCTTCAAAGTAAAAGTTGCGCCTTTTAAAACATCTCGTGAGATGAAACCTTTACTTGAAGGTAAATGTTCTCCGTTTCCAGGTTTCACTTTTGCTTGGTGGTTAATCAGCAAGAGTTGGCAGACAAGTCAGCATCTTCAAAACAAACTATCGCCGACCAAAGCAACCAAGGAGGTTTTTGAACCTAGCGACAGTTTGAGGGGCGAAACGCAGACGTTAAGATCAGCGATTGTCCAATCTGCCCCAACAGCCACAGCCACGCAAGTGATCAAGAGAGAAACTACAAAGGCATACAAATTTATCAATATAGTCTATTCTGCCCACAAGCTGTGGGTCATGGCCGAAAAATCAAGCGTTGTATTTAAAGCAGCCAGATAGTTTGGGCATCTGTCTGAGATTTGTCCTGGAAGCCTCCCAGGTGAGGTGTTCAACCTGAAGGAGATTCTAGGACAGACCTGGAACACACTGGAGAGATCTCAGCTGGCAGGTGAGAAGGAGGTCAAAGCGTCTCTGATTAGCTTTTAGAAGATGGATGGAGGGATGGAAACCTTGGTAAATGCACTGAGCTTGTTTAGCTCTAACGAATGAGCCTTTAAGATACATTGAACAAACTCCTGATAGACTGTGAGTGTCTAAAAGCTTTCCAGATGATGTTAGATTAGGATAAGAGTTGCGTTAGTTTAGGTTTTGTTATCCTTATTTTACACACATGTCAGCAGGTTGTTAAATGAAACATTTTTCACTAATGATTGTGGTATTTAAATTGGCGCAGAGAGGAATTTCCCAGATTGAGTTTCCCATGATTTACTTCTGTCTCCTATTTCGTCCATTAAAGGTGGATGAATAAAAGCAGATATGTGAAGCAACTTCTCCAAAATGGTAAACAACCACTAAATGTCTGTAAAGCCCAACCAGAGTAATGAATCCATCCATTTTCTAATCAGTGAACTTTGTGACAAGTTTCTGAGTGTTGCTTTTTTTCAGCACCACTCTGATATACATGGCACCACGGAGAGGAAGAGGCACTCTAGCGACTCAGCACATCTGGGGGAAAATCTCAGAGGAGCTGCTGCTTCTTGACAATTCACGATTTATGACAACAATAAATTTAAAAAACGTGTTTGTTTTTTTTTTCTTTGCAAGGTGGCAGTGGATTCATTGGCAGACTGAAACACTTAGAAATGAAAAATGAGCAGAGCCCCACACATTCCAGCCCAATCTAAAAAGGTGTAAAACGTTTCCAGATGGCTTCAGGGAAATTATTGTAGCGTGTGCATATCATCATCTTTTAGTCTTTTCCCCCAGAATATCCCAGTTGGCTCCTAAAGTGGCTCATTATCATTTTTTTCCTTTGCCACTTTTTCACCAGAACAAATTGTGTTGCTGGAGAGTCCAAAAAGTAAATTCTGATGTTTGCTAGTATTTGGAGGACAGGAAACGCCATTAAAGTACCCCATCCACTACTAAAAAAGTACTTTTCTATTAAAAGAACCTTGTTTAGAGACCTCTGGCAGCCAGAGGGGCAAAGTGTGAGGCTCCACACTGGGCCTATTGTTTGGTAAGTCCCATTTGTGAATACCTCCACAGGACCAGCCCCTTCATTAAAAACAACAGAGTCACTGCTGCTCTGCTCAACATCCCCTCACGCTAGCTGCTGCTGCTGCACAGCAGCCTCCAAAATCAACGGCGAGCAGCTGACAGCACAGCTGTTTAAATCTAAGGCACTCCAGGGTGAAGTTTGAGAGAAAAATGTGGCAAAGTTATATATCTACATCTGAGCCATTAACAAGTAAGCTGGTCTGATTTCTGAGCCTAAGATGTTATAGATCATGTTTTACTGTCTTGTGTGGGGACAAAATTAAATTGAAGGCTGAATTTGGTTTGCTGCATGCATTTCATCACAAAGCAATACAAAGAAACATATCATTCAATATACAAGTCTCTTTTTATTAAACTGCATAGACATCAGTTTACGTCTGTGTACATGTCAGAACAGAGATCTATTGCCAAAAGATTTCTTAAAACAAATTCATTTTATTCAACATTTTCTGCCCTGTGAACTAGATTTAGATCCACCCCCAAATTAGGATATTAAAAAAATAGTTAAATGTATTAAAAATAAACATGTAAGCAGCAGTAAATATATATCATCTTTTAAAATTATATTTTTTCTTTTTATATATATCTTCTTATTAAAAATATAAAAAATTAAATACTAATTTCTCACTGGGTAAATCACTTCTCAATAGCTACTGATAGTGGCATAAACTCCAAAATGTTTTTAACATTTTAGTGGTGTTTCTGTAGGTCAAGCACTAAAAGCAAAACGGAGGCCCCTCTGCAGGTGGTTGGTCTTTAAAATGGCCCAAACAACTCTGCTGTCCGCCTCTCTGTCCATCAGCAAAGCCCCAGTAGTGTCTGCAAAAACAGGAAGTCATCTGTTAGCTTTATATGAGACAGAGCCAACGATGAATAAGCTCCAAGTCATGGTGTGCTTTAATAAAGGATAACTTATTAAGCAGGGCTCCAGATATAACACTGTCATTTATGTACAGAGATTGAGTCTTAATATAGTTTGAGAGCACAAAGTTCAAAACTGTAGGTCAGGAACAAAAATACATCACAGAGTTTCCCATCACAGAAATAGATATTTGTTGTCCCTAAATCCAAGAAAAGAAACTTACCAGCCAAGAATCCAGGAAAACTAGTTAGCTAGTTGGGAAATCACAATGTGTTTGTGGATTTGGGCGCTGGAAAAAACAGAGACGATCAAGTTAATTTTATTCAGAAATAAGTGTAGGCTCTGCATCTAATTATCTGCACATTAATAATTAATGGGCATGATCAACTCAGATTCAGGTTTAGTGGATTTACCTCAGGCGGACAGCCGCTCCTCCGTCTTTCTTCCACCATTCGTCTGATCAAAATCCATTCTGATTGGCTGGTGATTAACACTTGTTTGTGTCAATAGTCAGTATTAGAAAATGGATCAGATTACCAGTGTGATTTATTAGTTTGATTTGTTAATCCTCCATAAAATCAGTGCATTTATCAGGGAGAATATCCTTGACTGCCTAAGTAAAGACACCTCTGAAGATGTGAGCAAAGAGGGAAGAGCAGAAGAATTTTCTTTCATTACATGCAGATAACACCCATGATATTAAGCAACCTATGGAAATCTTTCCAGTCACTTTATTTCTCGGGGCATGCATGATTTACTTCTTGAGTAATTAAATGAGGCTTAATGTTACAACATAAACCATGTAGACTGTGCCACTTGGGACAGAGCAACAATTTCATTTGAATTGTTTACACAGCTGAATGCCGAGCACAAAGTTAGAACCATCAGAAAAGCAGCAGGCAATTACTTTTTCCCTTAAATATACAACTAAAAGAAAGTGCTCAGGGGCAGCAGTAACAATTAAACACTGACGCTTATTTAAACAACTAATCGCATAATGTTCTGTTTATTTTTAACTTCAAACTGCAGTAGCATCTATATAGGGTGCACAGTCTCTAGGATTTCTTTTTGTCTATTGCTTCTAAAAACATTTAGTGAATATGCTTTCTATACCAGTGCTTCTTATCATTTTTTTTCATCTACTCCACAGATGTACTCAAAACACTTTTCTCTACCCCCAGACAGCTTTCATGTTCATGTGACAAACAACTAACTGTGTAAAATTACTACAGTAACAGTTCATCAACTACTTTTAGCTACTTCTCCATTTAGCAGCTATTAATTCCTATTACAGTTTATGTTTATTTAACAATATAACTTTTGCTGTCAGAGATAAACATTTACATATCATTTAGCTATCTTTCAAGTGCTAATCTATATTTTTAGTTAACAGTTTGTCCTTTCTTTTAGCAAAAATAACTTTAGCTAGCTACTATTTCAATCCTAAATAATTTATTTTGAACAGTAAGCTAACATTTCAATTTAAACTATATCTATTTTATTAAGCTAGCTATTTAATTGGTTTAGCCATACTATTAGCTAATAATTATATCTGTTAGCCATGTTTTTAGCTACCTACTGTAATTGTCAGTCACTACAAAAATAGCTATAGTTTTACTCAACTGTGGGATTTTACTTCTGTTAAATTCAACAGTGTCTTCATATAATTTATTTACAAAGATAACCATTTATCTGTACTTCATATTAATCCATAAAGTTCTATAACAATTTAATTCATTTATCCATAGCCCAGTATTAGTTAATAACTTTAAAAATATTATCACTTTATACTAACAGTTCCAACATTTAGTCACAATTTTACATAGCGTTCAACCATTTACTTATTTGTATTTTTTCAGCACTGTTTTCTTTATTTATGTATGTATTTCTTTTGGCTTCTGTTCTGCTTGTCTGTTTCTTTCAGTCAGCTGTTGATTTTTATTCTCAAACTTGTTCAGGTTGATTCAGTTCTTTAAATAATTCTAATAATTGTGCCAATCTGTCCTTGTACACCTTGGAAGTACTGTTTAAAGGCAGTAGTTTTTAATATTGAGGTCCCTGAGGGGATTGAAAAAACGTAAAACATTTCTCAGTGTCAGTCCTGCCAATTTTATTTATTTATATTGTAAACAACATGAAATATTAATTTAGGCTTTCATGGTGCTGTACATAAAAGAATTCTGGCTTATTTTTGCTTCTTTTGAATATTATTTTGCAGGGCTTTTATAATCCACTTGTAATCCTTTGAGAGAGGCACAATAATCAGCTCAAGTGATGTTTTCCACTTGACATCACCAGTGTGTGAATTATTAAAATAAGCAGCATTTTTCCTGACGTCAGCACAAAGAAAATAAACTTAACAAACACACTAATGATCATTAAGTGAGAGTGGCAGTAAGCGTTGTTTCGAGCCAGTATATGAGCTCACTTGGCAGCTTAAACACACTTCACCACCGCTTTAATGCCGTCACCTGCTGAGCAGTTGCTGTAGCAACAGTGCGTAAATACCAAACTACCACCTAAAGCAGCACAATCCATAAATCCTGCTTCAAGCACGAGCCTGCCTCTCGCTGTTTCTCTCAATCTTTTTTTTCTTTTTGTCCACATTTCTGCTGTTTGAGCTAAAAGCACCACAGAGAGGAAGCGTCAGCTTGATGCGATCAAACTCACCTGTAAATGAGGAAACTGGAGATTCCAAAAATGATGAGTGCTAAGCCAGAACCCACAGCTACAATACCCAGAACTGGCAGATGACCTGAAAACAGGAGGAAAAACAAGGAATTCACACTCTCATATGTTCAGCAGATGTCCACAATCATATCTTTGAAAATAAAGGAAAAACGCACAGATGTGACTTCCTGAAGTACAGCTGTGGTGCTTTAGAAATCTGAGACGAAATTTGAGATGCATTTTTTCGAAACACCGGGTCTCTGTGGCTTTTAAACCCCAAAACACGCTGCGCCAAAAATTGGTCCACCCCAAGGATCGGGTCCCCCGACACAAACAGAGTAACACAGTGTGCGCTGTTAAGTGCCAGGAGGATTGCCAGGATTTATACATCGGGGAAACCAAACAACCTCTGGTGAAGCGGATGGCACAACACAGAAGAGCTACCTCGTCAGGCCAGGACTCTGCAGTCTATTTACACCTACAGGCCAGTGGACACTCTTTCAATGATGAGGATGTAAACATCCTGGACAGGGAGGAACGCTGGTTTGAGCGCAGACTCAAGTAGCTATTTATGTGAAAAGGGAAAGACCATCTCTGAATCGAGGAGGGGGCCTAAGGGTACATCTTTCACCATCTTACAATGCTGTGATTGCAGCCATCCCCGAACTCTCTGTGAATGGTACTCATGGCCATTGATCAGTGGTCTTCGATCAATGGGATTTGGTCAGTGGTTGTTGATCAATGGTTATGACAATTTGCATATTTATGATCAAGGAACTGACCTCACAACCCATTGTTCCTTCAGTGGGCTGGTTTCAGTCAGTATGCAAATGTACTGTTTATAAGTTTGGGGAAACCTGCAGTCAGCTGAGACTGAAGAAGTCACTTGGATGAGTGACGAAACGTTTCTCCCAGAAAACGCTACTTCCAGATGAACAGAATCAACTTTTGGAGACTTTAGAAATCTGTCACCCCACAAACACACAGCCACACTCCCAACGCACAATTAAAACCCTAACAACGATTAATAACAACCAGTGTTGGGTAAGTTACTTTAAAATAGTAACTTAGTTACATTACTAGTTACTTCTATCAAAAGTAACCCAGTTACTTCAAGTTACTCGTTACTTTCAAAGTAACTAGTTACTAGGGAAAGTAACTTTGGTTTTACTCAGAATTCTCTTGTTAATGTGTTGCTTCCATAACTTTGCCAGTCTTCTAGCTTGCTTACTTGCCACAAGTGCACTGTGCCACCTACCAATAGAAAGGAAAAGATAATGTGCATATTTCCACGAGAGAAATCCCACGCCTGGACCGTCATTGACTGCTGCCATGATTCTAGCCTACGTCACAGCGTCATGTGCGCCTTTTACATCCAACACAAAAACTGCAGTCGTGGTGCTTTGATTGTACTCAGAACTCAGAAATTCTGCCTTCTGAATAGGAAGATGTAGGTAACACCAGACTGCAGATGAGCTGCATACAGGGCTGGAAAAACATAAAGCCTTTGAATGAAAACAAACGCTGTTGTGACAGTGATGTACACTGTTTTGATGGTATATGCATCAATCTATCAATCCTTTGTTGTAAGATTCAGATAATTATTTTTTAAAAGCTAGACATTTTAAATGAGAATAAGAAAGAAAAGTATTTCTTTGTGCCCCCGTCTCCTTGTTAATGCCCTACCTGCCCCCCCGGCAAAACTTTGCTAGATCCGCACCTGCACAGTTACCAGCTGTCAGCTACCTAAAAAGGATCCTGGGGTTATTTGTCTCTCAGAAACAGTTCATAACTTCCCTTCAACTCATTCATGTCACCTAAAAGGTAAACCTGTTTCTCCATCACCTGTTCAGCTCTGATGATTCAGTAAGGACATCTCCTGGTTTCATCTTCATGTTTCCCTCTCACCAGATAACCAAACTGATATCATGACCAGCAGCTTTTTTGCAGCTGTGGCTCCAGCAAACATCAGCTGATACTAGAAATTAATATTAAATAAATTCTAACAACAGCTGATCGAGCTTAAACGTGCTGCTGTTGTTTAACGCGACATCGGCTGGTTTCCTGTTTCTGGCGCAAAGTGGGCGATAAACAAACAAGAGAGAAAAGCTGATCAGCTGATCATTGATCAGTTTTCATTATTGAAGTAGAAACGGGAGAGGGAGTGGAAGAATGAGAGAAGAAGAGGCAGCTGTGCAGCAAAGACACAGAATAACTCCAGCTTTGTGCCTTTTTCATTGTAGCTGAATTACGGGACAAACTGTTCCTTTTCACCTCAATAAGAAACGCATAATATTTTCTCTGAATACCAGACGGGACGGTTGGCAACTCTAATAACTTATGGACAAAATAAAGTTCAACATCATTAACTTCATAGCACCCACCCAGCTGTATAGAAACTCCATCATGCTAGCTAGTACGCAGTACGGAAAAAGTCAGAATAACGAAAATAAACTCCACCTAAACTTGGTTTATATCTGACCCAGATAGACTGCAGGTCATAACTTCTTATCTGAAGTTCAGTTCACACTTGGACCGGCGGCCGCCTCGGGTCTCTTTTCCTTCTGCGTCCCCTTTCCCTCCTCCCCACCTGCTGCCTCCACCACTTGCTAATGTTACCAGTGTTGCCAACTCCTCAGTAAGGAAAATCGCTATTGGCTGTCCTAAAAGTCGCTAGAAGTCGCTAAATGACGTCATCACCTAATTTGCATAATTGGTCATGCTAATGTAATTGTAATCTATGTTGTTGGAGAGAGAAATAACATCGTGGAAGAGACATAAAGTGAGTAAAAAACGTCCTAAATGCAGTTAGAATTTATTCAGAACTACAAATTAAATTTATTTTAGTAATTATTGTTTTTTTAATGTCACAATTCCAACCCTGCTCCTTTACCCAGGCTTGGACCGGCAAAAGTGACCCGAAATAGGCACTCTGGTGGAGTTACTTTGTGTGTGTGTGTTTATAAGTAGTTTTAAACCTTGTGATCCACAAAACAGCATAAGAGTAAAAGAGTAAAAGAAGAACTGACTGCGTTATAGCACCCGCTGCTTCTTGAGAGTAAAAGCGATATGCGCATTCACGTCTTTTTTTAGCGACTTTTTTAAGAAAAAAAGTCGCTAGGGGGTCTGAAAACTCGCTAAATATAGCGACAAAGTCGCTAAGTTGGCAACACTGAATGTTACTGAATCTGTGGAAGCTCCGCGATAGCCACCACACGAAGTAACGAGTAACGACCCTATCTAAATCCCAGTAACGACTAACGCGTTCCTGATTTTGGCATAATAACTAGTTACCGTGCTCGTTACCACAATAATAACGTAGTTACTGTAACGCGTTACTTAATAACGCGTTAGTCCCAACACTGATAGCAACACCTGCTGGAAATCGGTCAGTAAAGAAGCAGCGGGGGGTTTTATTCAGTTTCAGCTCCTCTGTTGTTACTGAAATTAACAACAGATGCACTAGAGGGGCAACAATGAGACAACCCCCAAAACAATAATCTTCATCTTGTCTGACTGTTTTTTCACTAGTTTTGCATTTGGCTAGGGTCAGTGCCACTATGGGTAGCACGAGGAGATACCTGGACTCTGCAGAAGTTGCACAGGCAGGCCAACTCCTCTAGGTTCGCACATTAATACGTGCCATTACCAGAAGTTATGCTGAGTCTTCCAGCACAGTCTGAAGAGCATGGAGGAGATTCCAGGAGACGGGCAGTTACTTTATTAGAGCTGGATGGGCCTGTAGAAGGTAGTTAACCCATCAGCAGGACTGATATCTGCTCATTTGTGCAACAGGAAAAAGATGAGCACTGCCGAGCTACAAGAGCTGCATGACCAGTTTGGCACTGGGTCAGTGATGGTCTGGGAGGCTTATCCATGGAGGGACACACAGACAAAAGCCAGGGTTCAGCATATCAGGGGAAATCCTCAGACTCATTGTCAGCCCCTACACTGGTGCACGGTTCCTGGGCTCATGGTCAGGCATGCAGACCACATACCATTTTCTTCACTTTTACTTGGGTGTGTTTTTTTAATTCAGCCCTCTGTAGGTTGATCATTTTCATTTCCATCAAACAATGTGGCATCCTTTCATTCCTCACACATTACCCCGTATGTATTGCAATTTCTAAAATAAAAACAAATAATACATTCATTTTAAAAGGCCTCTTTTTTGTCTCTTTTGAATAATTTCTATTGCTCATTAATAAGACTGAAGTATTTCTATTATCCGATTACTCAATTAATTAATACAATTAATTAATACAATTAATTAATAAAATCAAATACTTGATTACTGCAGCCCTGATTCTAACAGGAGTAGTAGAGATGACATTGCTCTTCTAAGGATCTTTGCTATTTCTTCTTGTAAAATGCACACTGGTCACCCATTGCTCCAACCAACCACCACATGTAAATTCTCAGCTTTATGCAAAAAAAACAAACAATCTATCCTTCAGTATCCCAGGCAAGACTTGCTTATAAGGGCAGTGGGAACGGGTTCCAAATCTGATGATTTCTCCATGAAAACAACACCACGCCATGAAGCACAGCTTGTAATGTCACTGTTGTTCTCGCTTTGCATTTTTTAAACTTAATTAAAGTCCACCCCAACAGTTCAACAGAGAAAAAACAAAACCCATGAGCAGTCTGGTTACTTTTTACTTGTTTCGTTTTCTGATGTGTGTCAAAATACTGCAATTATCAAACTTGTGATTGTACTCTGTTTTCTCTGGCCAATTAATTACAGGTTTCAAACGCTTATAATCATCTCAATTATCTAATTCACTCCAAGCTGAAGTTGTGAAACTCTTAAGTGTTGATATGCTTCTCCAAATTTCTCAGCATTCATCATCCTTGGTGTTGAAAGTGAGCCTCCATTCATTATCCTGTCTTCACACCACAATACATTTTAATTGCAGTGTGGTTTTCCTTCTCTGTTTATCATCCCTGATAGAAAAAAAAAACCCCAAAAAGTGTCACTGCTCAACAAAGACAACTTCCTGCGCTCATATTTCACTGCCTGTCACTCAAGTAAATACTCCACTTCACCCATTTACTTTATAGACACAAAGAGCTGGGAAGGAACTGAAGAAAAACAAGGCATTTATCGCGGTAGCTTTATTTAAAATAGGAACAGCGCATTAGTGCCCTGTAATATCCACCTGATTATCAATTCCATTCTAACCAAGGTCATGAAAAAATATGCTATTAAGCTATTATACTGTGTGAACTTTTTATAATTCTTGTCATGAAATTAGTGTCCATTAGAAGACCTTGTGCTGCTCGTTTGTGACAGGTATAATCACCTGTAGGTAGGTAGAAAGGGGTAAATGTCTTATTACATTATGACGGGTCATACCATCATTACAGGAGGGGTCATCAGTGGAAAAGACGCAGGGGGGGTTGTCCAGTGGTGGGCCACCACTGGGCCAGTGGATCTTCTCTGTCTGGGACCAAATGATGTCTTTGGTGGTTCCATTGTAATATGCAACAACCTGCAAATACAGAGGAAAAAAGTCTTAATTTAAATATGCTCAGATACAGCACCAAGTGTTTCTTCTCTTTAGCCTCAAAGTGGTGGATTTAAATTTTAATTAGTCCAATACTTTGGACTAATATAATAATAATATATAATATCAACCCTCCACAGGCTGCGTGTTACCACCATGCCTGAGGAGTTGGTAATGTTTAACCTGGCAAGCATACTTGCTAAATATAAGTATTTGAAGAGGATAAATATAGTGAGATCTGAAGCTACAAAGCTCGTAGGCGACTACCCTTGAAAAGCATAAAAACAGGGAACCAGGTACCTTTGTTCTTCTCCAGTGGTGCTTCTAAAATTTGTCAAGGTGACAATGCTGTTATTTTATTTTACACCAGAAATGAACAAAAAAAAGTAAAAATGAAAAGAGCCAACTGAGTTGATATTACAAGAAGAGCTGCTTGCGTGTTTTTCCTCAAGTCATATAACAGATAAGGTTTTCAAAGAGTCTTTATTACCTTAGTTTTAACTTAATTATCGTATTACCTTCGTTTAAATTACTTTCCTGCAATCACAATTGTACAAAGGTATTTATTTACCCCAAGATTATGTGATTGTCCCGTCTCTGAATCAAAATATCAGCAAACCTATCCACATAATCAACATATGTTTTGCGTTACTAACCCCCTAACCTGGTATAACATAGGTAAATGGACTGGTTCTTATATAGCGCTTTTCTACTCATCTGAGCACTCAAAGCGCTTTACACAACTTGTGCATTCACCCATTCGCACAAGCACAGTGCTTTATAGCTAACATTCACACACATTCATACTCCGATGCACCGGAGAGCTATTTGGGGTTAGTAGCTTGCCCAAGGATATTTGGCATGCAGACTAGGGGAAGCCAGGAATCGAACCACCAACCTTCCGATCAGTAGATGACCTGCTCTACCACCTGAGCTACGGCCACCCCATAGGTGGTCATTGCATGCCATGCAATGTAATGATTAAAGGAATTAATGAAACGTTCAAGAGAAAATACAGAACTGTAGGATCAACATCCACACAAGCAGCGACCATCCTGAAAGGCTTGTGTGCGAGGGAGAGAGCTTTATTTTGACAGCTCCATGAGCAGCATCTGTTGTCCTGCTGTGAAACACGACTCCTGTGTTTCTAACGAGCCGGAGGAAGTTTTATGCTTTTCACCCCTGATCCCAACATGTTGTGTCCTCTCTGCTAAAGGCTTCAAGGCCGTCGCCCCTGCAGGGTCATCAAAACAATGCAGAATGCATTCAGTGAAGAGCCAGAAGCTGCACACACTGAAATAGCTCCAGTATTTCCAGTATTTCTTCCTCCGCCATCCATCTTTTACGTCAATGCGAAAATTACCGTGCTTCTCACTTGATTTATAAACTCCAACTCTTCTCTGATAAGTTTCAATTGCTAGTTCCACGTGATCCTCGATACAGGAAGATGTTTATTTTGGAATCTGTGCTCTTATTTAGATTATAAAAAATGATGAGTTTGGACATGTTTTGGCTACCTTGTGATTGGCAAGTTGCATGCCATATAAGCATGGTGATGGGCAAAAGTCTCAATTCATAGCTCAAACCTGAAGTTCACAAACCAGTGGGTAACAATGCCATCTATTACATGATATACTGTCTACCATACATATGCATTTGGAGTACCTTAATAAAATGGAAATACTTCATTTGATTATGCCAAAGTCATGCTAATGTTACTTTTTTTAATCAAATCTAACACATAAATCCACTTATTAACAGTGTAGCTTATGTTTTTATGTTAATATTACATATCTTCAAACATTAAGCAACAGAGGACGTTACAAGAACACTTCCACAAACAAATTTTGTTTATACGAGAGTTTCTGTTCAGTGGAAAATAAATATTAGTTAATATTCTGTTTCCCATAATCCGCTCATACAATATATAGACAAAATCATTGGACCACCTAAACAATACACCTACAGGAGTTGCTAACCCTTGGAAACCCATGCCGAGACGCTCCAAACGCTTAGCTTTTGTGCTGATGTTGCAATTATTGAGCTAGCGGAGGGTTGATGGATTTACACAATATTCTCTTTAACGCTTGACATGGCTAAGTGCTTAATTTTATACACCTGTGACAATGCAACTGAAAACAACTGAATCAAAGATGAGGAGAATACCTTTTGTTCATATATGTATCAACAAAAGTTCTAGCTATGTTCGATTCAGTTACAAAAATCTGCTTCTTATTTTCTTAAAGGGATTTTTCCCCTTGTGCAAAGATGAACATAGATTTTTATATTGTTTTATATTGTTAAGGTTGAATCCTAAAACTGCTCGTGATGTTTTCATCAGCCTGCTGGTCAATATGAATCCACCAATTAAAACCCAGGGATAAATGAGACCAGGAAGTCACACTGACAGCCTCTCAGGACCACTGTGAAATTCTAATTGAAGTCATGTGTAGCTAACCCACTTATTCTGCCCTCAGGGAGGAAAAAACACACTGGAACCGTTCACAGCGGTGTTTGCAGAGCACAGCATACAAAAATATTTTCATCGGACTGTTTGGGGGAACTGAGGTTTTATGCATCTTATCATTAGAGAGGTCAAGACCCCAGAATATCTAACAAACAGACCACTTTCCGTGCATGATGTCGAACATTTTATTTCACTGCGTCTACAGCCAAACATGAGGAAAGGCTGTGGTTTAAAACTGCACATAATGCTGAGAAGAATTTTGGGAAAAATGTACAGTAATTAGGGACACATTCAGTAAATTAGTCTCTCGCTGTCTGCAATTTGTTTATAATTTGGTGTCAACATCTCATTTTGTGTGGAAACCTCAGAAGTGTAAATCAAAAGTGTTCAGTAATGGGACTATTTTGTAGGAGGCAAACGTATAAACTTTGAATAATAAATAAAATATGAATTTGTTTTGCATTCACTACAGTATGTCTGCACTAAACTGCTTGTGACTCTTCTCCCAGGCAGTTTATTTAAGGGATAAGCCAATAAAAATTAATCACCGTATTAACCACAGTGAAGCTTGCTGCATGCAAAAACACTGCAGTAGAAAGAACGACAAGGTTTATTTAAAAGAATCTGAAAACACTCTCTTTGGTATTATTAGTTCAGTCCCAGCCATAATATGTATATTCAGCAAATCTATCTATCTATCTAGAGAAAGAGAAGGTAACTTTAGTATATCAACAAAAACATTTTTGAATTTTGAAAAAGTTCAAATGAAAAGTATAATTAAGAACTTTTGTCATGTGATGACTCCAAATGACACTATTTATAATGATTCAGTACTAAAGCTGTATTTTCATTACAATAATATCATCTTTTATGAAATTATACAACTAAAATGATGATGTAAAGGATTAAAAATACTTTGAAGAAGCTATAACGCTTTGCTACCTGTGTTTTTTTCTTTTATCTAATAAAAAAAGTAAACCACTTTGATAATAAATTAAATATAGAAGCCTTAAAAGAATTAGGGCAGTTTAACTTGAATCTCGACTTTTTCAGCACCAGAAGAAGACAAATCTCTGCACACCCTATTAAATCCTCTATTTTCCCTACCTTTTACTTTTTTCCATTTGCTAGAAAGTAAACATGGCCAGGGCACCAGCTGATGACACAAGTTTTAATAGATGAACAATGCTAAAAAAATTTTACAAGTAAACAATCTACAGCTAACAATGATAAATAAAATTCAAACCCTAAGGAAACTTTTATGTCGTTGTTCATATTCATTTGGTATTTTGTCAAAGTCACAAGAAACTTCTAGAGATGTGCAACAGAGGTGCATGAATCCCCTGAGCTCCAGGTTCATGACCACAGATGCACAGCTGGGTATCAAAACTCAGCCTCTTTTGGACCAAATTAAATTTCAAATAAATCCTCATTTTAACCCTTGGAAAGGCTTGTTTGGAGTTTCCAAGTTTGGAGTGTGTTTTATGCCTTCACTAGAAAGCCAACTGCGTAGCGATATGAAGAAATGAAGGTAGCGGGAGCTGGGGAAGAACATGCAACAAATGTCTCTGCACACAAGTTGGTATGCATCATAAGTCTTTGCTCACTACACTGTGCCAAAAACTGGTTTAACTGAGAAATGAAAGTTTACATTTCTGAAATGGGTTTGTGAGAAAATGATTGTTTGGTAGTGAAACGTATTAAACACTCATCGTTAATAAAACTGTGCCAAATCCCACTGATAACTGTGGCAGCTCTGTGATACTCTGTGTGCCTCTAGGTGTTTCTGTCATAGAGGTGCCATATGTTGGAAAGCACTTCCTATATCTTTAAATCTCCCTACTGTGCAAAATGCACAAATTTAGTCCGAGTCTTCTCGGAGCCTTGAGGGCTTATCACAGTAAAATCCAATAAGGTGTTGTCACAGATTAACAACTTCATGAGCAGCTAAAATAACTTTCAAAACCCTCAATGAAACTAAAACCATAACTTACCCCGTACTCCCCTGTCTCCTGGTTGGTCATCGCCCACAGGTCAACGTCAATATTTCTGGCATTTTTTTCATCTGTGGAAACAAGTCCGGTCACACCTGAAAACATGAAGAACGGCCACATTAAAGATTTGACAGTGGATCGCGATCTGTGGTGTTTTAAAACAAGCCAACCATGCACACAGGAGTTTTTATATTTTTCTTTCAAATGCTCATAGACAGCACTTTCTCTAAATTGTTTATAACTAGGAAATAGCATAAGCAACAGTCAGACTAACAGCAATAAATCCTTTGCTGAAAAGTGCACAACAAGTGTGAAAATCCTAACCGTAACTGTGACTTGTGTTTAATATAATAATTACATGACGGGAACTCCATTTGCAGCTTTTACGCTGAGTATTCTCCTGACCAAAAGCCTTTTGTGTAGCCTCTAAACAAAAGAAGTGCATTTGTTGAACCACAGAGGCACCACTGATAGCTTAAAATGGTCCAAATTCAAAATGTTTTAAATCAATGATGTATGAAATAAAAGTAACAGAAATGAAACTGTGACATCGAGGATTCAAAGCTGGGTCTCTGGTACATCAACTAGCCCCACAACAGAAAAATGTGGACTTTGCCAGCTAATCATCTTGTTTCTTTTAAACGACTGTTGAAAACTCATTTCTATAGGTTAGCATTTCCTTAATCTTTAATGTTCTTTAACCTTTTAAGTTATCTTTAATATGGGACTTTTATAAAGTGCTTCACTGTTTGGATAAAGTTATTATTATGGTTATTATAAGAATGGTTTTTTCATAAGGGTTCAAATATCTGGAAACGAGGACACTGAGTTTTTAAAAATTTTGCTGTAAAATCTACCACACATGAATAGTCCTAATAAAAAACGGAGAATTGCAGCACAACTGAAGCACCGTTTGAGGGCCTGCACATGAACTAAAACAACAAAACCAACAAGAGGAGAAAGCATTGCTGCATTTTAAAAAGATGAGAGCTTTCATCGAATGTTTGGACCCCAAAAACGCTGTTATGTCATCACTTAACAGGCAGACAGGATATTTGAAAAGCTTTTGTGTCAATCAAATTAGGTCAAGTTAAAGCAAAATTCGCTATAAGGCCAGGAAAGTTTCTATTACATCCTCATCGTGCCCCCTATTTTCTTGCTTTTTTCTCATCATGCTGAGAAAAAGAAGCTGTTGAACTCTTTCATGCCAAAACAACTAAATCCTATTGTTCTGCTTATTTCCATTTGATATGAGTGCAGATCTGGCAGCTGATAAAGTAAACAAGGAAGTGTGTGAGCGGGCACATCAAGCATCAAATGGCTATTAGCAGGAGTGTTGTGTGATAACGGTTCAATTATGCTGTAATTATGATGTTGAAAGGGCACATTTTAGTCGCATTCTGGGTTCAACGGTGCTTTACGATAATGTGCAGCTGGTCACTTGGCCTCGCAGCGAATACTGTTCCCTGTTATCTGAAGTGCAGTAACGGCTTTAGGGTGAAATGAATGGCAGTGTTTAAAGTGGTGGTGGAGACCTAAATCCATACTTTGCATTAGGTCTCATGCATGAACATTCAGCGATAGATGCAAGATCAAACAGCGACAGAAAGGCTCACTGTCGCTGTCTTTTAGTTTCTGAAACCTCTGAAAGACTTGTTGTTACAAATTTACAGAAATGTACTCACCCCAGAACTGGCGGTTTTGTGTCCTCATTGTGATGTTAATGCCGTCATTCTGGGCTCCCCCCTCTGCCAGTGTCTCCTGTAAGGCCATCGCGTATAGTACAAAACCATCATAGAAGCTGCCAGCGATGTAGTCCATCTGCAAGAAGAGACCAAACAGCAGCATGAGGATATTACACTGAGCCCTTTTAAACATTCAATAATACATAATACAATAAACATAATTTATCATTAAGTGCTGACAATGACACAGGGCAAATCAATTTTTTTCTGCACAGAATATCTGAAAAAAAAAAAAAGATTAAGCAGGTTACGATTCTAATCAGAACTCACAAATATGTTAAAGGTGATAACTTACCAACGACGGCTCCAAGTGCACACCAAAATCCCTCTGAGCTCTGGCATGGAGTTTCTTCTGGAAGTCTTTGTATTCTGGATTATCAGGAGGCCGGTACGTTATGACGAAAACAGACTAGAGGAAGCACAAAGACGAAAATGTTAACAAAGAGTGAAGATAGATATGAGAGATGTATTCTTAAAAATACTCTACATTTCCATGGTGGTATACACAAGCTTCCATAATTAAAATATCAAGAGCATTGATGGTGTGCTTAGAATGGTCAAAATGTTTTAGATGTGTTTTGCCGTTGTTTGAAGTCATCTTCACTGTGGAAAAATGTAGCATTACATATGCGCTGGGTTACAAGAAGTCAATACATTTTTGCAAAAAAAAAAAGAAATAGCTAGCACAGTGACCATAACAATCACGATCAAATGTGTCAATCATCACTTCTGCTAAGTGCACAATTTGATGTGCTTAATCAGAGACAACATCATCCTTCCACAATGAATGCACTAACCAAATAGGTCCATAGTATATATCTGAAATGAGATACGAAGACCCTCTTTTAGAACACTTAAAGTCCTAGTTGACTCAAACTAGCTTAATATTCAGTTGTTCATTCTCTGGCTGTAGCAATTTTATCATAGTAAATTAGAAAGAAACACAAACTAAATGTAAATGAAAACAGCTTGGCTGTGTAATACCCCGAGTTACCTAATGTGTAACCACCTAAACATGCAGTCTCTGATAATACAAAAATAAATGCTGTTAAAGTTGTTGAGAGAAATAATAGTGAAACACCGAACAAATCCAGCGTGTTTGGAAGGGTTTTCTAGGACATGGAAGCACAGCTTAGGTTTACAAAGTTGCATCTTAACAAACAACACGAGTTCTTGAATAGTGATGAGACCAAAGTGGAGTGTTTGGCCATAATGCACAGCACCAGATTTATTCAAGGAACAGTTATCGCTGTTTTAAAACAAGGTACCAACTTAAACATCAAATATAATGAAATACATGTATGCTTATTATACATAGTTATGTATTTGTATTAAGCAACTACCAAAAATTTAAAAGGCCTGTTTTTCATCCATCCACCCATTTTCAACCTAGACTCCAACATAACTGAACTACTCCCCTCACACCTCTGTCAGCAACTCATCCCTCACTCTGGTGACTAATTCACACTTTATTCAGTAAAAAGCAGGTCCTAAAATAAAGCAGCTGCTTAGACAAAACCCTCTCCAGTGTGGAATATGTGTTTCGAAAAAACATAAAAACACTATTGGTCTTATAATTCGTGGTGCAATTACAAATACAGCCTGACAGAGTGTGTTGTTACTTCTTTAATGACTTCAAAAATTGGTTCAATACAAACTGCTCTGCAGGCACAAGTGCTGAGAGAGACCTTTAGTCTAGCAATCAAATTTTGACCCAGACGTTTCAGTGAAAATATTTACCTTTGCTGACCTTTCATTCTGTCAATACACTAGTCACCAAAACAAGTGTTTTGCAAAAAAACAAGTTCTTTTTTTTTGGCTCTTATCTGGAAATTCTACAGCTTGGTTTTCATGTTACAACAGTTACTGGAGACCTACCACAAACTTCCACAAGCAATTATTGCTGTGAAGGAAACATATTGCGATAATGAGACCTGTTACGGCATGCAAACAAATTAACACCTTTCATGATGAAAAATATCAGATCCAAAAATGTGGCTTTACAGCTCAGAAGGTTAGAAGTTCAGATTCAGATGAACAGATAGAGACACAGAGTGTTTATCAGTTCATGGTTTCAACATTGCAAAACAAGCACTTCCTTTCATTATTAAATCTTCTCTGCGATCTTAAAATTGCTTCCTTCTTAAAATAAATCCAACCCCTGTGGACAGGTATACAGTTTAAATACCTTATTATTTGTTAGGATAAAATCTATACTTTTGCAATATTAATTATTTTGTTAAAACCCGTTGAATTTAAAAAAAGTCAAAAAACTGTCAAAAAACCGTGCTGTAACATACGTTTTACAAGACTGTACAAGAACATTTTCCAGCTATTCAAAGTTAATGTTTTATCTTATTATTGGGAATTTAGGCAAATATATGCTGTACATTATGTCTTAATCCACTATTTATTATGCAAGATTTATTTTACAAAGGCTACTCTGCTTCAAAACTACTGAAAATACTTCATTAAGAGAATTAGGGGGAGCCAGCGTGACATTTAGGGGGATAAATTAGTCGACTGACACATTTGTGCCTACTTTCTTATTTCTCAGTGCACTCATTTATAGGGCTAAAAGGCCTCCTGTAAAAACACATCCCCCGATTCATTAATGTCAACAATTTCCCTCTTTAAAGTGGTCAAAGTGTCTGAGAAGAGGAACAATTTGTGTCATCTGAGACTGAAGAGACCAAATTGGTTCAACTTTGTAAGATGAACCAATCTTACCAGCTTGTAAAAGTTTATTCAAGTCTTCCATCTACATGTCTGTCATTACCATAAACATTCCCATCTTTTTAATTTCCACAGCCATGTTGAGTTTACTCAGCCCAATGGACACGGTAACTGAAACATGGTAATGCCACTCAATTAAGCGAGATTACCATTTCCCATGCCAAATGGCGGTCTTGTGTGATTTCCAATAGCAAAGCAAGTGAAACAGTGATTGCAGCATCTAATAAATCCAAGCATAAAAAGGTATGTGTTCATTTTACCTTAAAAACCTTGATGGGATCAGCCCAGTCAGCTTTCTGCCACGGTTTGCGATCTGCCAAGATCTCAGCAAACACATCCAGATAGAAGATAGCATAGTTTTCTGGGTCCTGGATATCATTCTGAAACTGTTCCATGATGGTCATAAACGTCTCCAAGGGCCCACAGATGTACACGACTGTGAATAGAAAAGCATCAACCAATCAGTTTTTAATTTTCTTCAAAACATATCAAAAAAGTCCATCTTGTGCTGGGTTCAGATCATATTTTAGCAGATGCATGTCTGGTGTTAGATAAATGATCACTCATATCATGTCATTTTTAACACCATTTAGATTACTCAGATCAGGGGTGTCCAACTCCAGACCTCAAGGGCCGATGTCCTGCAGGTTTTAGATGTGTCCTTGAGCCAACACAGCTGATTTAAATGGCGAAATTACCTCCTCAACATGTCTTGTAGTTCTCCAGAGGCCTGGTAATGAACTAATCATTGGATTCAGGTGTGTTGACCCAGGTGTTCACCCAGGGTGATATCTAAAACCTGCAGGCCCAGAGTTGGACACCCCTGACTTAGACTGTCTGTTAGCATATTTCTCACTTACCTAGTGCTCTATGCACTATGGAAATAAATGTCCTAACATGCTAAACGTATTTGTCGGCATTGCAGAAGGTGGATTTTGTTTTCAAAAAATCCAATTCAATCCAATTCAAGACCTTACCAAGCACAGGTCTTGAGCCACCCCTCATTTCTTTACATTTTAAATGGTGAAATAATTGCACCAATTTACTGAGAAATGTGCAAACATAAATGGAAATACAGTTTAATGGCACTGGACTGCCACTGATGCCAGTCCAGTTCTTTAGACTTGGTACACCTAAACCTTTTTTTCCCTGTTTCCCATTCTTAAGAAGCAGCAACTCTTACACTGAGATTATTCAGATGAGGTTTCAGTGAACAGTAGAAGGATCAGCTAAAGAGCCAGTCATCTCAGGTCATGTATCAGGTCTTTGCTGGCTTTTTCCTGTTTTGTTTTGTTTTGTTTTGTTTGTTTTGTTTTTTTTGTTGTTTTTTTTTTTGGGGGGGGGGGTTGTAAGCACATGACTTCCAGATACGGTTTATCTTGTGTCCTCCACTGGTCCAGTTTTTTCAAATCTCTTAAGGACATGTTAGATGGCATTCTGAGATACCCTAAGTATTCAGCTAACAGCTTTTTTCTTATGTCTGTAAAACTGTGCTATCTTTGGCTTTTTTTTAGTAGATTCACCTAAAGAAAATTTTGTACAGGCTGTTAGTGCCTAAATATACAATTTACCCAACAATCATATGATTGTTGGGTTTTTCTCTGTATCTATGAAGCGCCTTGAGGCGACTTTTGTTGTGATTTGGCGCTATATAAATAAAATTGAATTGAATTGAATTGAACAATGGGTTCTTTGTAAAGTTGTTATACAGAATGTAGACACAAAGCTGGACCATCCCTTGAGTTAGGTGCTTTTTATGCTTGAACGAACAGTGTTAAGTGGCTTAACAAACAAACAAAAAAAGGTTCCTCTTAAACTCGTCAGGACTGGATAGGAAAATGAGTGAAAAAACAACCAGTGACAAATGACAGACTTGGAAAGACCTTCAGAAAGCCTGGAGAACTACTGTTCAACACCACTTTAGGGTGGGACATCAGCTCACAGCAATATTAGGGGAAACACACTGACATTTACTTTACTTGCATTTTTTTAACACTTACTGAATGTTCATGCTTTCAGATGCTGCTAGACATTCATATCAGCACATTTCCTGTGGCTTTGATTAAACATGTATAAGGTTCCTTGAAATCCAATTGATCTCTGTTTGCTATCATTGTGACAACACCAATAATCTCTATTAAAACCAGAGCAGTGTGACACATTTTCCACAGTTTCTTGTGGTTTCACGTATTGAAATGAACAGCACAGTCTAAGTAGTGGGTAATACACTTTGACAGCTGGCGTTTATTTCAACTTTTGCAATGCCTGATTCTAATAAATGTCAGGCTACAACAAAATGGTCTGTAGCAGGAAAGAAAAAAAATACACGAGCAAGCCAAGATGGAGAGAAAAGCTGTACAAAGTTTGGGGTGGGTATTAGTTCAGAGGACCTCGAACAGTGGAAACAAGTGAAGAAAGAAGAATACTGGACTAAATATTGTAAATATTTCAAGGGTACTGGAGATAAAAAAAAAATAAAAAAAAAGTATATTTGGCAATACACAAACTATAATCCGAGAGCTTTACATAAATAAAACTGTCAAAATATTTACTAGAATCAGAAATGGTTTTAAAAAAGAAAAAACAAACAAAATTACAACTCACCCATTCAGTCCCAAGTTTTAGATCAAGATTCAACTAAGGCAACATTTCCCTTGGTTTTGTGGTTTAACCTGATGTTTTCAGACATTTCCAGGTCTCTGAGCCAACTGAGTTAAAAATGGTCCAAATCCATTAAATTCTAATAAAATGATTGGTGCAGCTAATCTCCAGGTGTGACAATTAACTTTAACATCTGGGAATCGATGAAAAAAAGGATTTTACAAGATTTAGATTAGTAAGAAGTTGGCAGTCATTTATCTAGGTAAAAATATTCTGGCCATAGATTTGATTATTGCAAAAAAAAAAAGCAGTTTATGAAACCTACACTTTTAATGTTTGGAAATTAACCAAAAACAGAATTACATAAAACGCAAAAGATACTGCACCAGGAACACAAACATAATAAAATGTCTAAAAACACAAATTAATGTGTCCAGTTCTGACAGTACTCACTCTAAGCTTACCTTTAAACTATTCAGTTGATCGGAGACTTGAAAACTTTTTTTTCCAGGTTCTGGCAGTGTCT
The DNA here is from genome assembly GCF_963576455.1 of Neolamprologus multifasciatus. Lineage (NCBI taxonomy): Eukaryota > Metazoa > Chordata > Actinopteri > Cichliformes > Cichlidae > Neolamprologus > Neolamprologus multifasciatus. The sequence continues at coordinate 34,330,832 of NC_140445.1, read as the reverse complement.
CTACCTACTACCTTCACCCTGCCACCTACACCCTCCTGCTGCTGAGTCATTTTTTTTAACCCCAAAAAGCTGCATTTTTTTCCATTAGTAGGCTCCCAACTAACAGACATTTCCTCATGTTTTAGAGCTGCTGCTGCTTCAACCTCAACCCTCAGCTCTTCCAGCTTGGGTCACCATGCCAGGTAGCTCTGTTGTCTGCTGGACCGATCCCAAAATAAACACGTTACACAGCCAGACGGAAAATGTCCTCTTGTGTTGCAGAAGTCACTGTGTTTACAGAGGGTTATATAAAAGTACCTAAAAGTGACTCTAAAGATTGTTTTTAAACCAAAATCTTGATTTAAATTCTGTTTTGTTTTTTTAAAGATGGCTTCATGATTTATATAATCGCGTTTCAGTTTTACCTCTAACAGAAAGGTTGTGGTTTCAGTGCTCTGTGTTTTCTTTTTTTGAAGCATTACTAAACATTGCAAAATAGAGCATTTGCTATTGTGTCAGGATCTTCTGTGTTTTTACAAATTGGCATGCGCCACCTATCCTGCAGTGTTCTGTTTTGTTCATGCACATATTTTGACACTGACCCAGATCTAAACACAAACAATTGTCAGTATTTTCTCTTACTGAAATAACACATATAGTAACGCATGTATTTGTGGCGGGTGTTTGTACAAACTCCTTCCTATTCGCTTTACCCTCCAAACAACGCTGTTTCAAGATAATGATGCTCATTTTAAAAAAAAAAGGCTTAAAGCGAAAAACGTCTCTTTAGGAAAACACAGAAAATGTGATGTTTATGGTGTTTCAGTCTTAAGAATAATATGCAGAAACTGAGCATAATGCCACAATTATCGAGAGCACAGTTAACACTTGTTAATGATACATTATGTAATGATTTGTATGACCATAATTAATTTTGGTAACTTTCAGAATTAGCTATTAAATATACTTATGCTGTAGGGTCCATCGTAAAATTTACATGACATAGCAAAGTTTTCACAGGAAAGGACAAATGTAATATTATACAAAAACATGGGATATTTCATCATTTAGTCTTTTTCTACTCTTCTTTATTAAAACATGATGTGATGGATCCTTAAAGACTAGACATATTAGTGCTTTAATGAGAGCAGTTGCTGTGTCTGCTACCCAATGTTAATATACGTTGTTTTAAATTTCACTCGGAGCTTTAAAAAAGAGAACCAACATCCCCATTGGACTCCAGCTTAGCATGTTCAGCTTGTTATCAACCAGTGTTTTGTTAGTTGAGTGCTGACTTCATCTTCACCAAAAAAACATCCCCCATTTTTTCTACCCTTATTACAGCTGTCCTGCGATCCATTTTATCTCATTAAATTACCATATCCGGTTCTCCTACCTAAATTATGAAGCCTGTAATGTTCGGTTTATGTTTCAATCTAAATAATACAAAATAACAGATAAGGCTGAAAACTGTTCAACAGCACCACAAACTGAAACCCCGACAATTATTGTGTGTTGTAATTTGACTGCATTTGTTTAGGTGTATTTCATAAACAGGCGACGGGTTGCTGATTAAGGCTTCAGTAAGTCGTAATTTGAGAGGTTGTTCTGTTGTTTTCTTTGCTCACTGAAAGGTGTAATGTCATACAGCTGTTATTTCTGGATCCATAAAAAACCATTTTATGTCAGGGATTTATAACAGACAGCACAAGACTGCTGTGCATACTATTATATTTTTATTTATTTTAAATTCTTATATTTTACTGCAGGTTTATCGTAGCTCTGTAGTGTGTATATGTCTCTAAAAAAGAGTTTAAAAAGTTAAAATATGAAAGATCCACCACTATGTAGATGTCAGTTATAGAAACCCCTTGCATTTTTATACCTCTTGCAACAAAATAAGAGAAATCATAACATATGACTTTATTGACTTAGATTCTAAATCACACTGTTTTGTTTCAGTCTGTTTTGGGGCTATTTCACTGTTTTGGTTGCTTCATAGGTAATCGCATGCAAATGCATGAACAGAAAGGAAGCCAAGAATTGCACTCAGTGTTTTTGTTGCCTGGATTATGCAGGATTTTCTGACATGTGCCATGTTTGTCTTGTAGATGAATCTTTTTAAGGTGGGATTACCCTCTCCAGCTCTTTGTTTGTTCATCTTCTGATCTTTATGAAAGGCTCTTGTCAAATAAATGACTTGTAGCACAGCCTCTAGCCTTTCTTTACACAGAAAACTGTAAAGCAACATGCAGCTCAACAAACCTGCAATGGTTGAAGATGTTTTCACGGGAAACAGGATTTCTGTAATTAGACCGAGGCACTACCTGAGCTTCATTGTGAAGAGACACACTTTTCATCCCTCGATCAGAGCTGAAAATCACTTGCATATGTACTTGAAAAAGAAAAAAAAACACATCAGGGCCTGATGTGATTGCTGAAAATTTCCCTCTTGTGTGCCATTAACAGAGTAAAAAGCATCAAGACAAGTGGGAAATGTGATGGGAGCTGGAATATATTCAGTGTTTAGGCACTGTGCTAGATCTAAAAAAGTGGTCCAAAACCTTCCAAATCACAGAGGAATAGCAGAAGCTAGTCATGGAGTAAAGCGCAGCATTTATCTCAAGAAAATGTATGTTTGTTTTGTTTTGTTTTTTACGATTTCTACTTTATTTTTAACACGGCAGTTTGTGAAACTGCCATAGCTTTTAATTTATTGATTCGTGTTTTCTTTCAATCTTTCTTCTATTGCTGATTTGGTTGAACAAACCCTTTAACTAAATACACTCCCTGACAAGCCTCAGTGCACTGAAGTTAAATGTTTTTCAGTTTACCAATACCCAGATAAACAGGGTAACAAGCCACTGCTCCCACTATGCTAATGGTTCTTATCAAAGATCATAATGCTGGCAATCTGCGCAAACCAAAAGACAGCTATCCTGATGTAAAGAGCTATTCAATTCAATTCAGTTTTATTTATACAGCAACAAAATCACAACAACTGTCACCTCGAGGCACTTTATATTATAGGGTAGACCCTACAATAATACATACTAAGAAAAACTCAACAATCATGTGAACCCATATGAGCAAGCGCTTTGGCGACAGTGAGAAGGAAAAACTCCCTTTTAACAGGAAGACTTTTAATTTACTGGAGTAAATGTTCAAAGGTGCATTTTGGGTACATTTTAAAAGGTCCTATAAGTATGTGGAGTAGATGGTTAGTAAGGAGAAACTTGTATATCTGGCTCATCTTTTCGCTGTGATTCCTTCTCTGTAAAAATAATTGTGTTTACCCACTGGCACTCAAACCTGCATGGAAAAGATTGTGGTTTGGGTTAAAATATGCTCCTCAACAACATCAAGTCTGCACATTGAAAAACAAAAACAGGCATTCCACCGTGTGTTTAAATGTTACGCTGAGGGCTTATTTACCAGTGTCGTTCGCAAGACCCATCTCATATTTCCCACAGACACCAAGAGTTACCTTGGGCTTAATTTGAAGACACCAAAGGGGAGCAGAAGCTTTAACAAAATGGCAGTATTTAGACTGGGCTGACTATGCGCTGTATATGTTTCCTGTAACCTTAAAATAAGTCCAAATACTAATCTCATTTATCCATATGTGCACTCACTGAGTGATTGCTTGAATTTAAGTCCAAAGCTGCTGTCATATTTTAATGTGAAGGCTTCTCCCGTTTCCTTTGTTTCCCCCACAGAACAAACCTTCACTAAAAAGAAAGCCTAGTCCTAAAACAGTAAGTATTTTATTCTATGCTAATCAGTTATCTAAAAGTGGTCCTCCATATTTCATTTAATTTCCAACTAATCTGCAGGTTTAAGGAAAAGAAATCTCTTAAATCAGTTTTGTTTTTTAAAATATGGCCAACAGTCAAACAAAAGATTTTCCTTTACAAAAGTTAAAAATATTTTCCTCCTCTAAAATTTGTGGTCAGTTATAGTCTACTGGGTGGTGACGTTACACACCTATAAACTGAAATGGGATTAAAAATGGGATGGCTGTGACTTGTCTGTGAAGGAGTCTGGTCAGTCATATTTTGTTGAGCCTGACCTATATTGAACACTGGCACTCATGACATCATTGTCTTATAAACCGGCTTCTTGAACTAGTCTTTGACCATATACCAGTACAAAAGATGGACATAGCCACTGTGACACCACTCATCCATGCATTTCTTTCAGCTCTTCCACAACAAACTGGCACCTTCAGCCTGTTTTTCCAAATAGACAAACCTTCTCAGGAGCTGCACATCACCAGATACACACATCAAGGTAAGAAGAGAGGCAAGATGAAGTGATGCACCCATCATGCCTAGTGCCTACTGTACAAGCCAGTATGTGCTCCAAGAATGAGGAGTGCTGGAGAAGGCCTTGTGCATCGGTCAGACTCTACCATCATCAATGTTCTTGGTAAAAAATTAATGCAACACTGGATGGAAATAAATCTTGTGACATTGCAGAAGCGTATCAAAACAATGCCACAGATAATGTGTGCCATAATCAAAGCTAAATGTGATCCAACAAAATATTAGAGTGTGTGACCTTTGTTTTGGTGGCGACTTTTTTTGGGCCAGGCAGTGTATTTTATGTGCTTGTATTTCAGTGATGCAAAATATACTCTAACAAAGAATAAAATGTCCTTCTTAACAGAAACATACCACCACTTCTTGGATTACTTCCCCCATCTAATTTTTTTGGATATTAAAATCAGGAATTTGGGGGAAATTGGAGGTCATAGTGGAACAGGTGAAAGGGTTTTTTTTGTAGCTTCAAATAGCATGCAGTAACTTGGTAAGCTATTAAACCTCCAGTGATATAAGGCGTCACATTAAAAGTCTCAGCCTTTGCTTTTTTAACCCAGTCTGCAGTCCGAGCTGACAGCCCGGAGGATATCTGCCGGGACAAAAGTGAGTGCTGAGCCACAACAAGCCCTGACAAAACCATTAGCTCCTCTGACCTCCAGCTCACTGTGGCAGCTCCACAATTTATTTGGGGTGTGTGCGTGGGGGTTTCAGCTGCCAGTACGTTTCTCCTCCTTTCCCTGCTTGAACTACCTTTACACTGTGTTTATCCCACTATTTGTTGACGCTGTTACTGTAACAACAGATGTTTAAAGCTTGTTTGCCCGTGCCAGAAACCATAATACTCAAGGATTTACCGCTTGAAGCAGATTTTGCTCTGACTTGTTGAGTTAATCCAAAAGTGATTCTGTCCAAATGTTCCTGCAATTATAGAGAGATGAATAATTTGCAAATATACACTAGCACTATCAGGATACATTCCTGAAGACCAAATATAAAGACCCCATGCAACGCACTTCACTCATCGTCAAAGCCTTCATATTACAAACTGTGCAACAGTCAAGAAAAAGTCACATATTTGTTTGTATTCTTGGATATAATTTTGTTTTTCTTCTTGACAGTGAAAATTACTTTTTTCAACTCTGTGCTTGCTCGGAAGTTTAGGGGGTTTTTTTGCTGTAAAGAGAAGTTTTCTTCCCACGCAGTGAGCAGCGGACGCTAATGTTTTTGTCACTTTTTACGGAATCAAACTCAAAGTAAGGTCAGTACTTCCACGCTTTAAACGCTGCACGCTCATACTCTCTCCCGCACTCGACATATTATCCATTGTTGATCTGCACACAGCTGTTGCCAAGAACGTCGCACACGCTTACGTCATTGTCATGAGACACTCTCGCAAGAAAATCACGGTTTTAGTAACGCAATAACGCAGCGTGCTTACGGGAAAGTAACAGTAATCTAATTACCGTTTTTGCAATAGAAATCCCTTACTTTACTCGTTACTCAAAAAAAGTAATCGGATTACAGACCATCTCTGGTCGTGACACACCAAAGTCACTTTAAAAACAGCAACTGATTGCAAGTTGTTGCAGACCCGTCACTATTCTAGAAGCAACCATTTTACAGGCAACGACATCACAAGTTTGTTGCAAACGGTCACAATAATATCCACTGTTTTCTGTTGTGTGACTGTAGCCTAACCAAGCTCAGTAACCAATACAGCCAAATAGTCTTAATGAGAACATATTTTAAATTAATAATGCATATATAACGTATTTAAAATTATACAGCTTAAGTGTTTTCTCTGGTGCATGGAGTGAAATGATTACATCCACCACCAAACCCCTCCAACTTCCAAACTTTGCATTCTTTCATCCCTTAAAAAGTGGAAAATACTTATTTCGTGTACACGGACGTGTATCAATACAAATGAGACTGTACAGATGAAGAACTGGGTTGAGGGTCTTAAAAATAAGAGTTGGAAATTCTAATATGATTTAATATTTAGATAACATATTAGGATCTAATATCTTATCTAAAGTGAAGAACAAAGTGTTAACTGATCCAATGATAACCTTACCATTCAGAAGACTCAGAAGATTCAACCACACAAATGCATTTCCACAAGAGCAGTAATCATCAAATCGGACTCATGATATTTCCAGTTTGTAAAGGACAGAAGAGTGGTGAGAGATTTAAAGGCCTCCTTCTGCTGCCTTTAAAGAAATAGCAGTATTATGATTTGTTGACGTCTAGATGAATGGGGTTTTTTTTTCAGTGGGACAAAATATTTCAAGGTTGAAGCTTTAAGGCTATCTAATAGTCTGCTGACACCGTGGCATTGTTGGTGTCGTCTTGTTCCAGCTCTTCTACTGGCTGCAGTTTATTTCTGTTTGTTTCCACTAAGGGAAAACTGTGTTTTCATGTTTCATAATGCCCCATAATTTAATCAAACGTGGAGTGGACCCCAACCTTTTCCATCTCCTCTACACCCACAGCCCTGGACTCCAAAATACGTCTCTCTTCAACATTTTTATTTTTCAGCAAACTCATTTAAACCTGTATCTGCACGACTTTCAGCTTACCATTCCTGTACTATCCATCCATCCATCCATTCGCTTCCGTTTATCCTTTTCAGGGTCCATTCCTGTACTACTAGCAACTATTACTATACTGCTGCTACTTTTGCTGTAAGCTTATTATTTCAACCATTTATGTACGGTTTGTAGCTTTAACAGCTCTTCAGCTTAGCTAGAAGTTTGAGTTTTTACTGTTTAATTCGAATTAATTTATAACTTTATGTTGAAAATGTTAGCCAGTTACTTCATTTCAACTATTAATCCGGTAAATTTAGATTACAGTTTTGTTTGGACTTTTAGCAAACAGTTTCAGTTGTTTATCTATATTTTATATAAGGTGCTGCGCAAAAGACTCGAGTCATATAGCCAGACCTTTCTGTCAGTTGTTTTTAACCCTATCTTGAGCAGCAGTTCTCCAGGTGTGATAGAGATCTTTCAAAGTTTTCATTTGGCTGCTTTTTCATTAATTGTCCATCCAGTCCTTCACCTGACCATTTTGAAAAAAGAAAAAAGTTATTATTTGGTGAACCACTTAACATGACCTACAAATCATTCCAGGACTAAAAAAGGTAAGTAAATGGATGAAACAGTGTTGTTTTCTACACATAACAGACAACTTAGCAAAGAAGTATAATCTTCGTTGGGTACTTTATTACCAGGAACCTGTTGAAAAAACACATAATGCTCTCATTTCTTTAGTTTAAGCAATAAAAATGTGAATAATAACACAGTTCAACAGACATAACATAGTATTTTGAGCCCAACAAGTTGATTCCTAAAGAACTTCTATATGCATACTCAGCATGCTATGCAGTGTGACCTTAAAAGCTTTGAGGACAAGTCTGAAGCACTATCTAAAACAGATGAGATAGCAATAGAACAAAGACCGGACACAGAACTTAAGGGACGGATCTCAGGACAGCTGGCTGTCAAGAAGCCATTTATAAGGGTGGGAAAAGACTGAGGGACATCAAATTACACAAGAACTGAAGTGAAAAGTGGCAACAGGTATGAGGAAGTGATGTACCCAAATGTGAAATTTCTGGTTCAGATAAATGTTTGGAAGAGGTCAGGAGACAGGTACAACAGTGGGTGTCTACAGCCATCTGTAAAACACGGTGGGGGCTCTATTGTTAGTTTGAGGGATGTTAGAGATTGTAATAAGCTTGATGGTGGGATGAACACAGGAACGTGCTCTCTTCAGGATGGAAATGATGCCAGCCAGATTCTCAATGCAGTAAAAGCATAACTGGATAGAAAATCACACAAGGGAACACTATCAGTCATGGATCGGCCTCACCAAGAGCCCGGATCTCAAAATTACTGAAGCAGTGTAAGATTATCTTGATGGAGAATGGAGCAAAAGGCAGCCAAGAGCTCTGACTGTCTTCGTGAAGCCGTGGAGAACAAGACTGCTTAAAGAAATTAGAAGAAAACTTTCCTAAGAGAGTTCAGGCTGTGCTGAAGAACAAATGTGGTCACACCAAATATTGATTTTTCAAGCTTGTTAGACTCATACAAGCTCTTTTTTGATTTATATACTGTATTTATATGTAAGTTTGCACAAGCTTCAATAAATTTGTGCACCAATTTCATATTTTCCCAGCTAAATGTGAACAAATGGGGGGGTGGCTTTAGACTTTTGCACAGTAATGTAGTTTGAACTGCATGAACTGGGAGTCTCTGTTTTCGGGTCCCTGTGCAAAACCCTCAAACAGCTTTGCTATTTTTTTTTCTCTTTGGAAACTTTATCTCCACGTGATTTTTAAATAATTGATATAAACCTAACTTACCTGGCTGCACAGCAAATATTGACCAGGCTGAATTGATTGTAAGCCTCCTTTATATTCTCATTACAAAGCAAGCAGCACTGTTTGGCTGCAAGGACACACGTTTACTCACAACTTCCCTCTCTCTGTGTGTCTTTATTGCCTTGGTCCTCTACAAGGCAATAAACCCAAAGCAGCAGACTGCCCACAGCCTAAACATTCCTGTGTAATAACTCCCGAGTAAACAGGCTTTCCCTGCACCTATTCCAGTCCACCTCTGTTTGTATCTTCTTAGGAAAAAACTTCACTGTGACCTCATTCTGGGAGAAAAAGCAAAATGCCTATTGTGGACATCTAGTTATTTCCACAACGGTCTGATGCATCATTTCGAATATAGATTTTTTTTTTTCCCCTCAAACAATTGGGAAATAAATCTGCATGCAGGCAAACTTAACCAAATTGTTCCCCATGCTGATCATCCAGTATGATGGAAATTTCGCTTTCCATCCACTGACATTATCTTTATAATATCCAGCTGGAGATCTGCTTTACTTCAAGATAAAAATGCACACACACACACACACACACACACACACACACACACACACACACACACAAATAAATGTTTTGGTTTTTTTTAAATCATACTCTTTTAGAGCTGCTGTTTCTGTTGGTTTGTAAGATACCCATTTTTTTCACTTCCCAGATTTCAAACTTTTAATCACACCTCCCTCAGCATGAACTTACTTCTCCCGCTCTCCTTGATAAAAGTAATGACATCCTTGTGGTACTTGTAGTCCTCCTGGTACGGGTGGGCCCCCACTGTAATGTTCATCTGCTCCTTCAGGTTCAGGTAAATCCCCTCAGAGAGGAAGTAGTGCGGCCGGTCGTCCTGCCGCCGGTCGTAAAATATCACCACTGCCCGGGACGTCCAGTTAAAGTGCGTGTGCAGGACGTTGGCGAAGTCCCCGAGCTTTGTGGTGGACGGTCCGCTGCGCACAATGGTCCGGTACTCCTCCCGCTTGTCGAAGCCGTACGCGGGTCCACCAGCGGTGATTAGCGGGATTTTCCAGTGGGATGCGAATCGCCCCACGGAGGCAAGCGGGTACACGCACCCGGGTCCGAAGAAGGCGTCCGGGCGGATGTATAGCTTGGCGTCCACGGCCACTACTTGCGCCCGGCTCTCGGCGCACGACCCCGCGGCGGGGTCCTCCGTGCTATAGTTCAGGATGTTGATGGAGCGGTCGAGCAGAAGCTTGTGTTTGACGTGCAGGTCCTCGTGCGCCATGAGGAGTGCCGGGAAGACGCGCGGAAGAGCCCACGGGTACTTCTGGTGGTTGTCCGGGAGCATCACGGCCACGGTTATGTTACCTCTGCAGCCGGGGAGGAGGCAGCAAGACAGTGCAGCGAGCACGCAGCATCCCAGCGCGCCTCTGCATCCCATTTCTCGTCTCAAAGAGAAAGCGCACGGCAACGGAGAGCGCACTGTTTGGAGAGAAGACACGGCCGGATGTGGCAACCTGACACCAAACCGTCTGCCTCACACTGTCTCCTTCTCTCTCTCTCTCTCTCTCTCTCTCTCTCTCTCTCTCTCTCGCTCTCTTTCTCAATCACAAGTGCCACAGAGTCGGTAAATGCGTCATCTTGTCATGGCAGTCCGGTTGTGCCACGCGTCTCCGATGCGTAAAAATCCACCGCTAGTGAACTCGTGGTACTTCCAAAGTGACTTTTCCAGCGCTGCGCAATCCTTACGCTGACAGTCTCTCGGAGAGTGATAACACACATCCAGATGACTCCAAGTTAAATCAGAGCAGCCCTCTGCTCGGCCCCCACACGTCACACACTGCAAGAAGTGCGCCCTACAGTGTCAATAAATCAGCGTGTCTCAGTTTATTTCCTTTATTCAGGTAATTTTTAATGTTTCACTGATTTAAGATGATTCCGATACAGTCTATAATAAATTTGAAATCTAAAAAACCTCATTGTGCCCACTTAAATGAACCACGGCAGACTCTGACTGTCACTTATGTGCTTGGAAAAATGAAGTAAACTGCATCAGGAAGAAGAAGAAGGTGCCCTGAGTCACGCTTATACACGTGAAGTGTTCACAGAAGATGACAAATCTAAACACGTCAAATGTTAAAATATTTGGTATTTTTTGCAGTGTATGAAGAAACAGCCCATTAAAAAGCGGAGTTAGGTCGCCCCCTGCCTGCCGTGTCACATATTACAGAGCAAGCATGTTTAGAAGGAATACGTTTGGGACTGTTCTTGAGGCTGCTCAAACTGTGCCAGTTTTAAGGTGCTGGTGTTACTAAACTGATTTAGGGTCTTTCAGGTGAGCTGGTGAAGTCACTTCAGTCTGCAGATGTTACACCTGAATGTTGCTGCTCCTGTTTGTGGCCCCAAACTACAACTTTTTCAGTTTTTTTTTTTTTAATTCTCCTTAGCTTTTAAGTTTATGATTTTTGGTTGTTTTTGCTTTTCACTTTGTATCTCATGTGCATTACTAGTCTGTGTATTTACAGGGACACTCTTGGAAGGGTAAATTGTTCCTGTTTGTAAGTAAAGTAAACATACTTTTTGTCTGTGTTTTGCTTGTTGGGTTCTGATCACAACAGGGAATCAGCAAAGTCTGGAAATTTGATTCACTTGGTAAAATGAGTGCTTGTATAAAACGTCACAGAATTCTTTCCAGGCATTAAAAAATTCCCAGGAGACTGCTAGTATAGTACGGGACACGAACAGTTATACTTTTTTAACATTACATTTTGATTAACCATCCAGCCTACATCTGTCACCTGTCACCTTATCTTTTTAATTTTCAGTAGAAGTGGATAGTTTTGAGTTCCACCTAACTAAGGATTAAAATCCAAAAAATAAAAGTCATGGAAGAAAATAGGAAGTTCAATGGTGCACACAAAAACAGTGGGTTTCCAAGCACCTCCTATGTGCTCCTATAGCACCCACGGATGTCTTAAGCGCTTGAGTTAAAGTCAACGTGATCTCTTTTTTTAGGTTCTTAAAGTTGTCCGAGGGAACCAAGAACCTAAAAAAGCAGTATTTTCCCCCTAAACTCAGCCAAGTAAGGCTCAAATATGGTTTGAAGCTCCAGCTTGGGGTCAAAATTCCTTAAAATCGTCTCTGTGTACAGCAAAGGTTGGGCCAGAGAAAACCTCTTCTCCCACATTGAAGTAGTAGATAAGCAGATATAGTGTTTACTTATACTTATTATAGATATTTTATAGATATACTCATCAAGCATCGTGGACAGGGTCCAAGAAAAGCTATGAATAAAATTTAATGTTAAAATGAATAAAATGTCCAACACTTTGTTTTGTTTTTTAAAAACTACACACATACTGTATTTTCTTCAAGACAATTCAGGCTCTTCATCACTGCTTTTGAAAATAAATGATTCATTAATGTTTAAGTTAGCGATGTGCGATACCACTGATTTCCTATCTGATCCAATACCAAGTAAAAATCAGGGTGGTATCGACGATACTGACCCGAAACCGATACTTAATGTGCTATTGTATTTCTAAATGGTTACAGGACATCAGACTACTTGTTCTTATTGTTTAATTATAAAGAATTATCATATAGAAATCAAAAGACCTGAAGTTGTGTGTTAATTGACGCTCCTTGAACACGTATATCTTGTCATTTAACATGTATATACTTGCCTGGACATTTCAACAAAAACATTCAATATTCATACTTTCCCTCATTCACAGTAGTGCTGAGCCACACTACAAATTTTGGTATCGATCCAATACCAAGTAAATACAGGGCCAGTGTTGCCAAGGTTAGTCAGGCAGCTAATTGGGCGAGTATAGTGTGCTATGACTTATAAGATGAATTCTCAATTTGCAAATTCTGAACACAATTTAATCACCACTATATCACTGTGATTGTTACTGTCCACAATAATTAGTTAACACAACAAAACACACCTTTCAGCTTTTCATGTGTTTTGAAACTGGGTTTTTAGAGACCTGGAATGTAAACCTTACAGTCTCTAAACCACACAATTTTCATAGTGCATGTTTGAGGTTTATTTGTTCCAAAGATATAATTAACACAGTTCAGCATGCTGCATACTGAACTTGCTAGTATCAATCTGATACCAATACTAGTGTTGGTATCGATACTATCGATATTTGGATCGCTCTGGCCACCTCTAGTTTAAGTTCAGTTCTTTTAATTATTTTTTTTTTTTGCAATTGTTGTACTAAGTAAGGTTGACTCCTCTTTGATATTTGACTCTACCTTAATGGCTTTTCCTGCTCAGCTGGAACTTTACTCCTCAGAAAATAATCTAAAATGTGGCTTGTGAAGAGGCAGGAAGAAGTCATATGCAGCAATTAAAATAGCTGTTTGCTGCTTTGATGCTGCTTCTTACAGGGTTTTTTTTCTGCCCAGCTGTGATCACCTCTACCCACACAGGTAATCTGATTGCACCACTACTCTTATAACTAGGTACGGTGCTTGGAATCAATTATTGTAATCAAATTACTCAGGTAATCAGTGTACTTGGGTATAACTGTAATAGAGTACTAAGGTAATAAGATTACTAGATAATCAGAGTACTTGGGTAATCCGAGTACTTATGTAATGAGAGTAGTGGTGCAATCAGATTACTTGTGTAATCATAGCACGAAAAAACAAAAACAAGACTAAAAATAATAATACACACAGTTACAGATCCGAGTGAATGACTTTATTTTCTCTGGAAATACTTCACATATAGCAGACATTTTAGGATGATTCATACAGATATACGGTTAGTAGAGAAAACTGACTTTATTTAACACTGATCCTACACACCCAGAAGTCACAATGAAAAAATCTGCTTTTACACTCTCAGCGTTTGGCTCCATATCAGCCCCTGATAAGCTCAGACAGGTATGTATGATACTGAACTCGCTTTAAAAATAATCAGTGGATACATGTGCAGTTTGCCATTTGAGTTGTGTTGAATTCTCCCAGTTCTTTGAATCTTTGGGCTGAAGGAAGGACACTTACTCGGTGTATAAATGCTCAATCAACAATCCTTTATTTCCATACAATTTTCACACACATGAGCATAAACCATCCGGATGGGGAGAGATGCAGAGAGGGTCACAGCAAGTCTCAAAATGGCGATGTATTACACAGCTTTTTATAGTTTTCTACTAGCCCCCACCTGGTCGTAAACCTAAACATTCACACTCTCTTATCTGTTGTGGAGCCTAAGTTATGACCTCGGGCTCCCTGTCTTTCTACCCCCTACAAGGGTGGGGGCACAGAATGTGGTCTGTTTCTGCTATTATCGGCACAAGGTCTTTTGCACACAACATTCTCAGAGAATGATTTAAGCAGTCTGACATGACAAGAAAACAGCGTAAAACATTCACAGCAGATAAATGGTGGCGCCCACCTGTCTAACAGAACCCAAAGGATGGTCACATTCTTTTAATCCCCAGAGATATACTTGAACTTTTGTCTATCCTTCTAACAAAATATACTGAGACATTTGGTCTAATCATACTATAAGAAAATGCAAAGGGGGTCATGTTCTTTAACCTAAAGATGTAAGGAAAACTAAGTTACATATTTTGCACACATCCTAGACTAAGGAATATAATTATGTTCTACAGCTGTTTAACATAACTCATCTACCTTGACTATGGGTATAAGAGAACCTAATTCAAAATACTGATTTCACAGTTGCTATCATGAAACTGACCATAAACATTAGAAAAAGGCCCAAAAAGGATTACAATTTGTGGATTTTATTCATTTTTCCCCCTTAAAGGGGTTTTTAGCAAGCATGCCCTGTCAGTTGGTCCACCTCTGTTCTGGTCCAGATCATCTCTCTTCACTCCTTCAGCCAGGTGAGCAGCTGAGGTGTGTAGTAGGTGATGATGATGTCAGCGCCTACATCAAAGAGCAAGGAGAAGCTATTAATATTAGCCAATTCCAGAGCAGAACTAACACTTAATTAAAGCTACATAGAAACTGGATGTAATTTTTCCCCTCACTTGGGCCCAGACCAGAAGACCAGATTGTTACTGACCCACAAGATAGCAGATTTAATTACTGCTAGCCTAATCTATGAGAATAGTATATTATTAGATGTATATTTTCTAATATAAAAATATATATTAATTCAATTCAATTTTATTTATATAGCACCAAATCACAACAGTCGCCTCAAGGCGCTTTATATTGGTAACTGGGGATTAGACCACACTGCATCAGACCCTGCAGCTCCTCCTGCAGGTGGTGGACCAACCTCACACTTTCAGGGTGAGCACAGCCAGGCCCAAGCTACAACGTGGGGTGTCTTCAAGCATCCACCCCGGGTTGGGTGGAAGAGATAGAGGTAGTGGCTGGGAATCTATTCTTAGAGTGCTGTACCAATGAAAGGACCCAAATAAGCAGCAGGTAATGGATGAAGAAAAGTAAATAAAGCTTTAAAATACATGTAGCAGTGTAACTTCTGTGCCTCCCTTTAGACTCACCCCTGCATGCTGCAGGTACTGCTGCTAGAGAGAGACAGGATAAGTGCTGTCAGTCTTTATCAGTTTACAAGAAATTCAAAGACTGCGTCAAGCTAAATGTGTTATCTGTATTCTGCTGTCACTTTAGCTTCCTCTTAATTCAGCTGACTGCTGTGGACTCATCCTTGTCCCTTTCACCACAGACTGCATCAACGTGAAAAGTAAGCAGCTAGCTAAATGATGAAAGAAAAATGATTCAGAGCAGCTTGTGATCATATTTTACAAGATGGTGAATGTTAAACGTTCCTGAGATCCCTACAAACTGTGCAGAGATCACCAGCTTCTTATTTTTGCTCTGGGGTAAAAAACAGCCGTCATTTAAGGGTATTTTAATGACTCTAAAAGTAAAAAATACTGGCAGTGGCCTTCTAGTAGATACTCCTATGGTATCAATCTGAAAGTCTTATGTCACACACTTCACAAACTTTGGTGTTCACATTGCTCAAAACCCCATATACCTTTTACAGTTGAGGGGTAAAAAGTAAAGAGACCAAAAGTTATCAAAAGATAGTTTAACTATTGTTAAATCCCTTGAAATAAAGCTGAAAGTCTGTACTTCAGGCACATCTGGATGGGCTGATTTAAAATCCACTGTGGTGGAGTACAAAGGAAAAAATAAACAGGTAAACACTAGTGTCACTGCACAAACACTTACTAGCCTAACTGTATCAACTGTTGTCTGAAAAAATAAAACATAAACAGAGGTTAAAAATAGCACCTGTAACATCAGACTGGGGCTTTAAAAGCGCAGTGTTCTGCACATTAAGAGGTTTTCTTTGAGGTAATTAAACACTGTCAGAGGGTCTCACCTGCCCTGCGGAACGCTGTCATGGCCTCCATCACAGCCGCTTTCAAGTCAAATGCTCCAGCCTGTGCGCCATGCCATATCATAGCAAACTCCCCAGACACATTGTACACTGCCAAGGGGTGAGTGGGGAACTGAGGGGAGGAAACCAAAGAACATTTAATATTTTAAAGTGTTGCTAATTAACTGAAGGAAGTATGCTTTATTTGAATTCTCCCACCCTCACTGGACTGGTACATGAAATATAGCTGCTCACCTTGTCTTTGACTTCCCTCATGATGTCCAGATATGGCAGACCCGGCTTCACCATCAGCATGTCCGCACCTTCTCTCACATCTCGCTCCTGCAGCACAGACCAACAGCTCAGGATCCCCAACAAGTGTTTGAGCGTAAAAATTTTTTTGCCAAACAGACGTGTCCACAAATCATTTACCACAGCTCTGATGGCGAGCCCTCGCGCGCCAGGAGGCAGCTGATAGCAGCGTCTGTCCCCGAATGCAGGCTTCGACTGTGCGGCATCCCTGTATATGAACACAACAAGGGGTGGGGTTAGGCCTCTTCTCACTTCAAAGTGCCCCTTGACTGATCTGTTAACAATGGAGTTTGGAGTTCACTTACCTGAAGGGACCATAATAGCAAGAAGCAAACTTTGCACTGTAGCTCAGCACTGAAACCTGAAAAAAAAAGAAGAAGAAAAAAAAAATTCAAGAAGATTTTATTTTATTACAGTTTTTGTCAAGAACCTTTTTTCCCCCCTGATGACATAAAAACTGTTGCACGGGGGACAAAAACTGATGAAGAGTATTGACAATTTTGTAGATGAATAACAACAGGATGAAAACGGTCTGGAGAGATGAGAGCCAATCACAACTAATTAAGATGTGTAGGAAGGCGGGACAAGTTTGGAAGTGATCCAATCAGAAGTAATCTCATTGTGCAGAAAGGTCAGATGCGCACAATGTGATCAGCTCCTGACAAACAGGGCGGGAGTTCCCATGCTCCCCGTTCCTCATGAAAACATGACAAAATGTCAATGCTTGGGAGGAAGAGAAGAGTAGAAGTATGGACACATTTTGATTTGGTGTCAAGGAAAATAAGGCTACGTTCACACTGCAGGTCTTAATGCTCAATTCCGATTTTTTGATCAAATCCGATTTTTTTGTCTGCTCGTTCAAACTACAAATAAAATGTGACAGCAAACGCGCTCTAGTGCAGTGGTTCCCAAACTTTTTTCACTGGGCCCCCCTTTGTTTTACAGAAAAATGTTCGCCCCCACCCCCCCTCGCACGCGTACACATGCGTGCACACACACACGCACTAACACATCCTCCAACCACACACACCCATATTTTGCTCAATTGCGGTTTATTTCACACCTCAAACATTTAGTAAACAATTAAGCAAATACAAGTAATCTGCAGGTAGTAAGAAAATAAACTACTAACTCTTTTACGCTGCGTCCGCACCTACACGGGTATTTTTAAAAACGCAGCTGTTTCGTCCACACGTAAACGGCGTTTCGAATCACTGAGATTTTTTAAAACTAATTTTTTTGCGTTTACGTGTGGACGAGGAATACAGAGTTCGTCATGCAATGTTAAAGCTATGTGCCTTTTTTCACATCAGCTGTGCGCTACGTTATTGTTTACATGAGAGGAATTGCAGAATGGCAGATATTCAGATTAACAGTATTTTGTCTCTATCTTCAGGTTTTACACGCTTACATATAAACACACAGTTACTGTCCCTCTATTTAGAAAGGCAGAGGCGTCACGGTGTAATTATTTTACATGTAGTTGTTTTTTTCCTGTGTAATAATGTTCAACATTGCTATCAATACATTTGTCAAAAAAAATGAACCTCTGTGCAAAATGGGTTTAAAAACATAAACAGCTGTGGGATACTGTTTGTCTGTGATTTAGACAGGGGGAACAAATCATGGCAGGTACGGCCTGATGTCATTTGTATCCCACTGTAACTTTACTGTATAAAGAGCAAACATCTCCAAAATGTCAGGAGTAGTTAGTCATTACAACAAGTGTTTGTAAACTAAAAATCAAGAATGTGGGATACTGTTTGTCCGTGATTTGAAGAGCCCAGCGCTGCTCCCAATGAAGTGAAAACCAATTCTGCAGGGGAGACCTACCTTGGCACATGTGCAGGTGAAGCCAAAGGGAAGACATGCTTCACCATATTTTCTAGTCTTTGGCTTAGAATGAAGTTGGTTTGGAAACATATTCAGCGATGCTTCATCTCCTGCTTTCTCCTGCCCCGTGCTAGCAGCGTCCAAGCGTTGTTTGTTTGGTTTTTTTTCCTTTTCATGCGGCGTTCCCCCCCCTGCAATGGCTCTGCGCCCCCCCTAGGGGGTGGTCCCCACACTTTGGGAAGGTCTGCTCTAGTGTGAACGCTCAAAGCGGCCCGCATGCGCAAAAGAAGACGTCACACACAACGTGCTCTGTTTAGACCCAGAGCAAACAGTATTGTTTGACTAATGGCCTTAATATAAAGACTTTGGACTTCACGTTTCCCAATTTTTGCTTTAAGTTATTTTGTTATTTACATAATAATGCAGATAACCTAATAATTATCCTTATTGCTGTTTTAGAGAGGAGCGGTGCTTCAAAGGATAGTTGCAGATTTCTGTCAGAATCTGCAGATTATACAGTATAAATAAAATGTTCACGTTGTCTTCCCAACAGTTTCACTAACATCTACACTGGACGGACAGGAAGCGTTCGCGATGTCTTCTCCAGTGCTGATAATTGGCGTCTGTCTTGTGTCAGTGACGTAAAAGACGGATTTAATGCGACATGACCGTTCAAACAGCAGTCACTTTCTAAAACATCAGATATGTATCGGATTCAGTAACACATACGAATGTGACCCAGATCGGATTTGAAAATATTGGATTTGTGCTGTTCACACTGTCATACCATGATTGGATATGGGTCGCATAGGGTCAAAAAATTTTTGAAATTTGATGCACTTTCGCCTGCAGTGTGAACTTAGCCTAAGACTCTTGGTAAACCATGTGGCGCAACTCTCTCTGGTAAACAAACTTTAACATTAGTCAAAGGAGCTTTCAAAGAAAAGCGTCTGGACTTCTTTAAGTTGCTTGAAGACGTTTCACCTCTCATCCGAGAAGCTTCTTCAGTTATAAGGTCAAATGGCGGAGAGTCCCAGAGTTCCTTCTTTTCTTGTATTGTGAGGTTGGACGGAGGGAGAAACCTCTACATCAGAGAAACCAAACAGCCACTTCACAAGCGCATGGCACAACATAGAAGAGCCACCTCCACAGAACAAGACTCAGCTGTCCATCTGCATCTTAAGGATAAAGGACACTCTTTCGAGGATGCCAATGTTCACATTTTGGACAGAGAGGACAGATGGTTTGAAAGAGGAGTGAAAGAAGCCATCTATGTCCACTGTGAGCGACCATCTTTGAACAGAGGCGGTGGTTTACGACACCAACTCTCTGCCATCTATAATCCAGTTTTGAGTTCCCTTCCCAGACGCCTTAACGCCCACTCACATCCTGGGCCATCTGACCTCAGGAATTCGCATGATAAGGTGGGGCCAGGTTTCACAATGAGCTCACCCGAAACTCTGGCTGATTGGGACCCACACCCGCTTTCACACCTTGGCTCAGGCGATTAGAGGATCATCAGGGGGTCCTTTTGTCCCTCTGTGGGGGGATACTCCCACTGGGTTTAAATCTGGGACTCCCCACCATTTGACCTTAGAACTGAAGAAGCTTCTCGGATGAGAGGTGAAACGTCTTCAAGTAACTTAAAGAAGTCCAGACGCTTTTCTTTGCAAGCTCCTTTGACTACGATGACCTGGATGACTGAGAACCTTCACAGACAAACTTTAACATTCAATTCTTGGATGTAGTCTACTATAAATCATATGATATTTAGTCAACTAAAACTAAAAGAATTTAGATGCCTAAATAATGACTAAAAGGCGCTGACTAAATCTGAATCACAATTTGCTGCCAAAATTAACACCATATAAAAATAACAATGACATAATCCAATTACCAGTCACTGTCTGTGTATCATGAGTAGGGATGGGTATCGAAAACCGGTTCTTGTTGAGAACCGGTTCCCACTGTTTCAATTCCTTGGAATTGTTTGCCATTTTTGCAAACGATTCCCTTATCGATTCCAGTCGCCCCGAATGACGTCACCACGTTGCGGAGCGTCATTTACCTGGCAGGAAACACGGCGCCTAAGCGGCTCAAACGCTCAAAAGTTTGGTTATACTTTACGAGAACGGATGACAACAGGGCAACTTGCAATACTTGAAAAGTAGATATTTCATTTAAGGGAGGAAACACTACGAAAATGCAAAAGCATTTGCTCACAAAACACGCGATGACCTTAAATGAATGTCGTGTTTTTAATTCCGCTCCAGACTCGTGAATCTCAACCCAGCAGCAGCGGTAACGTTTGCACGTCCTCTCCCATTAATGCGGCAGGTAAATAATCAACTAAGAGTGCATATTATATTAGCGCGATCTGCCTCATTACAAAACCTGCCATTACTGTGCATTTAGTTGACCATGATGAGAGAGACAGACAGAGTCTGGCTGGCTCAGATGCTGGCAGTTCTCGCTGCAGTCTACCGTTAGCGTCTCCTTTCAGGCCAGGATAGACGAATGTCACCGAGCAGTGACTAAGTTTGTGGTAAAAGGCTTGCACCCATTTGCCACAGCAGATGCCCCCGATTTTCGGTAAGTGAGTGTGTTTAATTGTGGGCAGGAACATTACTGGATATTCTTGTGTAATTGCTGCAGAATAATATTTATTGTATTATTTTACATTTACAATTTTTTTTTTCCTGGGGACCCTGTGACACCCCATTGAAGAGCCATAGGCTGGATCTCTTAAGATCTCACTGTTGGGTTTGTAAGGCCATGTTACTCCTAAATTTTATCTTGTTCAAAAAGAAGATATAAAACAAAGTTCTAAGCTAATCGAACTTAGGGCTCTCCTTTTTTAAAAAGAATCGATAAGAGAATCGATAAAGTATTGAATCGTTAAACAGAATCGAAAATGGAATCGGAATCGTGAAAATCTTATCAATACCCATCCCTAATCATGAGTGTAACACCCACTCCTGCAGCTGATAAGAATGACTAAAAATAACTATTTGTTATGCAGAAGAGCATCTCTGCACAATAGCAGCAGAAGACCATACTGAGGCTACAGTTTGCACGGGTTCATCAAAATTGGACAATAGAAGAAGAATGTTGCCTGGTCTGATGAGTCTTGATTTATTCCTGGAGAATAAATCTATTCTGAAATTCTCTGGAGGGAACATCATTCTCAGTTTTTAGCATTTTCCACATTCTTTCCCAATAGTAAAAGGTAGGATCACAGGCGAATGGTTATACTTTGATGAGCCACACTATGAGACTAGGTCGCAGGTTTCTGAGTTGCATTTAAATATTAATAAAAAGTCCCAGTACATTTACCTTATTTCCCAAACCATTGGAAATCAGTGCTTGTTTTATGGCTCTAACTCTTCCATCCATCATATCAGAGGGAGCGATGATGTGACAACCTGCAGAGCAACATACAACAGACAATGCGATGATTAGTGCACCAAATGTAGCCTAGTGTAGTGTGGCTTTAACTTTGCCTTACATTAATTTAAAAAAAAAAAAAGAGGAAAGGAGAGGATGAGGAGGCTTCCTCCAGTTTGTCACACTAATAAAACAAGCACGCAAGCAAGTAAAGAATTACCAGCACGAGCGTACGCCAGCGCTACTTCAGCCAAACGCAGACAGCTGGCATCATTGTTCAGTGTGCCATCATCATTCAGGATGCCTGCAAAGAAAAATAACAAATAAATAAATAATATGACAACACAAATATATGAACTTTGTTAGGCTGCTTTACGAGGACAAGCCACTGACCACAGTGTCCGTGTGACGTGTAGGGACACAGACAGACATCACACGCCACCAGCAGCTCCGGGAACAAAGATCGGATTTTCTTGACTGCCAGTACCGCCGGTGTATCATCGGTGTCGGCGCCTGAACCCCTCTCATCCTGAAGGAGGAAGCATGAGAGATCAGCGAGTCCAAGTGTGAGGGAACGGAGTCGTGTCAGTACAAATCCTCGGGCAGTAACAACCAGCTATAGCAGGATGTCAGGCTTTCCAGAAAGCTTCTGGCTTCAGGAATTTGCTCCCATTCAGGCACAAAATATCAGCGAAGTGAATCCAGTCTAATCATTTCCAACAGAAACTGAATGAATACACAATAATAGCCTCGTACTGTAGCTTTAAATCTAATTTAAAAGACTGAGCACACTAGAACACAGCACAAGACGAGTCATGTCTCTGTTCACTGATGAACTTTTAACAAATGACTTAAAAAGTCTACCTGGAGGTTTTTAGCTCTTCATACCTTTGCTATTTTAGCCGGGACACCAAAAATCAGCACACACTTCAAGCCGTTATCCACAAGTGGACGCAACATTCCCTCCAGCTTGTTCACTCCATATCTGCAGGTACAAATATAATGACAAAAGCTTTTTGTTAGTGTTTTTGTTAGTGAGGTTTCTGCAGGAGGCCAATTTGCATCCTGAAAAAAAGTACAACATATAGAAGAAAAATGACTATGATTCATGTTTAGCTAAAGCTCTTTCTGAGACAGGAGGTTTCTAATTTTAGAGATGTTGCACAAATACAAGAAAGCAGTCCTACATAGATGCTTAATACGCACACTGAAGGAAATATTGTGGTCAAAAATGACTCCAAGACTACACAGTGTTACTCAAGGCCAAGGTCATGCCATCTGACGTATCTGGTTTGACATGATGTTTCTGAATTTTTTTTTTTTTTTTTAAGGGCCCAGTACAAAAACCTCAGTTTTATCTGAATTTAGAAGCAGGAAATTAGAGATCATCCAAGACTTTATGTCATCAACACATCATTCCTGCAGTTTAACTAATTGGTGTTTGTCTTCTGGTGTGTCATTTGGGTTTCATGGAACCCAAATGACACACCAATTACACATTATACATAGTACATATGCAAACATTAATATTTACATGGTAAACAGATATTTTAATAAAATTTCCATTTCTATGTCTTGTTACCAAGACACTCCAAAAAATGTAAGTAGAGGTTTTCATTTTGGGAGGTACAGGTCTAACGATTCTCGTCTTATCTCGGTCCAGGTCCAGTGTTTGGCTCTGGCTCCGCCCTTCCTGACTATTTTTATCTGGAGACTACACCCTCAGTGGTTTCACAACTGCAGGGTGACACCATACCCCATGTGATTTTTGTTAAAATGAACACTTCTATAATGTAATTATTCTTTTTTCAATAGGTTTTTAAGCTGTTCTGAAAGTGGGTGCTGCAGCTGTAAAGACTTGATGCTATTGATGGCTGTGGACCTTACCTGGCCTGTCCCGGCAGGCTGCCGATGGGCTCTACTGCATCTGCACCATCTCTGTAGCAAAGAAGAAGAAGAAGGAGGCCACATAACAAGAGTGAGAAGATTTGAATGTACTGACCTAAACTTCTTCTGGTCAACCCCAAGTCATTTTAAGACTTACGTAACAAAGATTGGGTAGATAAGATTGTCAGGTCTTAAATCGGCAATGCAGGTCTGCCAGTATCTTAGGGTTGGGTGGAAGTAGCCACTGTGGAGGATTGATTCTGCAGGCGTCTGCATCTTTACACTGAAACAGGGAAACCATCAGTGACAAAGATCCAAAGTATTCCCTCTCTGTCACACATTTGCCCATCAGCTCGGTGACCGTTAACACTGATCAAGCATGCATGGAGCTGCTTCTTCAAACAGCAGCTCGGCTCAATCCAACTGCAGAGTCAACAAGCCACAGCTGCCTCCAAAATGTTATCTTAATAAACTGAACCAGCTTTTCACCACAAGATCTTAGGGTTATGTTACGGTCTTGTAACTGTGCCATGTGGACTTGGCCTGGCAGGACTACCTACAAGAAATGAGCCAATAATCCCTTTTTCATTACTCTTAACCGTTTTATTACATTTATTGTTATATATTCACAAAATACATGTGTTCCTTTTGAATGTTTAATTCTTCTTAGTATATTTCTAACTTAACCTCCTAGGCAGTAGGTCTGGAAATGGGGTCTAAAATTAAAAATTACATTTTCCAAAATTATTGTCTTATAATAAGAGTACTAGGAAGAAACTTTTTTTTGTTTCTTCAGATCATCTACTGATAAATTGTACCACAAAACATAAAATTATCATGTTTGCTCAATCAAAAATGTAAGTAGAGGTTTTCATTTTGGGAGGTACAGGTCTTTTTTTAAAAAAAAAAGAATAAGAACTGATATTGATATATGAAGCTAAAATTTCACAGCAAGCATTATTTATGTGCAAACTTTGGACCACAAATTTTTAGAAAAATCTAGGATGTAAAAATGTAATGATTTCAGAAAGAAAAACTCCACAGTAGGAAGCGCATAGTGGCATCTTAACACAGTTACTAAATATTTTCTAACCTTGTTATGATCAAAGTGAGAACCGCAAAGGCCAAAAAACGCACTTTAAATGAGACGTCATTCTTCTCTGAACTTTAATTCAAGCTTTTCATTGAGCAGGTATTCTCTTCTTCACGTTTAGTTAGAAAATATAGTTTTTACTGACTGGGTAACTACAGAAATCATCGCTAACCGCAGCTAATGTCATAAATATGTTATAGTTGTTTTAAAAGACATGGAAAAAAGAGTAGACGTTAAAATACACCAATAAACTCACCTCTCAAGACAACAGCTTCTCACTTCTCCGTACTGAAGTCAACTGACATTGTGTCCTTCTTCGGTGGTGTCGATTTTAGTTTTATGCTATCGCCACCTATCGACTGCAGTTCTGCTTGTAATAAAGTTGTCTATTATAATTATACTTTTTATTTTTTAGAAAAAAATAATACAAATAATTATTATTCATGTATCTGTAACAGTTTAATAATCTTTGGACAATTTTCAAGAATATATAAATAAACGCAAAAAAACAAAACAAATTAGCTTTTAAGGGCCACCGTACCAGCCTGGGGGGTGGGGGTAGTGTTCTCGCGATATCTCTCAGCAGCAACAAAATAGCAGAAGGTACAATGCTAACAGCTTGTTAGCCTCGGTGGTTTCTAAAATTTCAGACATCTAGTGTGATGAAGAAGAAGACTCGCATCTGTTTCTAAGGTAAATAAAAGTGTTATACTGAAAAACGTCTTGTGTATGTAAACAAGCGCACTGTTATTAATTAGAAGCTCAGTATCATTTCTAGCTGACTGGCTATTAGCTTAAATTGAAGCTATCTTTGTGATTGCCGCTGGATTCTCTGTATTAAACGCTATTTTTTGCAGTTACTCTCGCATCAGACGTGTTTACCTCACTCAGAGCGGTAGGGCTGAGATTAATAAGAATAGTTATGGAGCTGTCAAGGTCTGGAAATCAGGAGGGACTGGACGTCAGTGACGTTTAATCAACAGCCTTGTATCCATAAAATATGGGTTTTTTTTAAGGCCCTGAGCATTCAAAAAAGACTACGAGTAAACAATAAAGTGTAATAAAAATCATGTACACTTTTAAAAAATATATATTTAAAACACATTGTAAAATCAATAAATGTCAATAAAACAATGCATACACAAAAAATAGTTAAAAAAGAAAATCATATGTTATTAACGCTACTATTGCTGAATAATCATAATTACACATTTTTAAAAATATGAGGGTGTGTGCGTGGAGGATAAATAAGTAAAAGTTCCAAAATAATACAAATCTGTTTGTTCAACTGTGCTGGGTGATCCTGTTATCAGTTTTGATGAGTGAAGCACAGTATGTTTTGAAATACACGAAAGGGTTTATTTCTGATAAATTCATTCAGGGATATATTGAAATGAAGCTACATGGAAATACAAAGTATGTATACAGAGAGAGAAGTATTTTGGAAGAGTCAGTATTTGGTGTGACCACCTTTATTCTTCAACACTCTCTGGAACACAAATGGAAATACGGTGTGTGTATATTAGGCAGCAAGTAATATATGCATCAAATGAAGGGCCAAATGTGTCAGGCCTTTGGTAAAAAAAAATGAAGATTTCCTCTTAAGGGAATTACTTACAGATACTGTTCATCTCCTGTAGATCGCATTTTAGGCCTGTGACTGCTTCACTTGTCCAGATTTCTTTCGACTTTTTAAAAAAAATTTTTTTTTTTTTAAAAGGACACACTGCACAGGATGCCAAGATTTGCCAGGTTTTTGGATAATTTGGGAATCAACTCGTGGGTGCCAAAATACAATTTTGAACTTGTCAAATTTTGCGTTGTTGTCGGGTCTTGTTTTGTTTTTGTTTGTTTTTTTGAAAGATGAAAGTTAAAATTCTTATTTTAACTTATGTGTAGGCTCACCGGTTCATCCTTAGTTAGGATTAGGTGAGGTTAGGTCAGTGTATGAGTGGCTTATCATTAAAACAAAAAGCATTCTTCTGAAAATGGCCAGGTACAAGGTTTGAAAATGGAAAAAGCAACCAATATCCAAATGAAAACTTTGAAAGACCTGGAGTGGTGTTGCTCTTGACCACTAGAAGAAAATTACATCCTTAAAACAAAATATAAAGGAATGAGGGGTGGCTCCAGACTTTTGCACAGTACTATATGTCTGTAACAAATGAAAAACTGTGCCAACACTGTGGCTAAGAGTTGAGATTGTGTAGCTTAGTCTGTAAAATGTAAACAAATGTTTAAAAATAAGGTGGTAAACTAATTTAATGACAAAGCTATGATCATCATTAGCTTTTTCACTTCTATTGTTGTTCCCAGGGTGGATCTGAAGATGTAGCCTACAGTGTGCCACCTCTCCACCACCTAACCACTCCTGCCCTGGGATAATCAGCCACCCTCACCCTGGAGTACTTTGACCTGCATCCAGGGCTGCCTTGTGTGTGACTTGGCCGTCCTCAGTCACTCCGTCCCCAACGTCCTTCGCCATGCTGTTCTCCCTTAGAGAGCTGGTCCAGTGGCTGGGCTTCGCTACCTTTGAACTCTTCCTCCACCTGCTGGCTTTGATGGTCTTCAGCATGTTGGTCGCCCTGCAAGTCGACGAGTTCACCGGGCTAAGCTGGTGGCTGGTGTTCGTCCCACTGTTTGCTGCAGATGGCCTCAGCACATACTTCACTGCCATCGTGTCCATCCGGCTTTACCAGGATAACGAGAAGCGGCTGGCGGTGCTGCGGCTCCTCTGGGTACTAACGGTGCTCAGCCTGAAGCTGGTGTGTGAAGTTCTGCTGTGCCAGAAGCTGGCCCAGCAGGAGCAAGCCAAAGACCTGTGGTTCGGCCTCATCGTCTCGCCGCTTTTCATCCTCCTGCAGCTGCTCATGATACGAGCATGCCGTGTCAACTGAGAAGGAGCTGAAGTGTTTCATCTAACTGACAACATAGAAGCAGAAAGCAGCTTTGGGTACATCCACACTAATAGGTTTACATTTTAAAATGTTCGCACTACTCCAGCATTTAAAGACCCCTAAAATATGCGAGACTGCCCTCGTATATTTTATCCATTCCTGCGTACAAAACATTAAATACAACTAACATGTGTTGAATAGCCTATTAAAATAGATACATTATAATGAGACAAAAAAAGAAGAAATCCACAAAAGCAGCACAGTTAATAAAAAAGTGAAATAAAATCTAAAAGCCCAGTGAATAAAATGTAATACAATTAGCATAGAAATGAGAGGGGAAAGAAATACAGGAAATAAATATGGAGTACACGGGGTAAAGACTTCAGGATGATATTGTTGGGGCAAAGTCCTCTGCTGCCTGTATGTCAAGGTTTTGTGTTGTAGTCTGGACGGGCAGAAACCGAAACTTCTGAAAGTGCTGATGCAGACACTAACATTTATCATAGGGCCACAAAAAGGAAGTGAGAACACTGTAGCCTGACTTGGAAACCATTTATGATTGCATTCTTTATGTTTGTGAAAAGTATGACTTAATTTTTAGCCGTTGCCAAGGCTTCCTCAGATGTTTCACTTTATCACAAATCCCACAAGTTACTTTCAACATCAGTTCTACCCACAGGAAAAAATATATATATAAAAGATGAATGTAGTTTCTGGGTCTTAAAAAACAAAACAAAGTGAAGCTAGTGCTAAAGTGCCTTAAATCTGCCACCAGGGGGCAATTCCTTTTGGTTTCCAAATGACTTCTAATTATATAAAAGCCTGTGGGAACACATCACTTGACTCCCTTGCCCTGTGACGCATGCATTTATTTGTTAAATTGGTTGTTACAGGTCTTAATAAATAAAACATAAAGGTAATTTTCTAATCTTTGGTCATTATTGGGTCAGAAATGTGTTAACCAGTGAGCTTGTGGCATTCCTGTTTCTCAGTCAGATCCAAACTTCTTAAAACGCAAGTATTGTGACAGACCTGAAAGCATAATAACAGAACTTCACTAACTAACAGGTGAAGTCACAGTGGCTACATCTATCTTTTATAGACAGTTTATGCTTCCACTTTATTGTGAGTCCAAGTAAACAAGCCTGTCTTTACGCTCTGTCACTGCTGTTCTTCCCCCATAGTATTTTGCATAAGATTTGTTTCATCTTTACACTGGCTCAAGCACACACATTAGTTCTTAGTCTTCACCATTAAGAAAAATCCCTATTTCCATTAAAAATAAATAATAATAATAATAATAATAAAAATCTTATCATCTCATTATTCTCCCGTTGTTGTCCAGACTGCACAAGTGAAACATGTTGGTCTGGACATGGACATTTTCTGGTTTAAAATACAAACATGTTAGTGTGGGTGTAGCCTTCATCTGCCATTAGAGATTTTAAAGCATAACCATTTTTCATTTTTATTTTTGTTTTCTTTGGTTCATTGCCCCCCCCCCCCCCCCCGAAAAAAAAAAATTAAAAATTAAAATGAGCGTTTCCCATTTCAGGAAACACGGAGTTAATTTCTAATTGCTTTAACATGCATAATAGACAGAAAGTTTTCTCACCTGCTTGAGTTATTATTTTAAAAAAAAAAATCTAAAGAAGAAGCACGCTTGCAGGATATATTTTGGTGTGCAGGTTTTGTGATACATTTGAAAGAGCTTGTATTTGGACCATAGTGGCACATCTGCACTGATCAGTCAGTGGTAGAAAATTTACACCAGAGGTATCGCTCTAATGCACTGTGCACTCAATGTTAAAGCAGCAAAGCCCCAGGCAACCTTTTTGAGCAACTTTCATGATGTTGCTGCAGCTTTATTGATTGCTGTTTCCCTCCTTGGACTGAGAAACTGCTTGCCAGCAAAAATGTGTTTAGGATTTTAATCTGACTATGTCGTGTGTGTTCATCAAACTCTATCACAGAGAAGTGGTTTGGACTTGATAAAAAGCTGGATGTGAAAACTGTCGGGACTCAGAGGGGATTGTTTTACACATCATCCCTAAAAAACAAACAAACTGCTGTTTACTTTGACAACATGTAATGTGTTTAGTCTATTTTGAGTCCTTTGCTGTCTGTGTAGCGCATGTATTTAAACTTTAGGGTAAATCCTGATGTGAAATTCTGTGTATATGTTGATTTTTTTTTTCTTTTTTTAAAAAAAATAAATTAAAATGTTATTTATGTTCTTTTTTTTCTGTGCCACCTTTTTATTGTCATCTGTATATACATGTAAATAAAATAACATTTAATGGTTGTCCATTAAATGATTTGAGTCTGTGTTCTCTCTGTCCACAATGGGGCGCTAGTTCGTGGGGTAAAGGACTAAACGTTTATGTCACCGCATAATTAAGTCAAATGCAGCCATTTTTTCTGCATATAGAAATCAAACAAGTATGACTTTTGTTTTTTCTTAAGCAGTGTTAATAATTGGGATTTCATCTACCTAACCATGGCACTGTTAACACTGACCTACATCCTAGGATATGTTTATACATCATCCATTTTCTTCTCATTCAGGGCCTCAGAGTGCCTATCCCAGCTGTGACAGGGTGGCAGGGTCACTAATCAAGCTAACTCTCCATCAGATGCTTTTGGACTTCAGGAGGAAGTTAGAGCATAGAAAACCTGCTCAAGCGCAGGGAGAACCCAGCCTGGAACCCATCCTTAAAGCAAACATCACATCTGTAGTGTAATGCGTATCCTAATGTTTTGTCGGGTGAAAAGGGGGTGTTTTACTTTTATTTTAGCATCAGCATCATTATTATATCAGAATCATTTAACAAGCATTGCATTAAACATTGATTGAAGCTATTGACATTACATTAACATTTGTATTACAGTGATTGCTATAACCTGGTGTTAATCTTCTACTTACAGGTGTCAGAATAATCATATTATCTCTCATTGCAGGTGTAAACATGATCACCTTATATACATTGCAGTTTGTTGCTCATTATAGAGTTGTGCTCGAGTTAATAAAGGTCAAAAACTACAGTCAGCGTTATGACTGGCTGATCCATGGTGTGGGATGACTTTGGGCCCAGGAGGTCGCACGCGCTTACATAACACTGATATCATGTGATTCTTTGTGATTTTTTATTTAGTTATATCTTTTTATTAAGTTTTTAAGTAGTGGTAGTTAATTAAACCAACTTTCATTTAATGATTCAGAGTATTGTACACAGGTCAACTTGATAATTTGCAAAACCTTGCAGCTGTAGTGTTGTGTCTCCATAAGGGACCGTTGGCTCTAAGGAGATAAGTGGGAGCCAGTGTCTGTCCTCGAGAAGAAGAGAATGTTCCTTTGCTGTGTCAAAAGTTGTCAATATTGACTGTATTGTACCACCTGTACGCATGAGGGGGCGTTCTAATACCCTGATTTTCATAAAACAATTGTTGTGTGGTGTCTGAGGCGAGATTTGATGCTGTCTGCTGTATGGTGTCCATCTCCCACGCGTGTATCCATTAAATCATCGTTTGACTTGACCCGGCCGGACCAGTGTAGTTATTTTTGGTTTTCCTCTTGTATCCATCCCCAATATTTGAATCCGTAACAGTTTAAAATGATCTCTATTAGATTTGATGATAACAATATGGGAGGCTTCTCTACAGGTGAACAAAAGCATAATATCCGGCTGCATACCAGTTCGGTGTGGTGTTCCTGATTAAAGCTGGAACTGTTTCCAGAATTGTCTCTGCAAATGATAGAAAATCTCTTTCTGAAGTTGATCTGCAGAACAATGTGGAAAAGTTCCTGGTTTGCAGATTTTCTCAATTTAAAATGTATATACATTTAAAAATAATTAAAGGAACGTATTTATGGCTGCATACGCTTGATATACTTTACATTTTAAAATAAAGATAAATAAAATACCAAATATTATGAAGGCTTTATGTCCTTCTTTTGTTTAGTTTTTTCTCTGCATCTTTCGGTCCTGCTTCAAAGGGGAAATAAGGCACACTCTTCGCCCTCTTCAGCCCTGCTCTTCTTAATTATTGCCCCGCGATGAATGTTTTATGAGCTACAGTAATCTCTTGTAGTACCCAAGAATAGCCCTCTTAGTGCTGATTCATGTGCAGCAGACTCTTTCCCAGCTCATCTGATCGCTGCACGCGGATTATCGACAGGTGGTATCACCGGCAAATGCTGAATGAACCGAGGTTAAGTCTATTTAACACTCCGACATCCCAACCAAAACCATTTAGAATAACCTGATTCCTGTCCAGTGAGACTGGGGATGAAAACTGTGGAAAAACCACAAAAAATAATTATTTTGAACACTACTGGGACATAATAGGTGGTAAAGTTTAAGAAATGTTCCCTATTTAGTAAATACAACAAAGGTAAATTAGGGTTTTAATTCAATTTTAACAACAATAATAATGTGTAGTGGTTATAATTCTACTGTGTTATGTAAACGACATTTTTGTTGTGATTAACTACAAATTAATCAGTGTTTTTGTAATTAAACAGCAACAAAATTTATATTTAATCACATAATGTAAAAATATCGAGAACTTGAACGCAGCATTTTTGATTGTTTGATTGGCAGGCCTAATTTGCTCCGTCAACAATAGAAACGGGAGGGAGGGGGCGTGTCCAGAGCACACAGATACCAATCATAGACGCTCGGGCTGCCGCTGAGGGGGCGGAGCCGCGTTCAGGGTCCTTTGGGGAGAAAGGGAGCCAGACAGTGTGACAGCAGAGGGAGAGGAGAGAGAGAAGAAAAAAGGGATGTGTGTGAGTGTGCGGTGATCGGTGCTGCAGGTACAGTCACAGCCGGAGATACAGCTTCAAGAGCCGCACCGGACCGCGGCAAGACCGCCTCGGAGCCTGCCTGCCTCTCTCTCTCCTCCTCATTTCTTCCAGTAACAACCCTCCGCGATGTCTGGCGGAGGAGAGGTTCGCGTCCTCCGCCAAGAGGGCGGCCAAGAGAGCCCGAGGATGCCGGCCTGGAAGCGAGAAATCCTGGAGAGGAGGAAGGCGAAAGGCGGCGGCGGGGCTGGGGGAACCGGTGCTCCGGAGGCTAGCCCCGGGGGAGCGGGCCCGCAGCGGGTAAACGGTGAACTAACGGGGAATGTGAACGGAGGAGGTGGTGGCGCGACCGGGCGGAACTACACCATCACCCCGGCCACCCAGCACTTCTCCCACAACAAAGAGCCACAAGCGACGGCCGCGGCGACACCGAGGGAGGAGGGCAGACACGAGAGCCTGGTGCTGCAGGAGAGCCTGGGGCCGCTGGAGGAGAACCCGTTCATCAAGCTGGAGAAGGAGCGGAGGAGGCGGCAGGAGCAAGAAAACGCCACCCGCCCGGTCCAGCACATCCTGGAGCTGTACGGCAGTGTCCCCGGCATACGGACTATCCGAGCGGAGAACATCATCATCATCGAGTCGGACCCGGATTACTTTCCGGAAGGTGGAGGCGTGAAAAGCGAGTGCCAATGGCAGCAGAACGGTGTGAGTAGTTACAGCTCTCTAAACGACCTTCTGGACCGCAGAGGGAGTGCTGTTACCGAGATAAGAGCCAAGGAAGTCGTCATTTATGACACCACGTTAAGCAAGAGCGAGGAGAACCTGAGCACCCTGGGCCGTCCTGATCAGGAGGTCCCCTATAATACAGGTGAGGGTCAAGGTAGGGTCAGCCGGATCCTCCAGAAGTTTGACAGCAACTATGGGAAGCTGCAGAAGAAGTCCCACAGCACAGAGAACCTCCTGGACCTGGATTGTAGTGCCAGCAGTAGGCCAAGACTCTGGCCCAAGACGCGGCCAGATCTGGTGCCAAAGCCCAGGCCGGGTCCACTGGTCAGCAGCCCGGGCAGTAGCCAGCCATCTTCGCCTGTCTTCCAGGGTCCCTGGTCTTCCAAACCAAAGCCACAGCCTGTCGTCTCTGGGCCGGGAAGCCCCCAGCGTTCACAGCCCGTGTCTTCCTTCCGTCAGCGCTTTGAGGAGAGTGGAGTCCACCACAGCGCAGCCGTCACCCCCAGAGACGAGCCGGACAGGTGGACAAACAAGCCCACCAGGGAGAGAGACTGGGAGGCCGCTGAGGTGCCCCCCAAACCTAAGGTGCCATGCTCTCCGGAGACCCGCCGTGCCCGTGCCGAGGCCCCCTTGAGCCCTGTCTCATCCAAGGTGACCTGCTCCTCACAGGAGTTTGAAATCCGTCCCGCTCCAAAGCCAGACCTCGCCCAGATTCCTGATGGCGACACCCAAGCACGGGCCCTCGCAAACCTTCGCCTCCAGTCCCGAAACTCCTTCACAGTGATCCCCAAGCGCCATTTGGCTGCCTCATCTTCAAAAAGCAGCCCCATGGTGACACCTGGCCCCATCAAGTCCTCCCCCTCACACAGAGCAGCAGAGGTGCCCAAACCTGGAGTGCCAACCTCCCCCACCCTGTTAAAGAGGAAAGAGGAGGAGGAGAAGGAGGTGGAGAGGCCATCCAAACCTGAACCATCTCCTCTCACTGTTGCCACAAGTCCTGCTCCTTCTCTCTCTGAACCTTTATCTCCATCCCCTGCTCCCACTTCTCCACCTGTCCTCTCTTCACCCCCCTCTTCTCCAGCTATCCCATCTTCACCTCCCTTCTCTCCCACCCAGTCAGTCTCTTCTCCAGTGCAACCTCCAGTGGATCAGCTGCCAGTAACAAACATTGACGACATCGAGGTGGAGCCCCCACCCCAGCGTGTCCCTGTTCCGAGCCCCTTGGTGCAGAGGAGAAAGGGGAACACCTTCACTGTGGTGCCTAAACGTCGGGTGGAGTCTGACGCCCAGCTGAGCCCACCTGAGCCCCAGCAGGAAGCCCCGAGTGAAGCCCCGAGTGAAGCCCCTCCGGGGTCAACCCCTCCCCAGGCCCCCTACGCCCAGCTGGGTTCCCTGTTGAAGAAGCGCTACCCTGCTGTGGAGGAGATTGAAGTCATCGGCGGGTACCTCTCCCTTGCGAAGTCCTGCCTCTCCAAGACTGGCTCCACGGGCAAAAAGGTGAGACGAAATAATATATTTAATTATTTTTGTGGCTTGTTAAATGTGAATATTTGGTGATTTATAGCACTTTAACACTACACGATGCATTACAACAGGCCTGGGTACATGCATGCAAAAAACAAGCAAATACGGGCTATTTATGAGCACATGGCCTTACACATGAATGCTTTACTTCATTACAATGATGCCGTGCTTGACACTGTGCAAACAACTGAGACAGTAACCTCTCTGCGAGACCATCAAATCATGGCCTCTGTTGCTGACACATGCAAGACAGATGTTTAATCAGCTGCAACCTGCAAAAAGTGTATATGAACATACAGTTAAGTGCACAAATATTTGCATGGTGTAATTATGCAGCATTGCGGTGGATTTTTGGTTTATTTTGCTTTTTGAGCCTTTATCACTTGCATCCACATCTCTGTGGACCTCACATTTAGAGGTCCAGTGAACAGCTACTGAATACAAGCTCAGCACATCTCCAGATCTTTTATGTGCATAATTTCTATTGAATTTAAGAGGGAGCAGGCCTCATCTGGCCATTAAGGTGTCTGTCCAAATTAAGTGGGGGACTGTGCAAAAAATGGCTGTAATTCCCAAATGGTTAATGCAATGCATTTGTGCTAAACTCCTCGAATCAAAACTGAAAGTGTGCATTTGCTTTTTAAGTCTACTGTGATGGTGTAAAGAGGGAATACTGTCTGTATGAGCGGGGTATCTTCTTTTGGAATAACATTGCAGACTTGCAGTCAGTAGCCTCGAGATTCATTAACACAATGCTGGTTTTTATCTATGTTTTGGGTGTTATTTAGTTTTCCTTCTAGGACGTCAGGTTGTATTTTGCCTGTGTGTGCTTGTTTGCTGAAAATCTCTGGGGTTTGAACTCTTCATAGATCAATCAAACACACAGAAAGTACTAATATTATTGTTGCCTTGCAATCTCATGCCTAGCAGCCTTCCCGGGAGACTTGCGCAAGTTTCATGTGATCTAAATTTAGCAGCTGAGCGTCACAAGTGCAGGAGCCGCTGTGTGTGGGGTTTATTTTTTCTTCTCTGTGTGTGTTTCTTTTGCATCCTTACCAAACTGTGGTCACCTGAGTTTTATTTTGGAGGATTGTTTTCACCTTATCCTGACCGTTTTTGTCATGTTGGGCTCCTTTAAATGGCCCATCACTTGACCCGCTGCCGGCTTAAGTGGATTAAAAGCGTGTGTTTACGCAGTCACTTGGAACAACACGCTGTGGACTTCTGTCCAACAACAGCATGTTAGTGCGGCATTAGGTTAAATGGCCCTCCAAGCTTATTGACTGAACAGCTGCTCTCAGTGTTTTGTCCACTGCAGGTACAAATATATTGCTTCTTTTGCAAGAAGAGCTGAGATATTCCCAATCCTGGTCATGAATCATAATTAAATCATAGCACAGAGCATGTTGGAGGCATGTTCATATCACATTAATGTATCTGGTGAACGTCCTGCCTTGTTTTTAACAGTTTTAGGGCTTTAATTAAATTTGTGGCAATGTTTATATTTAATTTTGCAAGGTGCTGCAGGCTGCATCCAGAGTCTGTGTAATGTTAAGTGTGTTGGTGTTTATGTTGCTCGGGTATCTGCAATAAAGGGAGAAGGGAAGAGAGCCTGTGGCTTGAATTTGAATATTTTATTGACGTCTTGGTGGTTCAGATGCTGAGGAGGGGGTGTGGTATACAACCTCAGCAGGATGTTACTTTTTTCACTGTTCTGCTTGGGGGGGGAAAAAATTGTTTCTGTTTCAGCCCCTGAATATTTTTAGCCATTTGGCATGTCCTCGATGTAGGCCAGTGTTACAGCATCTCAGACGTCAGCCTGCAGGTGTGCTTCCTCGACCCGGTGAACTGTAATCTCTGCGAGTAAATCCAGCTACCTTTTACAAGCAGGCCAAGAAACCTGAAGCTCACAACATACCATGTGTTTTTTAGCATAATCGCTGCATGCTTGGTTAATTATGTTCATAACCATCATAAGTATTAGCAGTCATGTAAAAGAGAATATTGGCTCCCTGTTAAATCCAGAGTTCAAGAGTCTGGTCCTAAAGACCTCATACTATCATATTATCCTAACAAAGCACTTCATTCCCTCCATGCTGAATGTGAGGCAGAGCCTTCAGTTGTCAGACCCTTCTCCTGTGGGACTAGCTCCCAGTTTGGGATCAGGAGACAGGAGGAGGACTACATCTGCTTATATGTCATTACTTATGACATTACTTGTTGATGTTGTTTCTCTCCTCACCCCTCAGCCTGAGCCTGGTTTTTTCCTGTTAAAAGGAGTTCTTTCTCCCCACCATCACCACATGCTCATAGGGGATCATGTGATCATCGCAAGGGTGGTCTTTCCATGATTGCAGGCCCTTTACCTTACAATATAAAAAGCCTTGAGAAATCGAAACGAACACCATTGTATTTACTTAGAATGTGATTTATTACGATAAATGATTCATTAAGTTTTGGTCTTGAAAGGTTTTTCTTTTTTCTTTTTTAGACAGTGAGCAGACAGGATGACAGGAGGGTCGCACCAGGGCCCAGTTAAAGTTGACCTCCTATATAGAGTTTACTTGTTAAATTTGTGGCTGCTCATAGTCAACATGCCAAAGACTTACATCATTTTCAGAGAATTTAAAAGTTATCCCATCTAATTTATGTCATAGAAAGCAGTTATCCCTCATTTGTCCATGTTAGGAACAGAAGCTCGGTGCACCTGCTGTTGTTTTGGAGGGGCAGCCAGTCAGAAAAGAAAAGTGGAGCTTATCCTGAACTATGTGGCTGTTTAAAGCTGTGAGTCACACAAAGCAACTTGAGTAGAGTCTAAGAATAAAAAACATGGAGGTGGAAATGAGCAAAATAAGTACCTGTTAAGTTACTGTACCGAAATAAATAAATAAGTTGACGGCAGTATTGTCAGTTATTTTTGCCATGTTGAGTCTAAGTGAAACAGAAGTTTGTAGCAGTGTTGTTTTAAACATGAATTTAAAGCTCCTTAGTAGGAATTTTTCCACATGTTCCTGTAACTTGTATTTTTAATTTCAGTGGAAACTCCGGGTGACTGCTGACTAGAATAAAATTACCTGAGGTTTGCTCCTATTTCATGTCATAAAACAGATAAGGAGGCTGCAGACACGTCCATGCAGCCTGGTTGTGACGTGTGTGTGTGTCTGTGTTTTTTATTGTGTGCACATGTAGACCATGGCAGCGACACATGATCACATCCTGTCCTTTTGTGTCCAACAAAAACACTTTATTCTTTTGTTTTTCTGCCCGCTCCTCTTGGTCATCATCAAGGCCCGGATTTTTTTGGGTTTTTTTTGTTTGTCCTCTTCTTCTTCTTCTGCTTCTTTTATTTTCTGGGCAGGGCTGCACAAGCAATTACAAAAGCATCAAGGCTTGGCCTAGCCTGTATAATTTGTGTGGAATTTTTGTTCAGGGCCGCTTCTGTGTGAGAGCAGCCTTTCGGAGAACGGCCTCAGCTTTGAATTATGGGCTGGGATTGGGGTTTGGTTTTATTTGAGCTCCCTTTTTCCAACAAACCCAAACCCAAACCATTTACATTTTTTATTTTTTATTTTTATTTTTTTATTATGAGGAGCTTGGCTGACACTGAATGATCCACATGTACGTCAGGAACAGATCATCAACTCTTCCGCTAGATTTTCCAAGAATCTTTTTACTGGTTTTCTCCCAAGACGTTTTGGAGCACATCCAGCAAAGACTCTCCTGTTAGTCGTCTTCCACTCTGCTTTGTTTCCCCCACCTCTCTAACCAGTGATGCTTTATTCCTGTGTGGTGGTGGTTAATAAGGCCTGTCCCCTCGCTCCTAGCTTCCTCTGATCTCCTCTCTGTTGGGGAAGGAATTGTGGAAGAGCTAGAGTAAGTAGGTCAAGTGCAGCTTCTTGTAGCACTATCACTTCTGTATTTGCATAAAAGCGACTCAGGGTTTTCGACTCACTTTCCAGCTGCAGTTTGATTGGATTGGCTCTCTTGGCTGGTTTTCTTTTTTTTTTTTTTTTTTTTGGAGAATATTTTTGTTATACGCAGCAGCTCTTTGTGAAGCAGAGATGCAGTTGGCAGCGGGACACAGGAGGAGGTGGAGTGATTTGTTTCTTTTTTTAAGTTGCTGCTCCCTATGACTGTTATTATGGGAAAAACGAGACCAGCCAATGCGTTTGTCAGCATAACATCCAAAGAGAGAAAGGGAGAGAGGCATTTCTGTGTATTTGCCACAGACTGTTTGTAAAAGATGGACAGAGCCACCATGAAGCTTTAAATGGCTGTGCAAAGGTCAAGTCAAGAAATACACATGTTTGCACTCTAACCCTAATTAGGACAAACAAAATTACCGTGACCACGTCCCATTAACTTGCAGTTTCATTGCCTTTGAAATGATTTCTTTGAAGATAATAACCAAGAACTGCGACTACTTGCAGTCAGTTGCCATGCTCAAAGCGATTTTGATGCATCAGGACAGTCATAAACAGCAATAAGATGGAGCAATTCCATTGACAGCGGGATTAACTTTATGATTATTTGTCCTGTTTGTGATAACATGATGATTAACTGTGGTAAATCTGCAAAAACTGCAGTTCTAGAGCCAGGAACTGCAGTTTTTGCACTTTTGTGTTTGCTTCATATCCTGGGTGTTTCTGCTTGGTATTCACAGAGGAAACGGTAACGCTGCTAATATTTAAACTGTTGCTGCATATTTCTATGTAAATATGATCATTCTGTCAATTAAACCCGATTAGGTTTTAGTGAAGACGCTAATGCATTTGTGACCGAAAGGGATGATTATTCAGATGAATGAGTGTTATTATCATGGAAAGCAGATTAGTTATGTTTTTTTTTTTTTTTTAAAGTCAGTCTATATTAACCTGTGATTGGATGATTGAATGGCTGGAGCTTTGGGCTTGTTTGGTTCAGTGAGTTTACGCTGGTGTAAAAGCTCTCAGCTGAGCTCAGTTTAGGACGACCTCCGTGTGGTTTAAAGCTGTATGAATTTTGGTTTAAATCTTATAGCAGAT
Organism: Neolamprologus multifasciatus; assembly: GCF_963576455.1. Lineage (NCBI taxonomy): Eukaryota > Metazoa > Chordata > Actinopteri > Cichliformes > Cichlidae > Neolamprologus > Neolamprologus multifasciatus. The sequence goes on along the minus strand of NC_140445.1, from coordinate 34,291,339 downwards.
ACGTGTCGTTTCAAGTATTATTAGAAACGCTAGCTGATCATGAGAACTGGCTGGGAACTGAGCTGCTTTCAGACCACATAATTCTGCACCCTCTTAGCTTTCAGTGGTTGTTTATGCAGCGTCACCTCTTCTTGTGGTCTCTTTTTTTCTCTTTTAGTCTCTTCAGTTTCTCTGTAGATGTCCTCAGCTGTGTGGTGGATGACGGGTAGCTGAGGGGAATTTCTCGTGAAGATTTTTAGAGTTCCTTCTGATGATTAATAAAGCCTGGGCTTCACTTGCAGTTAACCTCTCTGGAATTTGTTCTATTTATCAGTGTCAATGATTCTTTGTAATTTAGTGGTGCTGCATCATATATTCACACACCTACACCACTCTTGCTTCCTTATATGTTAGGAAAGCACCTACTGTGTAGTGGGAGGGGGAAAAAGACCCTAAAATCAGTTCTAAGAGCCGCAATGGTCTCCAGTTTCTTCCGGTGTTACTAAGTTTCTACGTATGTGTAGCATATTCATCATCAAATCTTCCATCTCAATAGTCATACTGATCATTTGTCCCTGCAGTGACACATAGCAGTACTAGTGCAGCAAAGGCAGAGTTAGGAGGAAGTTGGTGTGGAGGGCGCTGAAACAGATCTGACTTATTTTGACTCATTTTTTAAATTTAGCATTTAGCTACACTTTAATTTCATTTTCGGTCACTGTTTGGTTAAGTGTAGGAACAAAACCTATTTGGATGGGAAGAAAAAAACGAAAAAAAACTAACAGTTACCTCTGTATAGAAGTCTGGACCGGCTCTCTGTTCAAAGAGTCCGAGTCTAGGGGTATTACCACAGTAGGTTAACAGAAACTGATTTAAACCTATGATTGGGGGGATTCACCCAGCACTCACTACCTCCGTCTGAAAGCCTACCCTGCAGTCTGCTAGATGTTGCACCCCATTAGCAACCCTGAGTAAGGTGCAGTCAACAGCCACATCCCCTAATGATCTATGGCACTTGCTGAGATTGACCTTAGTGACTTGGAAAATCTTGGAAAGCCCCAGGGATCTGTTAATTTTAAAAGGCCAGAATTAGAGCAGGGCGATATGACCAGAAATATTTATCACAATATACATTTGAAAATTTGCGATAACGATATAACTGACGATATAATTGACACTAGACAAAATACTTTACAACTCCACAACTTCATTAGGGAAAAAAAAACATCAATGTATTTTCACTTAAACAAGCAGCTTTTTTATGTGCATTAAAGTTACATAAAAATGTAACAGTGCAAATTCCTTGCTGTCAGTTTAACCAAAAGGCATTTCCAGTGGAAACTGGCCGACATATCCTCAGCATAACCATGTATAATATCCACAAAACTTAAAAAGAGGTTATACACGCACAATACGGTAATATTATGTTGAAGCACAGTACGTATCACTCCGCGAGGCTCCTGCCTACGATAGCCGTAATGCTCCGACAATCCTTCAAGCGGTGCAGCTTCGTAGCTTAGCAAAGTCGTACTAAAACATTTGACAGATTTTCAAGTGCCGTGTACATAAAATCGTTTCGAGGTCAGTAAACACAACCAGAATTCATACATAAGGCACACTGGATTATAAGGGGCACTGACGATTTTCAGAAAAATCAAAGGATTGATTTTAAGTGTGCCGTATTTTCCAAACAACACGGTAACAACGACGGCCCGCTAGCATGCTCTACCAAAAACAGTGCTTTGTTGTGTATCTGACAGACGAAAGCTAAACCAGTTCCACCACTGAAGTTGCAGCATTTTTACAAACCAGTTCTGGTTCATTGGTTTCATTCAACAATCCACTTTCGCTCTTCTCATTCTGCGTCGCTGCCATGTGCACTGCGCATGCGCGTTTTACCCATATTCTATCACCATATTTCATTTTCCAATCGTTGCCCAACATTACACTGGTATTACTGTGAACGGTATGATATAGCCCAGTCCTAGCCAGAATGACCTATAACAACCTTACAAAAGTAAATGTTTATACTCATACCCAGGTTTTACGTTTACATTTGAAAAGAATGCAAAAAAGGGAATGTCCAGTTTTAAAACTCAAAATTCAAAGAAAGGTGAAAATTGTAAAAATGAAGAATAATTCAGTCTAAACTGACGCTAAATACCTGTTGCTGGTTTTGATGAGGTTTTGGTGGAGGAGAGAGAGAGAACACTGCAGGAGTAGCTAAATTCCCTCCGTGCTGGATGAAAACATTTGTTTTTTAGGACGTAGAACCCCTTACAAAGTTCCCAAAGCCCTCTGTAAGTCCCAACCCACGATGGCGGCAGTGAGCAGATTAAATCTTAAAAAAATGTGAATTTGTAATCCACAAGAATAGCAACATTTACAGCTGCAGAAGCTTTGAATGTGAGTGCTTCTACACTAAATATTTTAAATATTACACATCAGCATGTTTAGATTTTGTTTTAAATAGAAATATGGAAGCAAGTGAATTTCACTTTAATGAATTTGACGGGGAAGTGAGGTTACTTTGGGACTTAAAAAAAAAAAAAATTAAGAACCACTTTTCTTAGCAGTCTGTATAAACACTGTAAACATACAAAAGGTTAAATATCCAATTACTTCCTGTAAAATAACAGTACAATCCCACACAAAAATGTAACAGCGATTTACTGTAAAATTGCAGAATCCTCTTTGTAAATTCATAGCAAAGTTCATGAGGAAATTTTAATCTGTCAACAAGACATTCAGAAAATACAAAAATTCAGAAATTGTAGGGTTAACATAATTAGGGTAATAATAGTTTGGAGTTAAGTGTAGATCAGTGTGCAATAATGTGCCTGTCAAAAATGCAGATTTCATGAAGTAAAAAGAAAATGAATTTTTCTTTAATTTTTCTCTTCTTGAACAAATATTTTGTATGAAAGTTTAAATGTATCAAATTAGATATCGAGGTTTAGTAGTACAGATGTCATGAAGTAAAAATACAGTTTGTGTACTGTAAGTAATCAGGAAGTGAGCCAGTTTGTTGTCTTGAATGATAACATGCAAAGTTACTGCTTTTAATTATTATGATAAAAGAGACTATAGTAACATTTGATAAGCATTTTTTTAAAACGTGAAGACAAATACTGGCATCTGATTATCTGCGATAATGAAGACTGGCACCAACAAAACTGATAAAGGTGCTTCCAGTCAGGCCATATAACTTTGTTTTCAACCTCTTGGCTTGAATGCAAAGATCAAACTGTGACTAAAAGTCATCACGGTTTATTTTACTAACAGTAAAAGCAAACAAAATTAAAAACATGCCAGCATGTTTTACACGTCCTTAAGGAACTTCAAAGTCATGCTTCTCCAGCAGGGAGCACGTTGCATTAAATTGAAGTATGTTTCCTGCATGTGGGGTTAGACAAACCACTGCTGTTATATTTTTTGTGTGCGGTTAAATGTCATGGAAGCAGAAAGTTTAAAAATACCCAAACTTAAATAGTTAAAGGCTCCCTGTAACACAGGAAGGCCAGTGAAAGGGCACACTCCTACATTTACATTGTGCTCCTGGACTACAGGTGTGAAAGTCCATTGTGTTTAATTATTTACCACTCAGCAGACATTTCCCACCTCTCCTCCCTTACACTTCCTGAAGATTTACCACCCAACCTCCTTGCATTAAAAAAGGCCCAACCTCTGTACTGCATGAGTGCTCCTTTTATTTAAACAAGCTAATATTAATTTAGTTGATTATATGCATAAGCACCATACTATACGTCATATAAAGAAGCTGATTCTGGTCGCCACTTAATTGCTATGACTAGAGTAGTTTTAAAGAAGGTGAAATAATGCAGCCTCGTAGCTCCACTTCCTCTAACTTGTGTACATTTAGATTATTAACCTGTACAATATTAATAAATGCTGTTGTAGTAAATCCCAGAATCAGATCCTATTGATAAAAATTAATTTAATTTTGTACGTTATTGCCTTTAAGAGTCAGATAGGAGGATTATTTCAGGAGAAGGATGGCAGAAATTTAGTAGCCAGCACCAGTAGAACTGTTCAATTCTTAGTTTGATACCAAAACACAAAGATGACCTCACATCCTTTATTTAAAAGCTGTTTTAAAACACTGATGTGATGGCAGATCATTGAATTAATATGCTAACGACATATTTTGTAGACAAGACACAAACTAAAATGTGAGGATGGTTGCAGACTAGTCTACTAATGTAACAGTTGCATTACATTAGCATAAGGATTTTATGTGAGGCTTTGCAAATGAAGCCTTTGGAACGATGATTTCACAACCAGAGCGTTGGATGTCTCAAACAGAATAACAGCGTGCATTTCAGGATTCTTCAAACAGATCTGGAATGATTTCCTCTCTTGGTCCAAAAAACATGATAATATTGTTTGCATAGTATCTTTTTTCCAAATGACTTATCTTTAATTCGACTTTAAGCCGATTCTGCCTTACATCTTTAATCAGTTGCCATCTTCCATTTGTAGTTTTTTCCTGTACTTGTGGGCTTCCTTTTTTCTTCTTCATCGCTGGACTAACTGCTACGTCAGAAAGTAAAACGCAACTGTGTACGTAAAATCGGTGGCGGTCTATAATTTGCAATAGACTTTCAGCAGCAGTTGCTTCTAAAGAAAGATTTTGTATCTTAACGTCTCTCACATAAGAGAAGTGCTACTGCTGTTTTTATAATTCATGTCAAAGGTGGTGAAAATGTGGTTTCTCTGCGTGGCTGCAGGATGTGAACAGGCGCACACAAACTCACAGAGAACACACTAACAAGTCTAATTTCTGTACAGGCATTACAACATGTAGATATAGAGAGATGTAGACTCATGAGTTTCCCACACAGCCCTCAACACACATGTGCACCCCTGCAAAGTCAGTGTAATTAGAATTCAGCCAGCAAAGCCCCACTATCATAGTCATGTTTAATTCATTGTGTTTGTGTGTGTGTGTCTTTAGAGTACATGAAGCTGAAGATACTAAAAGCACAGGACGCTAACAGACCAGGCTTTTTGGAAGTTTATAAAAAGAAACCAGAGTGGGGCGAGTGTAAGGAGCAGGTAGAAGATGCTCACTTTTATCAGCTGCACCGTTTCCCCCGCTATCTGTTTGAGATTCATCGTTTCTCGGGGTTTTAACTGGCTCAGTATGGACCTTTTTGTGGGGTGCTGCATAAAGTGAAGGCAGTAAGGGTGTTATTTACAGGAAATGCGTGCCTTTTATTTACCTTTTATTTCTTGGTCTATAAACAAATGTGTTTCATAAATACAAAACTGTGTTACAGTTCTGGGTGGTCTCCTTTAAAGAGGAGGTCAAAGCCTTTGTTGAATCCTGGATTTATTTGTTTGCTTGCATTTCTAATTAAGCAGGTAAAATCATCTGTGAAACCCACCACGCTGTCACGATAACTGAACACTTCGGCCTCTGCTTCCTCGATAACAAATGCAAAACACAAATTCTGGGAATACGTGAATTTGGTGCTGGATGTAAATTTTATTCAAATGCTCTCTCCATGAAACCTGTGTGCAATCCGCCTCAGTGTTCCCACGGTTGATAACGTCAAGGCCACGGACCGGGTGTCCTGTATGTAAATTGTATTTCAGTAGCTGCTCTTAATAATTTGCTTTCCTCTTTACACGATCAAAATCCTGTGTGCTTCTCTGCGTCTCTGCTCTCTCCTTCCCCTCGGTCACACATATTCATGGCGCCTGTCACCAGGGCAACGAGAGCCGCGGCCATTCAATCCCATCATTAGGATTCCTGGATAAGGACACAAACTGTCTCTCCGACTCTCTCTCTCTCTCTCGCTTCGTCACACACACACACACACACATACACATTTTGACGTCAGCATTGATGTTGCAGATCGTGTAATTTGTAGGTAGGTGGAGCAGCGTTTCGACGTGACTGACGTAAAAGTAAAACGCAGCCTAATAAAGATGTTGGGCGTCAGCACTCTGATGTTTAAGAGAGGGCTGTGAAAACAGAGGTTAGTTCTTCTGCTACGTGACTTAAAAAATATAATAAGTAATAATAATAAGTAAAAGATTCTCATGCATAAACACCCAACCCACATTCACATTTTAAGATCTTTAATCATTGTTCCTCTTTACTTCACTTTAAAGAAGTGTAACTAAACACTCAATCTCAATCTGAGATTCCTTAAGAAGAGGAAGAATTTTAATTATACACCTCAGCTTTTTTAGGTTATAAAGAAATGTTGATGTAGTAACTCTGAGAATCTCATAAGAACAGTTCAGTTGGCTTTGATTTTAAGTGAAATGTGTAAAATTATTGAACAAGTACTGGCAGCATATCACTTAGATTTTTGTCCTTTTATTAGACAACAGAAATTCACAGAAAATATCAGTTTTGTTGATTTTTATTCTTTAAATAATGGAAAATAAAGAAAAAAAAACCCATAAACTTTTGTCACTTGATGCAACATTAACAATAAAAAACACCTAAATTATCTATTACTTACATATTGTGGTGTATGGTAGGCCATCAATCTTCTATTTGCTTGTAAAACAGACAAAAATACAGATAAAAATCCAAAATCTACGACCTTCTTCTTTGCACCCTGCCAACCCTCGCCCAGATCAAACCCTGTTCTGGGTTCTGGACCGCGAGCTATTCTGTATCAGTATTAACTTTGTAACTCCTAGACAAGGAGGAGATGCAAGTGCACAGTTTTCCTAAATACTCTTAAAAATGCCCAAATTTTGTCAGAATTTTTTTTATTCCTATATGCATTGAGTTGCAGCTGTGTGATTGGCTAATTAGATATTTGTGTTAAGTGGCCGTCTATGTATTTGTAAGAGGTGCATTGTTAAATTTCACCGATATCTTAGTGTAGTTCATAAACTGGGCATTTTACAAAAACATAAATGTAGCTAAAAACTCATCATCTGTAATCAGCTGTGTTTGTTTCCACTGATCCTTTAAAAACATCAAATTTAGTTGTGAGGGGTGTTAAGTTTGGAACATTTCCTAACAAACACACCTCACTGTGCCTATTAGTCATTAGTTGTTTGGTTCCTAACGGCGCAGAGAAGCTGGCAACAGAAGGGAAATGCAAGCAGTAAGGACGGGAATATGAGATAACTGGCAGTACTGATGATACTGGGCACACTGATTGTTACACTGATGAAAGATCATTGACGTTAAGTTATGTTTCCTGTAACAGGAAGTGTGAAACAGCACGTACGAGGTGTTTTATGCCTTAAGCTAGACTTTTCACTTTACTTGCACTGAGCACGTAACTTCTAGAGCAGGGTGGAAAAAGCAGCGTTGTCACTGTTCACTTTTCATTAGCACTGATTTTATTTTATTTTATTTTTATTTATTTTTTTTGGGGGGGGGGGTTGTAAATAATGGCCCAAGTAAAAAAAGAAAATATTTTTTACAATAATTGTTCTTTATTTTTATTAGCTGAAGTGTTTAAAAGTTTAAATGGGGAAAAGAGTTGGGGGGGGGGGGGGGGGCAAACCTAGCTATTACGCTTGCATATAATCAACAGTTTGTTTTTAATGATGCTGAACTTTGACCCACCTTGGATGTACATGGCGTTCACCTTTTTTGACTACGTCATATCTTTCTGATATGCCGCCTTGTAAACGGGTCAGTCGCTGACTCATCTCAGATCCCAAAGTTCATTAACCTCCTAAGACCCGAACTCTTCCACGGCATGCATTTTTAATTTCTCTTTGATATTTGGGCTGATTGGGACCCGGTGATTGTAAAAACAAAGAATTACCAGATTTTTATTAATTAATTTTTTTTACCTGATTTTTGTTTCTAAGAAAAATGAGAGCCACATATGAGGATATGCATTTGAAATTTCGATAGAACAGTAGCTGTATAATGTCCTCGTAAGTGGATATCAGGCCCCTGTAGAGCACAATTGAGTATTTTGGTCTAAATAACCCAAAATGTGATGTCCACATATGTGGACGCCAGGTCCTAGGAGGTTAATACAGTGGCTCCAACTGGCCGTCCTAACCGTAAACAGTGCCGGATGTGTTCCTGTAAAAAGATTTATTTAATCACCTGCTAATAAATGCTCATCAAATCCACGGGGAGCCACCGGAGTTGGGCAAAAGAGCCGCATGAGGCGAGTTTGCAGCCCCCTTCATCATTTAAGATTCTAGAAGCTGGATAGTGAAAGCTTTTTAAAAACAAGGGGGGCAAACACGATTGTGATCCAGCAGATTTCTTCACCTGACAAATATTCGTCATCGTGTCATGTGCCTTGTCTTGATTGTGGCTTTCCGGACACACCCGACCATCAGTACTTTCACATGAGAGTCCAGCAGAGAGCTTTAAATGGCCTGACTGCTCCCACAATGACCGTGTTTTCGTGCGCTGAAAGGTTTCGATCTCCACCCTGCCGGTGTCACCTTTCATATAAAGTGTGCGCAATTATATTAGAGCGTGCCACGTCACCACGTGAGTGAAAGCGTCCTTAGACAGAGCAAAAGGGTTATTAAAATGATCTCAGGCTGATCAATAACAGTTGTCGATGCACGGAAATAGAAGCACTGTCTTCCCTGTTGCATCTCATTTCTTATCTGTGAGATAATCTGTGAGCACTGATAGCACAGGGAGGATTAAATACACAAAACCTACACGCACAAGGCTACAAAGGGCATACTATTACAACTGTGACTCACTCAGTCTTGAGGCATGGCAGTGTAAATACTGATTTTCACATTTGGCTCTGTTTGCTGCCCACGCTGCCAACCCCAGCCTCGAGTATCAGCCACCTACACGCGAGTTTCCACATTTATATCAGTGTTTTCATCACTGATGATCACTTGAAGTGCTTCCAAATGCCAGACCGTTTCCAACTCACACGTGATGCAAAATCTACACAGCTTCATAAGAACCTGCACATATTTATTTTTGTTTTCTTTCTAACCAAAATACTTTAGGCCACTGGTATCCCAAAGGTTGGATATTTGGTCCAGAACTGGGCGTTGAATCCAACAAGTTAATTTATCTGTTGTCCCTGTTGTAAAATTATTGAATGTAATTTGCTGCTGGGTGGTGCTGGCATTCAGCAAATCTGACTCATAATTACTGCATAGAGGTTTGGGTACTGCACCAACATTAGCTAATGATTAAGAAAAAAATACAGCACGTTTCATTTTTCATGCGTTAAATGAAACGCTTGTAGAGTGATTTCAAAGTGCACTTTTTGTGTTTTCACCAGTTGATTGTCAGAAATTAACATTCAGGGTAACATTCAAGAGTTCTCCGGGCTTATTGGAGCTCTTTTCTTTGGACAATGGCTACTTTTACACTCATCTTCAGTCCAATTGTTCAAGCAGAAAAAGAAATGGACCAGTATTGTGTCTTCAAATGGCAGACTGCATAGTAAAGAACCAATTCTCAGTTGTATTATAAGCCAGTATGACAGGGAAGAAATTATGTTTTCCACGTGTCCTCAAAATTTGAGGAAATTGGACAAGTGGATGACAAGAGAAGAAGTGTCTAAAACTATAGTAGATGAACAGTGTCTGAAAGTCACGTCCTCGGGAAATAGGAAACAGCAAAGACCTGATGCAGGACCTGAGAGTTGCATCTGGTCCAGTTCATTTATCTGCTGTTCACTGAAGTCTCAGTGGTCTCAGTGGAAGGGTGGTTGTCTAGAATTACTACTTATGGAGGGTAAACAGGGAGAAAAAGCTCATGTATGGCAGATTACACAAGAACTGGACTGAATATCAGTTGTAACAGGAATCCAAATTTGTATGGAGGAAAACAGGAGACAGGTGAGCATCTACAGCTGTCTGTAAAACATGGCTCTGCCAGGGTTTGGGGCTGCGGGGATCTTGTCGAAACAGATTAAAATATAAATCCTGAAAAGTGCATTCAGATTTTGATCAAACATGTAATACTGTCTGAAAAGCTCCTCAGAGCTTTGACTTCAACATTACTGAAGCAGTGTGGGATAATCTTGACAACAGCAGAGAACAGCAGCCAACATCTAAATAAGAAGTTTGAATGTCCTTCGGGAAGCCTGGAGAACTATTCCTGGAGATTACCTAAAGAAATTACAAAAAAGCTTTCCTAAGAGAGTTCAGCCTGTGTTTAAGAATAAAGGTGATCTTGCAAATATCGTGTTTGAAGCTTGTTAGAGTTGTGTATTTTCTTGTTTTAGTACATTACTGCAGCTATTTCCCATTTTTCTAGCAAGATCTAAGGAAATGAGGGGTGGCTCATGAGTTTTGCAGTATAGGGGAAAAGATGATTCTGATTGTTGTCACCAGTGATGACTCCATCAGTTGGGGATATTATGGTGTTAAATTTTCTTAGTTAAGGTTTTAAAAATAAATCAACAAATCTTCTGTTGACTGTATAAAGCAGGTATTATTAGCAAGTTTGGTGGAGTGAAAGTGTCAAAGCTAGTAAAATAGAGTTCCTATAGGAACGTGAAAATGTGATTATCCTCTGTTTGATAATCATGCACTTACTACTTTGTGTTTTTTGGCACTAGTTATCATAACCAGCTAAGTGGTGCTTTGTTGGTTACGTTTTGTTATCTCTCTTGTTGGTGCTAATGCCTCTGCAGCCAGACTCTTCAGTCGGGTCATTGTGGTGCTGTTCTAATATTATCTACCTGGCTGGAGATTAGCTCTAATCAGGCACCAGGTCAGTCTTCTTCCAGCAGCCTTGCATGCGTGTAGTCCTTGTGGTGGGCATCAGTGTGCCAACATTAGATCCTGCTGACTTGATTTTATGTGTTATTGAATGGACAATAGGTATCAAACACTCTTCTACACATATTATAAATGAACAGCGGCATGGTCAATATTAACATGACTGTACACGCCGCGCCCTTCACCACCTGGAAATACCGACATAAGACTGGCACACCGTGTAAATACAAACGCGCCCATGCTGCAACAACCTCAATAGGGCTGAACTATTGTGCTGAAGCTCTGCTGTAAGTCTGCAGCCTTCCAGTTCGGTGTGTCCATTCAGCAAGAGCCACTTTTCACCAAACGAGGACACGCCATGCTGGGTGGCCTGGAAAAAATGTGTGGCACTGCTCCCATCTTGCTTATTGGCCGAAGCACAATCATAAAGACATAATCTCATCAGCTGGCTTGCCTCTTCCTTTTCTCCCTTACTTCTTTTGTTTGTCTTTCTCTTGCGTCTGTTTGTGCTTCGTAAAGCATGAACAGCAAAAAACACAGCTGATGAAACTTAGGGTGGAAGCAACTTGTGGAAGAAATCTGATTTATTGAGCTCTAAATGAATATTTTTTTTCTTCAGTGCAAGAAAAGCATCAACCACACTGCTGAAATGATATGACTTCACCTATATCTTTCAGATTATCAAACAAATGTTAATATTAGACAAAGATAACCTGGTTAAATACAAAATATGCTTTTTAATTGATGATTTTATTAATTAAAGGGGAAAAAAACAAACCAATCCTACCTGGACCTGTGTGAAAAAGTAGTTTGCCCTAAACCTAATAACTGGTTGTGCTACCGTTGGCAGCAACAACGGTAATCAAGTGTTTGCAGTAACTGTCAGTGAGTGTTTCACATCTCTGTGGAGGAATTTTGGCCCTCTCGTCTTTGCAGAATTGTTTTAATTTGGCCACATTGAAGAGTTTGCCAGCACGGCCATGGTCATGCCAAAGAATCTCAATTGGATTTAAGTCCAGACCAAAAGCATTTGTATTATCCTGCTGCATAGCCCAAATGAGCTTGAGCTTCAAGGCATGAACTGATGGTCGGACATTCTCCTTCAGGATTTTTTGGGTGGATTTTCAGAATTCACAGTTTCATCAGTTACAGAAAGCTGTCCTAAAATAGCAAAGCAGCTCCAGACCATCACACTGCCACCACCATGTTTGACTGTTGGTGTGATTTTCTTTTTATTCAATGCCGTGTCGGTTTTATGCCAGATGTAACAAGACTTAAACCTTCCAAAAAGTCCTGTCAGCCCACAGAATGTTTTCCCAAAAGTCTTGAAGATCATCAAGATGTTTCTTGACAAACCTGACACAAGGTTGTCTATTGCAGTCTCACACACTGTCCCATATTTGTGTGCTTTTTCAATTCAGATCAATCAGTAACTTTGCTTATAAAATGCACATCATCATCTGACTTTTGATCCACGAAGTGAAAGTAAATCAGCCTTCCAGGAAGTCTTCATCATAATTAAGCTTAACTACTGGTTCAAATCAGACGATTCTTTACATTTGGTCTACATGCTGTGCACGCTGCTTGGCAACAGCATTAAAACCACCTGTCTAATGTAGTGTAAGTATTTGTCATAGCCCTAACTGCAGTTTGTGAAGTCCTGTTATGAAGCCTCAAGTGTTTTTGCCATCTCCATCTTTGTGTTTTGAAACCTGGCAGAAATCTCACTGAAACGGCACTTGTCAGTCACAAGTTGTTAGCCAGCAATATCCCCTCGGTAATCCCCCTTTATGAGACTTTAGTGAGATTTATATTTCCGCATATGTGGCCTCTCTAGAAATGTCACTACACGTTGCATTGACATGAACCCGAAGAAAATGGGGCACCAGTAACCAGCTGCACAGTGTTGATGTAGGCTGCCACAGGTTCCACTAAAGGATGGTGGTAACTTAAACTACTCTCGCAGTCTTTTTTTGACACGTAAGTGTGTGCAGCCCGTTGGAGGTCATTTTTCAGGCAGTGCTCGATCTGTACCTCCTTACACAAAGGAGCAGATACCGGTCCTGCCCAATGACCAGAAGTTGCCATCGGGTTGCTGAGTGCTTTCTAGGCCTGTGTGACTGTGACCTAAGTTGGACCCTGCCTTACTCGCACGTTGTGTGTGCAGCTGTCAGTATGTGCATCGCAAAGTGAATATAAACACAGCATAGAAATACCCACTTTATTTGAAAAAATGAAGTGTAAATGTGTGTTTCAGGTGATTCGTGCACTCATATTTAATCTTTTGTAAGTGAGCAAGAGGGCTGTCAAGTGCATTTTCAGGAATTTGTATGCAAAGGGGCTTTTTGAAAGAGAAAATTATCCAACTCGTGAAGCTGAAATTGATCAATTCTAGATAAATTATAGTTTACAAAGGTCAAATTGCTTTGTATTTGTGTGTAGATTGAAGCATGTGCTTCAAAAGTTACACTGAAATTGCTGCAAACTTTTGTAAATCTTAGTTTATATAGCGTACGCGTTTGTAGCCTTTTTGAGACATATTTCTCTCTATAGTCGGGAGGCCACTGCTGTTGGGGAGTGTCATCGCTGTGGGTGTTTGTGTGCTGGCTCAAAAAAGTGCCTGAAGATGTCTGTTTTTGTAACGTTAAACTTTATCAAGAAATAATATAAAAGTAGACTGTATATCAAAAAAAGACCCTGCTGAAACAATGAAAAATGAAAAGCGTCTTTCTCAAGGAAAAGTGGAAATTAATCTAAATCAGTGTCCTGTTTAATGGCGTCTGTTTGGCACCCTGTGGTGAGCAAGGAGGACAGCAGGCGTGAGTATGGCCTGTCCCATAGCCTGAGGACAGAAGACGAATCGCTTCTGCCTCCATGATGCAGCCTTTTATCATAGAAAAAAGAGCCACAGAAACTAACTGCAGCAGGAAGGGAGCGGCCCCTAAACAAACATCCCCGTTAAGTTGTGGTCTTTATTAAATTGCACAGAATTTCATTCCCCTTTCTTTTCTCATGTTACGGAGAAAAGAAAGGTCAGCTAAAGCAGCAAGTCAGAGAGAGAGGATGCGGAGTAAGTCGCTGCAGAGGAGTCTCGTCTAACCGTCGAGTCTCATGTGAGAAGAAGAAAGACAAAAATAAAAAGTGAAAGACTGTGAAAGGGGAAGCGAGCCCAGCAGCAAGCCTGATTTATTGATGGGACGTGCTGTTGGCATCCAGAGACTTCCTCTAAGTCAGGATGCCAGTTTAGCAAGGAAAACCTTTTTTATGTGGGGTAGGATTTAACAGAGGAACTAAAAAAAAGAGGTTTGGGGCTAAAAAATAAGAGATTTCTGGGAGCGAAGGCCCTTTTCAGAGATGCTAACACACTGTCTCAAGCGTCTGTATACACAGGATTTAAATGGCATTGTGGTTTCTGCTGTTACTACTGCTGAATACTGATGTTTCGTCATGGCTGTCAGGAGGAATATGTGGGAAAACGGTACTCATGATTAGTTTAAAAGTCACAGACTGAGGTTTGAACCATAGGCTGTATATAAAAGATGGGTGTAGCTTCCAGGTTTAAAGTGAATTACGCTGGCATTATCTCTAATGGACAGCAGGGGGAGACCCATCTAGTATGGACTCTCCCGATTAGTTTTGCTTCTCATTCGTTAGCTCCAAGTCTTAATGAATTCAGCATAATGTTAATTTTATACATTATGGCCCACTAAGAGTAAAAATGGAGGATAAAATGGGGCATGCTTTACCACATGGTAATGCCTATAAGCATGCAGTGCCTCTCGGGTCCTCAGTCAGACCCACCCTTGGCTTGTCATTTCCACACCAACTGTGACTTTAGCTAAGGAGGTAGACTAGGTTGTCTGCTAACAGGAGGTCGCTGGTTAGGTCACCAGCTCCACCAGTCTGCTCTCAAAGTGCAGAGCAAGACACTGAACCCCAAGTTGCCATCTAATACCATAATCATTAAAAAAAGAGTCTAAAGGCATAAATGATGATGTTTATGGATTTAGCTTGTACTGTAAAATTGAGTGTTGAGAGGAAGAAATGTCTTTTTATTTAAATGCTAAAGTTACTGTTACTTATTAACCTCCACCCCTCATTTGTTTTGGACTTAACATGGATTTTTGTGCCATATTAATTTATTTCTTAATAATATTTTGCCTTGAAAAACAGACAAAACAAAAACATTAAAAGCATTACACTCATCAGCTGTTCAGTAATGTGCTTTACGTGACATTAATAAGATTTGTAAAATATGCAATATGCATAATCCTACTGATATTATGATCTTAATACATGTTGTTATTTTTTTTTATGAGCTTCCTGTTAACCTTAATCAGATATTGGTAGCTGTCATATCATCAGGATATGATAACGGACGTACGGCAGATGTGGTTTGCCACTAAACTTCAGCAGTTAAAACTGATTTCTAAAGTTCGAAATCTCATAGATTCTGGTCTGGATGTTCTCACACGTAAACACTTGACAGTGGTCGGGCGAGTCAGGTCAAGATTTTTGGGACATTCTCCAATTTCAGCATTTATCAATATTTTCTAACCTTAACTGCCATAATTACCAGTTTTCCAAGCCAATGTACAGAACAATAAGGAATTAAATGTACAGCTTTAAACAAAACATTTTTATAGACCTATTCTGATAGGCAGCTCTTTCGCTAAGGTGTGATCATACTTTAATGCTGAAAATAAACAAACTGAACTCTTTTACTTTATGAAGGTGAACCTAATACAACATGTATATATAATGCACAGTTCACCTTATTTATTGCATCCTCTTTTTATGGTCACAGACAGGCTGAATTTTGAACCTTGTGTTTAATTGCAGTCATCATATTGTTACACATCTTTTAATACATATTTATGGAGGCAGGAGGTCTGTCCGCACTTAAAACCATTTTAACTTTCAATCAGTTTACAAGTGGTTTAGTATTATAGTTCGGCAAGATTTCTTTATCCTCTGTGCCACACCTGGAAACATTCCTGTTCCGACTATCAATTACAGAGAGGACATAAAGGATCCGGGGGAAAAAATTTTTATAATATAGGTTAACTGCGAGCTCTGAGTGGTGGAGGGCGGCCTTGTGATGGAGATTAGAGCAGATTTAGATCACGGCCTGCAGAGTTGATGGAGCCAGGTACAGCAGGTTAAGAGCAGTCAGCTGATCACCTCGGGGAAGACACAGACAAACAGCAGGTTTGTGTGTGTGTGTGTGTGTGTGTGTGTGTGTGTGTGTGTGTGTGTGTGTGTGTGTGTGTGTGTGTCAGTTTTGAATGCCATGGCAACTCAGGGGGAAAAAATACAAGCTTTTTGAGTTTGCAACGCCTACATCCGACCAGAAGACAGAAATAGTAACTTATTATAAACCATTTATAGTCTTTCTGCCAACTTCAAAATAAAGTCCTCAGGAAGAGAGCTGCACACTTGACTCCAGAAAAATCATATGCAGTAGGCGTGTACTGATGGCAAGATGGTGTCTTTGCATATGTTTGTGCTTTTTAATTCCTGTTAGCTTTCAGAAATGGAAGATGTATTTTATCTTTAATTTGTATAAACTAGTGAACGAAGCTTTTTTTCTGTAGCCACAACATCTGACATGCAGGCAGTAGTGTGTGTAAGTGTGTACGTGTTGCTACTAATAAACATAAAATGCATTCAGTGAGCCAGAGGAGCCGAGCTAATGTTGATAAATAATCAAATAGTCAAGTCACCTTCAATCCAAAACAGTCGCTGAATGACACAAAGTGCAGAACAGGAGAAACACAATCGCAAAATCTTGACAGGGGTACTGACACAGGTGAGGCCCACACACAGTAGAAGAAAAGCCAGAATGGATGTTTCCTGAACTTGCATTTCTTTGAATAGCCAGCAGGGTAGCTGGTTTTAAACAACAGGATGTGATGGTACGGTGGCTACGAGCGTCTTTTACATCCAGTCTACAAGGGAATGGTTTTTGAGAGCTGTGAAAAATGGGCAAACACATACAGAGATACCTGGATTTATCGGCAAGATAGGCAGATCTGATTGCAGCACAGCTGATGCACATACATGTTGATCACACCACCTGTAGATTTCTCTACAGGCGACAGGAGACAGGTGGTGAGATGTCTCCTTTTAGAATAAATGCTCCCTGACAGCTTAAACCTCTGCTGCATTCATTACACAGCCCAGCAAAGTGCGAGGGCTCGTCTCACCCCGCAGATCTGTGTTTGCAAGCCTCTGAAGCATTGCCAGACAGGCGCGTCTCGCCGCATACTCTGAGACAATCAATCACAGGCCCTCGAGCTCCTGCAAGGCTGCCACCTGTCCCACTTAGAGGGCACACAAAGTACAGCACACGTAGCCTCAGATGAGTGAACAAACTGCAGCTGGCTCTGCAGGAATCCTAATTAAAAGCTTTGCTGAATAAGTTATGAAGAAGTGGGTTTGCATCGAGTTAAACTGCCATGACTGCAGTGTCATCAAATGACTGAGACACGTGATGCTCAGTGTCAACAGTATAATTACGCAGCAATAAGGAAGTAATAACCTGTTCATTTTAACTGGGCTCGTAAAACGAAGCCTTCTCGAAGGAGCCTGCTGCGAGTGTCAAGTTCAAATCTGTGCTGGGAAAGGAGAAGTTTGGCCTGTAAACAAATCAGGTTTATAAGTCAAGGCAGCGTTGCATCAAATTATTCTGCCAGGAAGTAAATAAATGCATGTTGGGTATTTGAGGTATTTCAGTTGTAGAAAGTGAATACAAGAAGCTCAATGCTGATTTCAAACAACAACGCTTGAGTGAGATGCTGAATGTGATGAGGTGTTATTGGTGTGTCTGTTAGCATTAGGAGTATTTCCAAGCAAATAACCAAGGGATTGGTATTCTTTTTTTTTTTTTTTTTAGTTTATTTTTACCAAAGATAGGAAGTTACTCCAACTTAGAAGAGATTAATTTGTGTAGATGTTCCTGATCCAAATCTGGGAACTTTTGGAAAGATTCTTTATATTTATTGCAGGATATTGTGGGGCATAATTGGACATTTCACATCATATCTTTGCAAAAACATCAAGTTAGGAGACAGGAACTGAGCTCTTTGATAATGGTCATACATGTATGTTTCACTCAACATGAAACATACATGTATGACCATGTGGATTTACAGCAAAGGACTTTATATTTTAACTAAGAGTTTAAATATTCGTAAGTACAGATGTTTAAAAAGAACAGCAGGTGATCACACCCCTTTTTCTGCACGTCTTTCAGCTGAAGATCTCCTTCAACGAGTCCAGCCTGCAGAGCACCTACGAGTATCCATCAGAAAGCAGCGTGTGGGACAGCGGGGAGGAGGAAGAGGAGGACAAACAAGATGAGAAGTTGGCAGACGAACAGCCGAGCATGGTGGGACGGATCCACATCCCTCGAGCCAGTTTGACCGGCTCGCCCTCCCACACCACCAACAGCAACGGTGAGATTTTGTGAAACAAAGAAGAGCTGGTTGTCAAATCTCCTTCATATACTCATGGTCCTCAGAGGATGACGATGATGATTATTATTATTTTATTTATCGTCATCACAATGTACCCTAAAATCCACTGGCTCAGATTGTACTTAATGGCACAGCTTGCAAGATAAGTGCATTTGCAGTCGCGCTTATCTTGTAAGTTTTTTGTTTGCAAGGACGAACTTTTTCAGTTTTAGTTTTAGTTTTAAATTCTCACCTCAGACATTAGAGGGTTACCTAGGCAACCAGTGCCTGGAGAGTTTGCAAGCGACCAGCCATGTAAATCAAACTTATCAAAGCGAATCACCTTTTATGATTGATCCAGTATTTTTAGTAGTGGGAGAAATTAACTACCTTTAAAAAACACACCCCTACTTTGTCTTCACTCTTGAGCTGCATCTACTGAACTTTTCCTGTGAGCTGCCCCCAAATTAACTTAAAACCTTTACAGAAGTTTGCTTATCATGACAAGTTATATCACTTAAAAATCTCAGGCTAGCCTGTCTGCATGAGCATGTTTGGTCAGTTTTCATCTTTAAGGCTTTAGGCTTTCAGTGCGAGTATATTTGTAATATGTGTAGCCTCATAATAATTTTAGAATGAGTTAAAAATCATGTTAATTGTTGCCAACATAGCTATGCTTTTAGGTTTATTCAAAATTAATTTAGGCAAAAACTTACCAGACAGCGCACGTGCCACATTCTGATGCAAATTAGATAAAGCAGATGTTAACAGAATTAAAGGTTTAGCACTTAAAAATACTGCATGTGGAGAAGAGATTAAAATGGTGAAGTGTATTCGCATCCTAAATGAACTGAGGCTAGGCTAGTGGTATTTTTATCTTTTATTTTTTTTTTGTAAAGGGGGCTGGTTTTGTTCTTCTTTTTTCATGATGTTTTCTGCACTTTCCCACAATGGCAAAGTAAGAAGTTCAGAGAGACTGGAAACTCGTCAGGTGTTTTTTTTTTTTGTTTGTTTGTTTGTTTGTTTGGTATTTACATATCTGGGTAAAATGGCACTGAAAGATCAGACTGCTAATCTGACTACTTACCTACATGCATAGATCCAGTTTTATAAAGCTTTTAGCATTCTGCAAGTTCATATTAATAAAACAGCAGATTTCAAAACTGAAGAATTTGCGAGCGCTTCCAGAGATTAAAGAGAGCTGCCGATGTGCAGAAGGAAGGGGAAGATGCTGTGTAAAGTGCAAAGCTAGTCCAATCAGGTCATTACGGCTTTGTTTTGCCATCATCATCCTCCTCATTTGTATGGAGGTAAAGTGAGTATGTAAGCCACAATAGGTGTGGTGGCAGAGCCCCCTACTGGCTGTCCTGTTTACTACACCCGAGAGCAGCTGACTCACTCAGATATAATAAGCCCTTCAGCTAACAAGTGGATCCTGTAATAGCAGCATTTTTGGCCTTTTTAGGTAAAAAAGAAAAAAAAATTAAACCGATGATTTTTGTATGTTTGTTAAACGTGATGACTATCGTGTCTCCTCTGGGTTACATAATGAACTATATTGTACTTTGCCACTGGAAAAATCAATAAGGAAGCTCATAATTGTAGCTCTAAATCACCAGATTATGTTACGCCCCTCTTCAACCTCTACTGAGGCTGTGCAAAAGTCTTTGGCGTTGCTTAGTAATTAAAATAAAACCAGTGTTTCTAAGAACTCTGCTGTCACAGTCTCCACTGTGGTGCAGCAGGGCTGAAGCAACCTATTGTGTGAAACGACTTCATCCTCCAAGAAACAGTGGCCACTGTAGTGATTTAACAACAGTGTATTCACATACTGTATCTCATAAAGCACTGTCATTAAAAGCAGCTCACATTCTTTATACCAAAAACACACTTGAAAACCTAAATGTTGGAATGACTTGGATAAAAATAAAAATGCAGGGGGGAAAGTTACACAGTTAATATCTAATGTGTTTTATTCTTATTTACTTATTTATTTATTTTTCTCTGTAGATCTGTCCAGCTACATTCCCAAGCACTCGGTAGACTTCAGCGCCTGGCAGGAGCACAAACACGATGACGGCATTAACCAGGAGGATGCCGCCTCCCAGCAGACACAGATAACTGAGGAGGTCATGGTGAGGGAAACACCTTCAGCTGCCATTCGTAAAGTTGGGTTTCAGACTCCACAGGAGGAGATGTGACCCCCTGTTTTTCACCTCCATCTATCAACTCAAAGTATTTGATTTACAAATATATGAAACAGAGAATAGCAGCATATTTTACATCCATGAAAGTTGGTATGTTGCCATTTTATGATTTAATGAATTTTGGCTAAAATTATAGATGGATTATTGATTATAGATGGCACATTAAGGTACTGGGTCCTAAACTGAAACTTGTGATACTTCAGCAATTCAGACTGTTATACACGGCATCATTTTATAGAGTTGTAGGTGATAAATTTAATGTGATGATAAGGAAAGGTTCAGGCTTCAGAATGCATTGAACAAACAGTTTCAGACAGTGTTTTTCTTTTCCTATTATCCATGAATCTTCATTCAGAGGCATAGAGACTGGTTGGCAATTGGATGCTGGCAGTTGCTGGGTGAAATTGGTTTAAGAGAGGATGCTGCACTGTAAACCTCTGTGTGATTATTTTGGTCACTTGCAGATTGCCTTAACTGCCTGTAGTTTGCATTGAAGTTGCTGTCGTATCTTCAGACACTCGTCCTTTACTCTCTGAGCTGCAGTGAAACTACAGCCAGTCTGTTACACTTTTTCAATTTGTCTGCAAACATTTGAAGATAAGAAGCAAACTACTGGTAATCACAGCAACCTGCTAGCAACCAAAGCAATCACATGCAAGATTTCAGTGTGACCAACTTCATTCTAGTGATTGCAGCAACCTCCAGCGACCACATGTTAACCAGTTGGGGAATAGATCTGTTCATCTTGCAACCAAACTCATCTCTTGAGCCTAATATAGTCATTTTAGGCACCGAGGCCCCGCCCACCTGCTGTTCCAGCCTTATGTCTGTAAAGGGGCAGCCAATCAGAAGAAAGGTGACTTAAAAGTAGAGGACAGAAGGTGAACTGAGGGCTGCACCAAAACTCAAATAGTAGTTTGATTCTTTATAGTTTCTTTCTATTATGGTAGGGTATCTTAGATTACATAACTTTATCTAATTCAAAGTATTTCTTTCTCTTTTCTCCTCAGCTCACGCCGGCGGACAGCTCCTCCCTCACCGACTACAGCAGCGAGCCCGCTCTTTACTTCTGATCTGCCTGACCAATCAGCTGTACAGTAGCATTGCAGCATCTCACCTGTGGGACCAGACTGCCTCCACCTCGACACTCCAGCCGACTATAAGCACATCTTCCTGACCAGACAGGAAACATGGGTGTTTTATTTTTGTTTTTCTGGCTGATTTCCTGCCACGGCACCGCCACACGCCACGTTTCCAGCTGCGCATCGGAGCTGCCGGGTGGCTGGCGTGGTGTTCAATGCCCACCTTCTTTCTGAAGCTGAAGCAACAAATCCTAAAAAGAAAAGAAGAAGGAAAAAAAAAAAGCAGCTGGGCTGTCTTTCCCAACCCGTGATCTAACAGACAGTTGATCTGTCAGCGTCCAGAATCTTCCTCCTTGCCACGCTGTAGAAGTTTTTGCTGCTTTCGAGGTTCAAATTTAGCTTCAGGTTTTATTTTATTTTATTCTTTTTGGAGGATGTCGACGAGGGAAGGAGCCGACAGAGTTCAGTGTTATCGTGGAAGCGTGTCATTACAGCAGATTGGCGGCAGATAAACATAAAAATGGTGAAAGGGTGCCACAATTGCATTTCTTTGTTCTCTTTTTTTTTTTCTTTTTTTATCCGCATGTTTTGATTTGAACCTGGCACTTCTGTTGGTTCTGTCTTACTGTAAAGCTTCTCTATGCCTTTTTTTTTTGGTTAGGTTTTGTGTATTTTCTGGCAGACTGCTGTACTGATTGAAGCTGCTGGATTTTTTTTTTTGGCAAGCAAACTTCAACACGCTTCACTTCTTCATGTGACGAGGGAGGAAACATATGCACCCCACCCCCCGGGATCAGTAGCACCTCTCATTTCTTATTAAATGCTTGATAAAGTGACCTTGGCCAACAATGTCTGTATGTCCGTATTGCTGAAATCACGTGTCCGTATATCTGCTCTGGAAAGCTGGTAGACCTCCCGATGCCTTTCCTCAGCTCTTTGTGTATTTATTCCTGCTTAACGTTGAAGTTTGCATGTCTGAAATCTGCTTTCTTTTTTTTGAGGGGGGGTCGTTTTGTTTGTTTTCGTTTTTTTGTACAGATGTTTGCTGGTAAGGGCTCCAAAAGATCCCCACCAGACCAGTCGGACCTCATCTACTTTCACATTCCACAGGGAAACAAGGCGGTCCACTTTGAAGGCAACAGTGATTGTGATTGATCATTAAAAGAAAAAAAAAAGGCATTTTGTGAGAAAGAATGAAAGTTTGTGTGTGTGTGTGTGTCTTTTTTTTTTTTAATTATTCATATTTTTTATATGCTCATAATGCCAACTGATTAAAGAGTTCCTGTAAAGGCCTCGCATCCACTCTAAGGCCAGTATTGTTGTACTGTCTCCACTGGGATTCATCTCTTCTGCTCATTATTTCATGTATTTTTTACATTTTATTTCTCCAATCAGATGCAATTTGTTTTTTTTGCCGTCAGGAGCTTTGTCTTTCTCTCTGATGGATTTACAACTTATATGTTTCGTCCGGGAGTCTTGGTTGATAGATGTCTTTGCACTGTCATGCTTTTAGCTTTGTTTTGCACCTCATGAGGAAGTAAGAGTGGGCTGTAGAGGAAATGTGCACTTAAAAGAACGAGAAGCCTACAGACTGGTGACAAATTAGAGGAGAAGGTTAAAAGCGTCTCAGTGACGTGCCTCCAAAACACGATGATGTCATCTAACACGTTTGAGACTGTAGCACTTGATTCTTAATGATGTCATCCTCATAAATCCATTCAGTGACATCCCACCTGTTTCCTTTCAAGGTCGGGGAAGGGCATTATCATCCTATAAGAGACCACTTCCATCAACCATGCCAGCAAAATTGCCCCCTGAGGGCATATTATGGGGTTAAAGGGTTCAGGCTTTTCCTTTAATTTGTCACCAACCTAAATTTGGTTGAAGAGTTACATTTCAAAGAAAACCCTGACTTAAGTCTAAGTCAGGGTTTTGATTGGGGTGGACTGATATATCAGTTTAGATTGCACTGACTGATATTTAGATATTCTGAAAGAAAAAAGGTGGGGATAATCTGTGCATTTCTAATTTCAATCCCATGTCTCAGTCGGCATGAATGAATTAAAATTTGAAATGAAACTCTTCAGCCACACACGATTGAATGCATCGCGATGAATGCCATGACCACTTTGTTTTCTTTTGCCACTCTAGTCTTACGATTGTTTGGCCTTGTCACTGTGACCAAAAACAGCAGCCCGAAGTGCAGTTTCGCCACACAGGTCCACAGGGACTTCATCTTTGTCCACCTGCAAAATCTCTCCAACCCCCTGCTGGTGTACACCGATTTGAACTTTGGATGTTTACTTCATGCGCTCAATGTGACTGCTCAGCAATGCTTCTGTTTCAGAAGACTGAATGTAATTTTTTTTTCAATAAATTTCCTGTGGTATGATTATCAGCTTACCAGAAAACATCACATTGAACAGTGAGCCCTGTTATTGTTTCTCCAAACTTTAGCATGGCTGGATTTGACCTTCAATACATTTCTCTGAAAAGGTCTCAAACTGGCAAAAAGTTAGTAATAATGAACACATTTCCATCTATTGCAGTATACATTTTACTTGGCCTGGTTCAAAATAGCTGGACTTTCTTTGTGTTATGTGGCTTGACAAAGCCTCAATTCCCAGTCAAGGGATAAATTCTTTCACAACAGCAGTTATCAGCTTCCTTTATTAGTCCAAGCTTTCTGCTTCAGCCTGTGTGTGCACTCAGGTACAAGGAGGCATTGGACACACTTTGGCTTTCATTCTGCACAAAATCAATCAATTGAGCATATCCTACTGATATTTTAGATATGAAAAGAGAGAAACCTTACAAAAAGACCCAGAAGTCTTTCCTGGTGCTGCTTAGTCAAGAGCAGTTTCAAGAGAGTTTCTGCAGAAAATCATTTAAACATTAAAGGGTACTCGGCCTGATGAAGTAATAGAAGAGGAAATCAGTCTTTTCCATCACCAACCAAATCTGTGCAAATTCCTGCTAGAAGAAAATGCACAGTTTGTGCTGCTGTAACTTGAAAGCAGGGCTTCATTCAGTGGTAGTGGTAATATGGCGCTCACAAGATTGAAGGTATAAAATATATGAACTTGGAATACAGATCACCTTTAAATTTAGTTTACCAGATCTAGTTTAAGCCTAGTTCAAGACCGAAAAGCCAAATTTAACCCATTGAACCCCCATGCCAGAGAAATCAAGCCTAAAGGTGAATCAGTAAATTCTGAAACCAAAACCCGTGAGGTTGGCTGCTCTGGATTGGGTTATGTGTCTGGCTTTTGTTACTAAAAGGAAAGCCACCTCTGAAAACATTAAAAACTACGCTGGATTATACCTTGCTAACCCAATAATCTCTCCAATATCTTCCAATCCTACAATACACTCGACAATACTCTGTCACTTGTAGCTGTGCAAACACAATCTGCAGAAACTCGACTACGGTGCGTCTCGTGATCAAAGACACAACAGATAATCAAGGACCACCTCAGAAAAAGCGAGGACCACTGATTGAAACTTGTTGTTCACTGTGGTGTTTACAGAGTGCTCTATCATATCATGAGAGGAAATGAATGAAAACTGCTTGAAACACAAAAATCTTGGGTATGTAAACGAAAACACCAAAAAATGTTAAGTATGCTTGATTTGTAGTCATGGATATAAATCCTCCAAACACACTGATTAAAGGAGACCCATAATGCTCATTTCCATATTCTTATTCGTGGACCCTACCAGAATAGCTGTGCATGATAGAGAGGTCAAAGTAATTCTTAGTCTGAAATAAGCTGATTTAACTGCAGCTTACTTCTGATTGGCTGCCCCTCACAAGCAACCACAGGTGGGAGGGGCCTCTGTGCTTGAAATGACCATATTAGTGATATCCATGCTTTCTGATATCAAATAGAACCAAGAGTAGGAAAAACTGCCAGAAACTGAATGTTTTAAACATAAACTTTTGTCTCTCAGAGTTTATGACCATAAAAGCATTGCGGGTCCCCTTTAACTGAGCCCTGCTTGGACCTCCTTTGGAATTGTGGCTAATGGTCACATGACATACCTGTGGATCCATCAACCTGTGGTAACTGCTGCCTCTGTTGACCAAAACCCACTCTGCGGTACTCTTTTTGCTCTCTCTGTGAACTGAAGGACCAAACTGTGGGCAAACTTCACTGATCTCGTCTTAAATGGCACCAGCAAGAACTTTTCTGATGGCCAGAGACGCAGCACTCAACTTTAACGCTTCTGAAGTGTACACACCGACTCTTGCCGCAGTGTCCCAACCCCGTCTTTGTCTATGCCCGATGCAAAATGAGCAGTTTGTGTTGGTCACTCTGTAGCAACACTGTGGTAGAAAGCTTGCTCATCTTTTACTTTCCACCCTCCTCTCGTCTGTAAATCTACATCGCAGCAGATGTGCTTACTGTAAAGTTATTGTCAATGATTTGGGCAAGTGAAAAAAAAAGTGATGTCATACTTGTACAAATGAAAGCTCAATAAATAGAAGACTTGAAGAAATGCGAGTGCTCTAGCCTTTCTTGTCTATGAATTAAACTATGCGCCAAGTATGACTTCTATGCATATAGTTAAGGCAAAGAGTCTGGGTTACTTTATTATCTGGGAATGTCTGATGGGGAAAAATAAGCTTAAATCCCTTAAAAAACAAAACCTGTCAGAAATCTCAGTTCTGATAAGTCTAAAGTGGTGGATGACCCACATGGGAACAAACATTTTATACACAACAAAACAAGGATATTAATCTAGAACACAAATAGGAAAAAAAACCCCTCAGTGGGTAGAAGCAGCCCTTTTGGAGCCATGCAAACAGAATAAATGTGACAAAGGGTGCACTAAAGAGGCGACAGCGTCCCCCAAAAGAAGAGAAATGTTTGGTGAACTGAGTAGAAACCATCGCGCTCTCCTCAACTTGCACAGGTAGTCTTCCTCCCCTCACCCCAACTGGTCATGGCAGAGTGTGGAGGAGATCCCTGGAGTCACCACGCTACCTGACATTGGCATTCACCAACAATATGCTTTTCCAAAATACCCATTGACCCACTGCCAAACCCATCACGTGTCATACAGTGTGAAGTCTCACTCAACAAGCAAAACAAACAAATTGGAGTTTTAACACAAAAAAATGTTAGGAAATACATTTATTGAATCCAGAAACTTACAACAAAGGCTTAAATACATTACAAATTAGTCCAAAGTAGGGAATAAACTGCCTCAGAAGCCACAGTCAGGTGAGGTCAGGTGCACAGTTTTGCTCCTCGCCTTCAGTGCTCCGTCCTCCGAGGCTCCGTGGCTTTACTGAGGTTTCCTGCCTCCTGCTTTAGGACGCTCAGGAGAGACTGGGAGCTCTCCAATATCTGCAGGAGTTAAAACAAAAACAAAACAACATGAACTAACTTGTGCAGAAACTCAGAGGAAGTGGGGAGTGCACTTTAGAAGCAATTAAAGAAGGGGTCCAGGCTTGGCCAATTTGTTGTTTTTTAATCAGAGCAGCTCAGGAGTGTTTGTTTACAGTGATTAAGTGAGAGCACAAAGGGAGTTCAGCGTCAGCAGGTGGGATCTTACTGACATCCAGTACAGCAGCCAAAAGCTTCTGTGGCCATACCCAACTTTTAATTAGTTCTTGAATCAACACTTGAGACTGAGAGGTTTTCTGGTTGATGCAGACCGTCCAACAAACAGCTATTGTTTTAGCATCTTATAACCACTGATCCATTACTCATGCACTAATAAAGGTATCCCACCCCCGCCTCTCCTTCTTCCGAACGTCTGCAGCTGGTATTACCCAGCAAACTTGGGTGAGAAGCAGTTGTGGTATGAGGCTATTGTACCAAAAATTACTTGCTATTTTGAGTTAGAAAGAACATTTCTGTCACAAGGTAGAAGCAGCCATGGTGTGACTACATAAGATCCTTTATATTACAAAGACCCTACAATCAGATTACCTACTATCAGCAAGCACTTGGCAATAGTGGGAAGGAAAAACTCCTATTTAACAGGAAGAAACCTCCGTATAATGCAGAATAATATATAATACAGAACATCAATCAACATGGAAATTCTTGCTGGGTTTGCTGTTATGCAGAGCTCCGTTTGTTCTCCGTTCACCATGCACCTGTTATGTGATATTGATTAACTTTGCAGAAGAGCCACATGAATTTCAATTTTTTTAAATTTTGCCTTTATAAATACCTGTGTAAACAAAAAGTCAGCATATGAAAACCACTGCAGGCTCGGTCATTGACGCACCTTGGTGTATGCAGCCTCCGTCTCGGCGATGGTGCGGTCGAAGGTGGAGCGTGCGGCGAGTCTCTGCGTCAGGCTCTCGTTGACTCGGCTCAGCTTCTCCGAGAGGACACGGATGTCGTGCTGCAGCCGCTCCTTTTCCTCTTCCTCCTGCTTGATCTGTCGGTTCAGCTCATCCCGCTTCGAGCAAAGCTCCTCGATACCTGATCGGGAGGGAAAGGTGGGATTAAACTAGAGCCTCAGTAGATCTCCTCGGGACTCAGCCAGATGATTTCTGCCATAATTACGCAGCCCAAACACAGACATGGATACAGTAAACAGAGAACAATGGAAACCTTCACAGTGATCTGAAATTAAACACACTTATTAGGTCAACAACAGTAAAATAGTGGTCTTAATTTTCATTTGAGTGAGTGAAATGGCTCAGCCACTTGCGGGTTAGTCGCTATCAATACCAGGACTAAAAAAGTAGGATTAGTGCTTCCCTAATTCCAGCAGACCAGAAACAGATTAACCAACACCTGACAGGTGACAAGCTTCATCTTCACCGGGCTTTTATCTTCCAATATTTTTGAGAGAAGAAGAAAAAGTGTCACACTGACATACAGTTAAACTGCTGCAAGCACCCAGAGCTGATACCTGTTAACACCATTCGCGCCAGTGTGGAGTGCAAAGGGTTAAAGGTGATCTGAGGAGGTTAATCAGATTATTAGGCGAGGTGCAGCATCACAGGTTAACCTCTCAAAAAAGGACTTTTTTCGGTTTTAGACAAAATTACAGGCAGCAAACTTTGCTTTAACACAAGGGTGTTAACATTGCAAGCTGGGGCCAGAACACCGGCTCCTCAAAGGATCCTCTCCGGCCGCAGAATAGCTCATTAAAATAAACCCAATATGACAAGACAAACCATCTGAATAAAAATGCTACAAAACACACATAAGGAGGACACAATAAACTTTAACACAATAAGTAAATGCGAGTATTGTTCTCTGGTGACAGTGCAGGCTACAACATGCTTGGTCTACATATAGCGTAATAGAGTCATTTAATAGGCAAATATGCTTAATTTATATATTAACCAGTAAGTATACTATAATTTAAATTTAAGCCGCTAACACTGTTATGCTAATCAGTCTAATGTGTTATTGACAGTAAATAGGCTCACTCACATTTGACCAGCTCGTTGTTGTAGGTCTGCAGAGCTGCAGCTTGTTGGGTCATGTCGGATTTTAGGTCAACCTTCACCGGATTATATCTGAGGTACTCGGTCGGCTACCTCGTCATCTATCCCTAGGAGCTAAACAAGCCGGGGTGGACCAAATATTCAGCACTGTTTATTCAGCAAACCTCCTTGAAAAGCAAAGCCCGTACATGGCGGGTTTCCCAGACAACTCAAACCCAGGAGGAACTACCGGACACCCAACCAGAGACGATAACTTGGAAGAGAGTCTACTTCCTGTTAAAAACATTGTGTAGAAATGAACTGGAGTTTAGAAGGTTGCCAGAAGATGGCGCACACGACCAAGACCTCAGGGAATAGGAGTAATTATAACGAAACGGCTAAAGCAATCGTTTGCAAATGCTTCTACATAAACAGCCAAAATATTATTTTAGTTTTGTTCTCCAAGGCAATAATAATGAATTCGGAATTATATAATATCGACTCGTTACCGGAACCATCTCATGAGCGCCCCCTATCAAACCAGAAGTCGATAGAGTGAGAGTTCTTATATTAAGAGATATCTGCCCTTCTTCTCTACTGTGTTTAACACCGATAATGTCCGGCTTGCGCCCTCTGGCGGATAACAAAACCTACTGTTAAATTAAGTTCCTGTTAAGAGTTACTGTTTACCATTTAACCACAAGTTTCCTCCATTTCCCATGCATATATTAGATGCAGTTCAACCGGACTAATGCCTAAAGACGGTTAGCTGTGCCTCATATTAGTTTTACTAGAGAGACATTCAGTACTAGAACAATCCAGAGTACACATCTGGAGAAAGTAAAAATACAGCCTCCAAGTAGATATACCTATGGTATCAATTTCAAAATACTGCATCACCTGAAGTGATCACACTTAAAAGATTTTCATAAAACTTGACCTCTGACCTTGAGTAGATCTTTAGTAGATCTATGGTGTCAATTTGCAGCTGCTATGTCGTCTAGTTCTCAAGTTATCGGATTTACGACGTTTGGGAGATTCCTCAGCGGCTGCTGCTGAGAGAGAAGCTATATTACTCAGCACATGACAGACAGGAAGCAGTATGTGAGGGTGTCCAGTGCTCTGTCTGATTGGTGCAGTACAGGAAAAGAAAAAAAAAATTCCTCCATAGCGATGTGTGAGACTGATAAAGTCAGAAAATTATTACTTAAAGTTATTGCTGCTAAAGGTGGTCCTACAAGTCACTGAATCAGTGTGTTTTTCACACACTGGTTCTGCATTTTAGGCTTTATTAAATAAATTATGACATGTTGTAACATTTCTCACGTTACTGTTCAACTCAGGTTTTATTTTAATAATTTTAGATTTCAAGTTTGCCTACCGGTCTGGAATTGGGGTGAATGACGCTGTCATGTACCTGTTGCAGCAATCCCTCTCTCACCTAGAGCAGGCGGGGAACACTGTGAGGATCATGTTTTTTGACTTCTCCAGTGCTTTCAACACCAACCAGCCTACACTAGGGAAGCTGGAGGGAACCAGAGTGGGCAAACAGCTGACTGCATGGACCATTGACTACTTAACCAACATACCACAGAATGTGAGGCTTCATGACTGTTGTCCGACGTGGTAATCTGCAGCACGCTGGGCGCCACAGGGCACAGTTCTCTCACCCTTCTTGTTCAGCCTGTATACTTCTGACTTCTGTTATGATTCAGACCATTGCCACCTACAAAAGTTCTCAGATGATATGGCCATCATCAGATGCGTATCAGATGGAAACGATCAGAAATACAGGAGGGTCATCAGTGACTTTGTTGGCTGGTGTGAGACCAATGCTCTCCAAATCAACACTAGCGAGATGAAGGAGATGGTCATAGACTTCAGGAGGAAGTCACCCCCTACAACACTGGTGAACATCCAGGGCAAAGACATTGAGATAGTGGACTCATACACATACCCGGGTGTTAACGTCAACAATAAACTGGACTGGACTACAAATACAGACAGCCTGTATAAAAAGGGCCAGAATCGACTCCACCTGCTGAGGAGACTGAGGTCCTTCAGAGTCTGCAGGACTCTGTTAAGGACATTTTATGACACTGTGGTAGTATCCACCTTTTTCTATGCAGTGGCCTGCTGGGGGAGTGGATGCACAAACAGGGACAGGAGGAGCAGGATTGGCAAACTGGTGCGGAGCTCTAGCTCTGTGCTGGGATGTCCTCTGGAGTCTGTGGAGGTGGTGGGCGGGAGGAGGATGTTAGTAAAGCTGACATCCATCATGAACAACCCACATCACCCACTGCATGAGTCTGGGAGTGGGCTGAGCAGCTCCTTTAGTCAGAGACTGAAACACCGTCACTGCAGGAAGGAGCGCTTTCGCAGATCATTCATCCCAACAGCAGTTAGACTCTATAACTCCTCCTCATGATCTCATGAGTCACTTGGACATTGTGGTCATCCATTGGTCATCAACGGTTACCACCTCATGCATAATGCATCTTATATATGTATGAACGTGTGCATGTATTTGTGTATGTATATGTATAAATGTACAGTCAAGTCCATAAATATTGGGACATCGACACAATTCTAAGATTCTTGGCTCTATACACCATTACAATGGATTTCAAATGAAACAAACAAGATGTGCTTTAACTGCAGACTGTCAGCTTTTATTTGAGGGTATTTACATCCAAATCAGGTGAACGGTGTAGGAATTACAACAGTTTGTATATGTGCCTCCCATTTGTTAAGGGACCAAAAGTAATGGGACAACTGGCTTCTCAGCTGTTCCATGGCCAGGTGTGTGTTATTCCCTTATTATCCCAATTACAACGAGCAGATAAAAGGTCCAGAGCTCATTTCAAGTGTGCTATTTGCATTTGGAATCTGTTGCTGTCAACTGCCAAGATGAGATCCAAAGAGTTATCACTATCAGTGAAGTAAGCCATCATTAGGCTGAAAAAAGAAAACGCATCAGAGAGAGATAGCAAAAACATCAGGCATGGCCAAAACAACTGTTTGGAACATTCTCAAAAAGAAGGGAATGCACCAGTGAGCTCAGCAACACCAAAAGACCCGGGAGACCACGGAAAACAACTGTGGTGGATGACCGAAGAATCCTTTCCCTGGTGAAGAAAACACCCTTCACAACAGTTGGCCTGATCAAGAACACTCTCCAAGAGGAAAGTGTATGTGTGTCAAAGTCAACAATCAAGAGAAGACTTCAGCAGTGTGAATACAGAGTGTTCACCACAAAATGTAAACCACTGGTGAGCCCCAAAACAGAAAGGCCAGATTAGAGTTTGACAAATGACATCTAAAAAAGCCGTAACAGTTCTGGAACAACATCCTATGGACAGATTAGACCAAGATCAACTTGTAGCAGAGTGACGGGAAGAGAAGAGTAAGGAGAAGGAAAGGAACTGCTCATGATCCTAAGCATACCACCTGATCAGTGGAGCATGGTGGTGGAAGTGTCATGGCGTGGGCATGTATGGCTGCCAGTGGAGCTGGTTCTCTTGTATTTATTGATGATGTGACTGCTGACAAAAGCAGCATGATGAATTCTGAAGTGGTAGGGGCAATATTTTCTGCTCATATTCAGCCAAATGCTTCAGAACTCATTGGACGGCGCTTCACAGTGCAGATGGACAGTGACCCAAAGCATACAGCAAAAGCAAGCAAAGAGTTTTTGAAGGGTAAGAAGTGGACTGCTTTGCAGTGGCCAAATCAATCACCTGACCTGAATCCGATTGAGCATGCATTTCACTTGCTGAAGACAAAACTGAAGGGAAAATGCCCCAAGAACAAGCAGGAACTGAAGACGGTTGCAGTAGAGGCCTGGCAGAGCATCACTAGGGATGAAACCCAGTGTCTGGTGATGTCTATGTGTTCCAGACTTCAGGCTATAATTGACTGCAAAGAATTTGCAACCAAGTATTAAAAAGTGAAAGTTTGATTTATGGTTCTTATTCTGTCCCATTACTTTTGGTCCCTTAACAAGTGGGAGACACATATGCAAACTGCCAAATTCCTACACTGTTCACCTGATGTGGATGTAAATACCCTCAAATAAAAGCTGACAGTCTGCAGTTAAAGCACATCTTGTTCGTTTCATTTGAAATCCATTGTGGTGGTGTATAGAGCCAAAAATGTTAGAATTGTGTTATTGTCCCAATATTTATGGACCTGACTGTATATTTAGTGTGTATGGATGTATGTGTATTTGTATTTCTTTGTATTTGTATTTTTATTTCTTGACTTTATATTCTTGGTCTTTATCTCTCTTATCTCTTTGCATTCGTCTGCTATTGGTACCTGAGCTGTGGTAATGCAAATTTCCCCACCGTGGGATCAATAAAGTCTTTTTTTTTTTTTTTTAAGTTTTAAATTAGCTTTGCAACTTTTTGAATAAAATTTCTGACTTTGCTCTCATAAGTTTGAGAGCTTATCTCGTATTTTATCCTATTGACAGTTTTTCCTTATACATTTTTCATTTTGTCCTTCTTTGCCCCTTGTTTTGTCCTTCGTAGCCTCTAAGAGTCAAATAAGATAATCTTTATTAGTCCCACACGTGGGAAAATACAGTGTTGTCAGAAAAAGAGAATTGCACTTAGTGTTATTGCACATGGGTGGATGTGCAAGTCTTTGTTGTGGAGTCTGACAGCAGTAGGAAGGAAAGTCCATGTTAGTACAGAAACCTTTCAAAAGCATGATTTGTACGTTTTATTCCAAGAAATCTGCAACTTTTTCCTTGTTTTCCCCAATTTTAGTAAATTTGCCATTTTTCCTAGTAAATGTGTGACTTTGTACTGTAATTCTTTCTTTGTTAATTCCATCCATCCATCTTATTCCGCTTTATCCAGGGCCGGGTCGCGGGGGCAGCAGCCTAAGCAGAGAAGCCCGGAACTCCCTCTCCCCAGCCACCTCCTCTAGTTTATCCGGGGGAACTCGGCCAGACGAAAGATATCTCTCCAGCGTGTCCTGGGTCTGCCCCCAGGGCCTTCTCCCTAATTTGTTCATTTATTTTCTAAATTTTTGTTCTAAATTTTGGTAACATTTTCCATTTTTTCTTCGTAAATATTTAATTTAAAAATTTCGTTCTAAATTTGCAAAAAAAATGTTTTTGTTCTCCTCAGAAATTTGAGAGCTTTTTCTTGTACATTTCCAAATTTTGTTCTGGGAGATTTGCCATTTTTCCCCATAAATTGATCGACTTGCCCTTGTTTGCCCCTCATTTTGTCCTTCAGAGCCGTTGATACCCCGTCTTAGTACAGAAGCTCTTCAAAAGCAGCCTTCAGGTGTGGCTTTTTTAACTAGTGCGCGCATCAATAAATGTGACGTAATTCCACGGTGGGCGGAGTTTACGTCCAGGCACCATGGCTTCGGTTGGGACCGAGGTGAGTGTGTGAGCTTTTTCTGCGCCAAGCTTGTTTTCCTTTTGCCCTGTTTTCCGCTCCACGGAAAATATGTTTTGTCCCGATGGGTAGACCAGCCCCCTGTGAGCGGCCGAGCCGCCGGTGTCGAACTGTCGGTTCGCGTTAAATTGGCCGCTGCCAGCCTTGGAGTCTTTTGCTTTTGTGCTGGACCGGAGGGCAACTGAATGTGCAGGAAGATGCTGCGCCCCGGAAAATGAATACTCTGTGCAGGCACGTTGTTCGCTTTTCGCCGGGGTCTGATTATACATGGTCCCGGGTTGTGTCACTGTCCTGCCTGTGTCCAGCTTTAGCGGTTCAAAATAAACCACATACACACCTTAAACTTGCATTTTTAGCCAATATTCTCAAAGTTCTTGCTGCACTGTTTGTCGCCGGCTCACTGGTGGCTAATTTGTACACTGTTTTGTAGCTAGCTGTTAGCAGCGATGCTAGCTAACAGCAGAATGCTCACTTTTAAATTCCTAAAAAAAAACCGGATTCCAGCGATTGTCCTCTTTACACCGATCGGTCTCCATTTATTCCCCAACAGTGCGGTTAAACGCTCGACTGATAATGCTATCTCCACTGTGGAGTGCTGTAACTGATGCAGTCAAATGAAGCCAGCACTGGCAGAGCTGCAACAGCCTCCCATTGCATACATATGGCGCCAGATCCGGATTCACCTTTTCACTCATTATTTCTCTTTTTTAACCTTTCAATTATGATTTGAATTATTCTTCGAGTGAAGGCTGATCTGTGTTGGATATTGTCACGGCTCTCAATGTTGCTGGCTGTTTTGTAGGTGCATTGATTTGATTTGCTTTTACAGGAAGGTTTTAATGGTGAAGGTGGATCATTTCAGCTGATCGGCATGTGCAAAGCTGCCACAGCTTCAGTCTCTGGTGCTTCATTTCTTTTTAGTAGATATGGCAGATTTGGTATGCTTGCTTTGTTCGGCAGAGGTCGCTCCAACAGTGCTGAGAGTATCTCGAGGTGTAGCAGAGAAAGGTGTAGGGCATTGAGCTGTGGAGCCACTTCCGTTTACGCTCATAGCTGGTGTGTGAGTGAGTGACTGAGTGTTTGTTATTTGATGCATTTACCCTCAAACGGCAACTTCACCTGTATTAAAAAGGAGGAAAATTAGGAAATATTTGTGCCAATCTCATGGTTTTAAGCTGATAATTTCAGGCACCATGTTAGAGTACAGTCAGTGGAATTGGAAGGCTTTATTTTTCATGTGATA
Source organism: Neolamprologus multifasciatus (assembly GCF_963576455.1). Lineage (NCBI taxonomy): Eukaryota > Metazoa > Chordata > Actinopteri > Cichliformes > Cichlidae > Neolamprologus > Neolamprologus multifasciatus. The sequence goes on along the minus strand of NC_140445.1, from coordinate 34,255,854 downwards.
GAAATGATATGAATGAAATGTTGGACCTTTCATTTTAAAAATTAAAAGACACATTGGTTATCAGATTGGTTATTAACAGGCAACCTGAATGAATGTTTGAATAAATGAATGTAAAAAGGTAAATCCATGAAAAAATATATTCCTTCTACTTCACTCCCTCAGAACCAAAGTAAGTCAATTTTACACCCACTTCAAGAGTCACAATCTAAACCCAGAATCGTATTTTTACCACCAACTTTAAGCATTATCCCTGTTTGAGTTTCAAACCTGCTCCAGTTTATTGTGGGACTATAATTTACATGTTCGCAAGACCAACAGGGTCTGTGTGGTTCCCTGTGATATAAATTTTATCATCAGATGGTGAGTGTAGTGTGAGTGTTCGTGGAAATGGCTAGCTTTTTGTTTTTGTTTGTTTTTTTGCAACCACATGCACTTGTCCACAAATTTACACGATGGACCATAAACTACACATACGGTCCAAGCGGTGGACTTTAAAGCCATACAACAAGGAGGACTACTTGGCTGTTGGGTTTCTACGTCTACATCATAGTATAAGTGAGGCATTAGTATCTACGTTTTGGTGAGTATTTACTCACCAAAACGTCACGTCTGGTGGTTCAAGCCACGCTTTGGTTTCATTTGGGCTTGTTGTGCACTGCTAAGTTTATGTAAACTAGTGTAGTTGGATTGAAGACATGAGCGTTAGATAATTATATTGATACAGCGATATTAAAAACGGTGATAGGGTTGTGGTGACACCACTGTGTCACAGCCAATTTGGGGGCCATAATGTGCTCTTAATATTATCTGATAATTCAAAGGAGAAAACTTGAAACATTGATGGTCTGGTATTGCCTTGCCCAACAGATCACTGGTCAAAACATGTTATAACATCCATCCATCCATTCGCTTCCGCTTATCCTTTTCAGGGTCGCGGGGGGCGCTGGAGTCTATCGCAGCTATCATAGGGGGCGAGAGGCAGGGTACACCCTGAACAGGTCGCCAGTCTGCCGCAGGGCCAACACATAGAGACAGACAACCATTCGCACTCACATTCACTCGCACATTCACACCTAGTGGCAATTTAGATTATCCAATTAACCTATCCTCTTTGGACGGTGGGAGGAAGCCGGAGTACCCGGAGGGAACCCACGCAAACACAGGGAGAACATGCAAACTCCACACAGAAAGACCCCGGCCTCATGGTGGAATTGAACTCAGTACCTTCTTGCTGTGCGGCAACAGTGCTAACCACCGTGCCACCATGCTGCCCACGGTGTTATTATTTATTTATTTATTTTTTAGCCTACATTTTGAAACTGGTAGGGTTGGGTACCAAGCTTTGTATTTTAGGTTTTAGGGGTACTGACTGAATTGTATTTATCTCATCAATCCTTTGGGAATGTGCATAGTTAAGAGCAGGAATGTCAGAAGGTTTTAACCCATTTAATTTGTTGAAAACAAACAAAAGCTGAAAAACACTGTGAAAGAAAGAAGCCAAAACAGGAAAAATGTGGTTCCGCTTGTGTGTTCCTGTAAGGAGTCGAGATGATGCATTTTGGACAAGTTGCAGATGAGAAAGCAGAATCTGGCTGCCCAGATAAAGACTATTGCAATAGTCAAGCCTGCATGAAATGAAGGTAGGGGTGGGCGGTATAAACGGTATACGGTAGAAATGATATAAATTTGGCCAACTGTAGAGATTTTGACTATACTGCTCTACTGCGATAGCACATGTTAATGGTGTCATCATCAAGCTGCGCCTGTTTTGGTCGAAAGCATTGCAGTGGCTGCAAACAACATCATCGGCAAATTATGCCCGGCGGCAGTAATAGCAAAGAGACGAAGCACTTTTGGAATATGGGGAAAGCCAAAAACTGCGCTTCCTCCACTTCCCTACCATTGATTCATTAATGCTGAATTCTCTCGCAGCTGCTCTATTCCCATGTTGTTGCAGTATATTAATGACTAACCTCGTATTGTGGATGGATTATCTCAGTTGTTCTCCTGACTGAAGTTTGGTCCGTTTATAGCATCCTGCTATGCGATTGCATTTGTCCCTGACCACCAGAATCCCTCACGTTAACTTTTATCGAGTGGAAAAAAGTTAGCGTTCATCCTCCAGCTTCTCTGTGCTAATGTTATGCTAACATAGCTGTGTCGCTAGTGATCACGTCATTATATACCAGCTAGCTCAACTTCAGTAACCCTGCAAACGTCACTGCTGTTTAGTTTCCTGTCTTCATTTATGTTGGAAGTGATAGCAGAGCTGTACTTTTCATTTTTTCAGAAATCTCTCAGTCAGAACATGGCATATCATGTTTACGTGGAAACTAGCGAGCTAACTTCCTGTTAACTTCTAACTCTGTTGAATTTAATAAATTCTGTTTTCATGCCTGGATGTTAAACTTTTTTGTTACACCTGGTAAAGCAGCAACACTGATCATTTTATTAAAGATGAAAGAATTGACCCTGTGCACGAGAAAATGCTAACTTCCTGGTTTGAGACTGGATGTGGGGTTGTACATTTCCGGTAGCTTTACTTTGCGGTCAATCGCTACTGCAAAGATATCCTCCAAAACTCGAAAACGGAAAGATCGCGTTAAGTTACAAAGAGCAGAAGGTGGGAACACTCAGCACTGTTGTGTCATAAAAAATCTAATGATCAATTTTGACGTTTAAAGAGTTTAGATCGATCAGTTGTTTACATCACTCAACACAAGCAGAACTGCATTACTGCATGCAGAAGACATATCGTCCACATTCAGAAGCACATCTCTGTATAGTGACTGGTCTTATGATTTAAACAGGCAAATGTTCAGCATTCAAACTACAGGTGAAGAATAGTCAAACCAGATGTTTCCCCGTTATGTCGATATCAGCTAGTCAAGTACACACCTACACAGCATGTTAACAAACCTTGAAAAAAAGCCACACAAAAAATGAATGATTGCTGGTAATGGTTTCTATACATCAGTATTTATGAAGGGTATGTTGTGACTTACCTTCAAAATTACAGCAGTCCCTCGCTATAACGCGGTTCACCTTTCACGTCGCAGTTTCGCAGCTTTTTTAGTGCAAGTTTGAATGCTTTTTTTTTTACGTCACATTGTGTCCTGCGTCCTGATCGCTGCAGACGATCTCCTCCGTGACGTCTCTCCTGTACAGTACAGAATCGCTGCATCGATCGCTGGCAGTGTGACTCTGAAGTGCAGTACTGTATGTCCATGATGGCCACGAAACGTTTTGCACCGTCAAAAAATAAAATTGGCTACTTGATTTCACCTATCACTGGTTATTTTTAGAACATAACACCCGCGATAAACGAGGGACAGCTGAGAAGTATAACATTTGAATCCCTTTTCTCTTTTGCTCTGAGGCGCGGGGAAAAAATATCGACAAGTCGATGAACATCATTTACAGATATATTGGGTAAATGCCCGAGACATCTATAGAAATGTAAATCGCCGCTTGATTCATTCATTTGCTTAACTTGTTTTGGACCGTAAACAGGGCGCGAATAGGACACCGGAAACAAAGCTCCCCACAGGAGTTTCCGTACCGGAAGTAGCATATGCTAACGTGCACATAGTCAATTTATACAGTTTTTAACTCTCAGTGATGCCGCAGTGTTCGTTTGACTTTGGGACCTGAAGCAGACGGAGTTTTGGACCCAGATTACTTGCGAAGCTCCTGACTACGGCAGCTGTAATGCTCCGACAATCCATCAAGTGGTGCGGCTTCATAGCTTACCAAAGTCGTTCTAAAACATTTTTGACACATTTCTGCGGGCTGTGTACCATATAAAATCTGTTCGAGGTCAGTAAGCACAACCAGAATTCATACATAAAGCACACTGTTGATTTTTGAGAAAATTAAAGGATTTTAAGTGTGCCTTATAGTGTGTAAAATACTTTATACAGAAGAAAAAAATATATTGCGATATATATTGTTACCGCACATGCTTAAAATTATACCGTGATATGGCTTTTAGGCCATATTGCCCAGCTCTAAATGAAGGCATGAATTACTTCCTTACAGTCAATGAAAGATACAATGGGCTTAGACTTTAGAAAACCCCTCAACTGGAAGAATCTAGCTCCAACAACAGCATTTATTTGTTTACCAAATGTGAAGCTGTTGTCTGTTTTTTTTGCAAGGGACATTTAGAAATTATCCAAAAGGGCCAAGACGACATTTAAAGGACGCATAAGGCTAAGCTCAGGAGGGCTAGTTCCACTTCTGTTTTTTGTTGATTCAGGTTCAAGAAATACAACTTTGTCTGAAATTGGGGCTGTGGTATTCTTTTTGAGAGCAAGATAGATTTGTGAGTCATCTGCATAACAGATGACTCACATTGGGATACATTCTTTGAAAATATATCCTAATGGGAGCAGGAAAAGTGAAGAGTACTGGACCTAGGATGCATCCTTGTAAAGCCCCCATGTGAGGGGAGCAGGTGATGATGAAAAACTAATCAACCTGGTGGTGAAACCTTTGCAGAGTTTCTTTAGTAGAACTCTCCAGTAGAAAATCAATAAATGATCCAATTCTGTGCCATTATGTGTTTTGAAACCAGACTGAAATGTTTAAGTGATGACATTTTTTCCCCTAGGAGATCCTGAAACTGGTAGAAAGCAAATTTCTCCAGCACCAAAGAGACAAAAGACAGATTAGAGATCAGTCTAAAATGCCAAAAAGGTATAGCTGGGTACTAAAACATGAATTGTACCCAACCCTTTTTTTTTTTTTTTTTTTTTTTGGATACTAAAGATTTTATTAAACCTAGCAGTGTTTATTTATTTATTTATTTTAAATAAGCTATTGTAAATGTGTAAGACAGAGTTGCAAGTTATGTAGCACCAATAGAAATGTCTGGCACCACTACTATTGCCAACATTTATAGTAGTGCTAGTTCAACCCCATTTAACCTCATAACCATATTGCTTTGTCCAAAAACCTCTTATGTTTTTATTTTTAGCAGTCTCCTTTTTTCTGTACTTTTTCTTTGGTCATTTTAGCCTTTTTGGCCAGGGTGAAGGGAGTATCTGCCATCAAACAAGAAGACAGCCGCATGTAACTACGACGGTGTTTGCTAGTTCACCTTACATGCCTTAATGTAATAACGTGGTTAGCCTACTCAACTTAAATTACACACGAACAACATTAAGCTACTCACGCAGAGAAGAACGGCTGCTGCTGCTGCCATCATCATCCGTCATCATTTCTGCTACACTGGCAGGGCTAGGGGCCAGGACTCTCCTCTTCGGGTTCTTGGGGGATGTTGCTAACTCCCGGTCCGATAACAGGCACCACACTCGCAGTCGATGTGCTCGGTGTGAGGTCTTGCAGCAAGCTATCAAATACGATACACTTTTGGCTTTTAAAAAATGCTATGTGTCGCCAGGAGTTTCATCAGATTCGAGGTGTTACCTCCTTTGCACAGTATCACCTTAAAGCACTTGTTGCAGGCTGCTGAGTTTGCATCTTTTGCTGTGAAGTACAGCCAGAATTTTGACCGCTTCGTCTTGGGCATTTTTAATCTGTAGCTCTGCTCTAAAAGAACGTACATACCTGGGCCCGCCTACTATCATTGGAAAGGTAAAAAGCACCGAAATAAAGGACCGAAATGTGCGCTGCTTTTCGTTCTGGTTACTACCAATTATGTCAGAACCATCAGTGCCCATCCCTATTGCTCTGTGGTCATTATTATGCCAAACATTAGTTGATGGTGGAGTTCTTCTTCGTCGTCGTCTTCTTCTTCAGCCTTTTTCATTTAGTCAGTTAAAAAAATGGTATCACAAGAAGAATTGACCAGAACTGTTTATGAGGAAATGTTACTCAATGGGCCAATCCCAGTAACTGAAGGTTGCATTTATGTGATGTGTAGTTACATTTTTAGTGAGGTGTATGATGGGGTACTGTGTAGGGGTTTCAAGCCTTTGCGGTTATGACACACCCCCAGCATAGATATAATGCAGAAGGATCGCCTGCTGATTCTTTGAAGTTGATTTCACTGTAAAAGTGAAAGCAAAGTGGGAAAATGTTTTATTTCCTGTGTGGCAACCCTTCTTTGTAGGAACCACTTCACCAACTAGGTGCCTATATATCCCAAAAGAAAACACCAACATGAAAGAACCATTTGAAAACTAAGGGTAGCATGGTGAACCAGTAGTTATGACTGTTGCTTCAAAGCAAGAAGGTTTTGTGTTTGAACCTCATGGTTGGCTTTTTCTTGGTGCTGCCACTTTAAAGCGTGTGCATCCTGGGTTAATTCAAACATCAGGAAAACAGTGGGTGTGTGTGCTATCTTGTCTGCCTCCTTTGCAGAGCTTCAAATCACACTGGGTGTGTAAAGATCAGGTAGGGCAACTAATTCAATTTTGTTGTAAATTAATGCTAGAGGCTAAGGCTATTAAGGCTAGACATTGTCTCTAAACAATGCATGACAGACTCCACCACATTTTCCCACTTTTCAGCACTTTTTCTTTTATTTACGGTTGTCACAAGTTACGCACGGTGGCAGCTTTTCAGTTGCCAGCTAAACACACCACTAACAACAACAGAACCCAGTTCATTCTGCTTTTAAGCCGGTGAGGTGTGATTGCTGATGCCGCTCAGGTGTGTCTGCCTCCCCCACAGCCACACCACAGACCACGCCTTGCCACATACCCCCATCGCCTGACTGAGGCCGGGGAGCCATCCGGCCGAACCTATTCAGCAGCAGGTATGTGGTGGCTCGGCCGCATGGCAAGCGGCATTGGCGCAGCAGTTACGGATGTGAGCCGAGGTTCGCAGGCGGCCGGCATGCAGGACCCTACTGCACGCTGGTCTCTGGTAGAAACAAGGCAGGTCCAGCTGGTGCGCAGGTCCCTCCTGCACTCTGACCTCCTCCAGTTGAGCATGACTCTCCCTCACATCGGCCTCCGGCTCTGGATGAGCAGGACTCTCCTGCACACTGTCAACCAGCTCAGGCTGAGCAAGTCCCTCTGGTGCCCTGATCCCCAGCTCCGGCAGAGCAGGTCCCTCTGGCACACTGTCCACTGGGTTGGGCTGAGCAGGTGGTGAAAGTGGAGGGGAACAGGTGTGGGCAGCTGCCGGGTACTAGCTGCTCCCACCCGAGGAGTTGGTACTGGTGTGAAGGTAGGCTGTGCCTTGGCTGGCCTCAGCCTGGCGACTGGCACGGCTGCCGGACACCCGGACCGAATGGCATTGGCCATACGAGGGATGCCGATGGGGGAGGTGGCAGTGTCAGCCAGGACCCAATCCGAGCTGCATCCGGCACTCTGTGCGGTCCTGCAGCTGTTTCCACTGGCGGCGTAACATTGCCACCTGCTCCTTCCGCTCTCCCGGCCACCATTTGGTTTAGCACCTCGCCTGGCTGGCCCAGTCGTAGTTCCGCCATGCTCGATTTCTGGGTTTTGGCACCACTATTGATTATTGCAGATGCCGGTCAGGTGTGTTCGCCTCCCCCGCAGCTGCGCCACAGACCATGCCCTGCCATGCAGTCATTTCCAATTACAATCGAGTACCATTTAGTGTGCGTGGGGTCGTTATAGAAACGCAGGTGAAAGTCCAGTGACACAATTTGTATACGACTCAACACCACAACAATGGAGGACATCAAGACGTTGGTATACCTGCTGGTTAGTGTATGACTTTTTGTATGGGGACTACGGTGTTCTTTCTTTGTTTACCCATTCCCCTCATTGCTAAGTTTTAATAAGAGTGGTTTTGATTTTCAAAAGAGAGACGCTTTCATGACTCGAGTGACGCCACTGAATAGCCAGTCGGTAGCATGCAGACTGTTGATGTCACATTTTCGGGTTGCTTAAGATCATGTGGAACCCCAGCTGAGTAAGTAATAAAAAAAGTACCTGGTGCTATGTGCTACCACCCAGTGGAAAACCTGAGACAAGTAGGTAGTTCTGACAGCAGTCTACTTGCCTTTGCGACATGGGCTTCACTGTCAAAAAGACCCGCTAGTCCCGGCCCAACTCATCGTCAAATGAACCTGTGTCATGTTTATTTGATTTTCAGTTGAATTACATTTAAAGCTAAGAGAATCCACTGTTTAACAAACATCATGCAGTTTTTTTTTTAATGTAGTTAATATCTTGTGTTAAATGATTGAAATGATAAAACTGACCAAAATAATCACACTTATTTTTCTCGGTAGAGCAGGGCGATATGACCAAAAATATTTATCACGATATACATTTGAAAATTTGTGATAACGAACGATATAATTGACACTAGACAAAATACTTTACAACTCCACAACTTTATTAGTGCAAAAAACCCCATCAATGTATTTTCACTTAAACAAGCAGCTGTTTTTTTTATGTGCATTAAAGTTACATAAAACTGTAACAGTGCAAATTCCTTGCTGACAGTTTAACCAAAAGGCATTTCCAGTAGAAATTGGCCGACATATCCTCAGCATAACCATGTATAATATCCACAAAACTTAAAAAGAGGTTATACACACACAATACTGTAATATTATGTCGAAGCGAGGTGCCTGCCTACGATAGCCGTAATGCTCCGACAATCGATCAAGCGGTGTGGATTCGTAGCTTAGCAAAGTCGTACTAAGACATTTGACAGATTTTCGAGCGCCGTGTACGACATAAAATAGTTTCGCGGTCAGTAAACACAACCAGAATTTATACATAAGGCACACTGGATTATAAGGGGCACTGTCAATTTTCTGAAAAATCAAAGGATTGATTTTAAGTGTGCCGTATTTTCCAAACAACACGGTAATAACAACGGCCCGCTAGCATGCGCTACCAAAAATAGTGCTTTGTTGTTTATCTGACGGACGAAAGCCAGACCAGTTCCACACCACTGAAGTTGCAGCATTTTTACAAACCAGTTCTGGTTCATCCATTTCATTTAACGATCCACTTTCACTCTTCTCATTCTGCGTCGCTGTCATGTGCGTATGTAAATATAGGCACTGCGCATGCGCGTTTTACCCATATTCTATCGCGATATTTCATTTTCCTATCGTTTCCCAAAATTACACCGGTATTACCGTGAACGGTATGATATAGCCCAGCCCTAGAGCTCGGCATTATATTGTACAGGTGTTTCTAATTTCCTCTTTACTCAGTGTACACTGGTTACATCTGTGTCTCATTCAGACAGGAGATGAAGTTGGAGAACAGCCTTGGACAAATGTCGAGCAGTGCTTTGGGCTCCTGTGGTTGATTTTTATATTGTCGAGATAAAATTGCCTTGATAAGGGAATTGTGATGCTGCCAAATGGTTCTGTGTAGCAGGCACACTTATGACAAATATTCTAAAGATTTTAAAAAAGCAGACACGCTAAAGCCCATGAAGTCATCTATTAAGGTAAAATAACTGATGTGTGGCATTGACTTTTTAAGATGTATTGATACATTTTCAAATAAGATATATGGTTTTTATTGATTAAAATTGGATGTTGCATTGTTTACATTTTTTAGTGTCAAAGCCGTGCCTATTCTGAATATATGCACATAACAGGTTCCACTTGCTCTTCATTTTCTTACATGGTCTTTGCTGTTGTAGGGATTTTGTAGTAAGTTCTTGGTGCTATTTGACCCCTGCAGCTGTTCAGTATCTTGATTGTTAGATTTGTTCAGTGCACATGCTCACTGATGATTCACTGCTGTTGCAGTGTTCTGTTGTGTTATTGCATGTGCTATATGCTGAAACTAAAACACTCAGATATCAAGTTAAATTTGACAATTTCAAAAACTCTTATTTGAAAACTGTTAATAAAATTTGAAAACTATTAATCATATTCTTCAATAATGAATCATGTTAACTGAGCAGCACCTCGCATCGTGGATTATGAACAATACGGTCTATACTCGAAACAGATCCAGAGATCCGGAAAACTGCTCTGGATTATGAGTGGTGCATGTTGTTAGATTCGAAATTCAAGACCACTTCAGTTAAACTTAAAATTAAAATAACAAAATGATAACTCATCTATCTATCAATTTTCTGCCGCTTATCTGAAGTCAGGTCACAGAGACCTTCCTCTTGCTAGTCACCTTCTCCAGCTTATCCAGGGGAAATTAAGGTGTTCTCAAGAGATGCCAAGAGATGTAATCTCTCCACCGTCTCCTGGATCTACCCTGGGTCTGTTTCCCAGTTGGACATGCCAGAGCAGAATACCGTACCCAGGGGATGACCGCCTTAGCTGGCTCCTTTCGATGTAGTGGGCTATTCTAAGCCTCTACTGAATGACTAAACGCCTTACTCTATAGTAAGGGAGAGCCCATCCACCTTTAGAGAAAGCTCATTTTCCCTGCTTGTATCTGTAATCTCATTCTTTCAACTTTAAAAGAATCAATGACAATGATGTTAACAAAAAGATCAGGCCTAGATTAATAGACTTATGGAGTTTCTCAACATCAATGCTCCACCTGGTGGCAGATGACTGCATAAAATTTAGGACACAACAGTTTATCGACATTGGGCATCAAACTACTAGTTCATCTGGTACGGACTAGTTACGGTAGTAGGGCTGCACGATTTTGCATAAAATGAGAATCACGATTTTTTTTGCTTAGAATTGAGATCACGATTCTCTCACGATTTTCTTTTCCAATATAAATATTTATTGCACTTATTAACTGCACATCAACTTTGTAACAGTTGAGACTTAACATAAAAACGATAAATAAACATAAAAACAACAAATGTCTCACATTTTGTTGTTGCCGCAAAATGTTGTACTGCTTAAAATTCCGTCTCCACCGTTGCTCGACACTGCGTGTATAGAGCAGGTAGTGCAACAATACAAAAATAGTTGTGGGACGGCACTGTGTAGCGTTTGTCTAGGGTGTTGATCATTTTCCTAAATCCCTCGTTTTGCACAGTGTTGATGGGAGCCATATCTTTGGTCAGGTGATAAGTAATAGCCTCCGTAATTTCTTTGTGCCTGCGGGAGTTCGACGGGTATAGGGAAGCGCTGTATAAGGTCTCCGTTATTGATGTTTGGGTGGTTGACCGGGACGGATTTTCTCCAGTCACTTTCTCGTCATCCCTGACGTGCTCTCCGTTGTTTTTTCCCTGCCAATTTTAGCAGCCAGCTTCTGTATCACGTGGTATAAGGCTCCGCCCTTGTCATTTGTTGAGCAGGAAGAGTGAGCGCTTGTTTTCATGCAGATTACGTCCCGGATCAAAATGTGGTACAATCGTTGTCGTCTTTTTTTTTTTTTTTTTTTTTTTTTTTAAATCGTTGTCATTTGGAAACGAGATCGCACATAAGTATGAATTGAGATCGCGATTTTCCAACGATTAATCGTGCAGCCCTATACGGTAGCAACGATTAGTTCATAGACGGCTAGTTGTGCACATTCCTACTACACTGTACCATTGTGTTGCCCAAGATCCTGGGTCCAAATCAAATGGTAAACTGTGGGCTGTCTGCGTAGAGTTTGTATGCTCTAGCTGTGCTTGGTGGGTTTTTTTATAGGTACCACTCCCACAGTCCAAAAAAATTCACATTAGGCTATTTGGCAATTAAATTAGCAGCAGGCTTGAATCTGAGTGTGAACAGTTGTCTGTGGGTTAGCCCTGGGACATAGACTTTGTGACCTGTCCAAGTCACTAGTCTATTCCTGTTGTCATGGTTGAGATAGGCTCCAGATCCCCCAAAACCCTGTACTGGAGGATAAGCGGTTGGATAAGAAATATATTAGAATATACTGTGTGACAAATAACAGAACAAACTGATCAGCTGCCTCTCCATTGAGTCTCTCGTCATACTGATAGACTTCAAATCCTCTCCAGACTTTGACTGCAGCTGGTTGTCATCCTCTTGCTCTGCTGTCTCAGTGTAGGAGTTTTACACTTGCTGTTGGCTGTGGTGTGACTCAAAACATGAGCCAGGAAGTGGCTATTGTCCACTATTGATTTGATCACAGGTGGCCTGGTTCTCTCGGATCAATAAAAAATAAACATTTAAATGTCTCACTAAATATACTTGAGTAGACAGCATACTTAGACTGTGTTTTAGAGAATGTTCAGTGCGGGGAAACACTGATTAGTGTAAAGGCATCATGGTCCACTTGAGTGTGAAGAAGTTACATGTGCCAGATACTTTTTGCATAGCTGACTTATAGCTGTCTGGTTAACAGTCCCTGCCTTGTGGTTATTGCCAAGCTGTTGTCACACTTTGGCAAGGTATCTAGCTAGCATTTTCACAGTTTTGTATTTTACTAGCACTGACATTGGCAAGCAAGTGAAGTTTTACCAGAGTCCCTCTTTTGCCACTTGGCAATGCCCTTAATCAATTATTTTAAAGCATCTAACTAGATAAAGCGGGAGAGAGGTATAACTTTGAATTCACAGCCATGTACAGAGTTTCATAATATTAAAGCTTTATTAAAACTCTGTTTTCCGTCTTTGGCTGGTTCATTGTTGTTGTGACAGACCTTGATATAATTCAGCTAGTTCTCCACTGAAGATCCTAGGTCTGGTGTACTTGATCTCAACCAGGACTTTATTTCTTGGACTGAAGCTAGCAACAGTAGTCCTTTCTTCTCTGCAGGTCATCCAGAAACGAACACAGTGAAATTGTTTATCAGCTTTGGAGAGCAGTTAAATTCTTTATCTGGGTAGTTAGTGTAACATTTTCCATGTGATGTGATCATCTCAGAACATAAATTTATTTCTTGTTTAAAATACCACACTGATGACATCTTTGAGATTGTCTTTATTATTTCTCAGATGGCTCTGTTTTACTTAACATTAGGGATGGGTATCGTTTAGGTTTTATCAGATACCGGTGCCAAACCGGTACTTTTGAAACAGTGCCGGTGCTTAAACGGTGCTCGAACTGGTGCTTAAACAATGGAAAACACAAACTGTGTCCTAAAACCTCTCATGTTTAGCAGTTTTTTTTTTTTTTTTTTTGGTAAAAAGTTAACAATGTTTTCTGCAGCTAGAGGGCATATATGGTTTCACTCTATCAAACAAGAAGACAGCCGCATGTAACTACCAGGTGTTTGCTAGCATTAATGTAATAACATGGTTAGCGTACTCAACGTAAATTACACACGAACAACATGAAGCTACTCACGCAGAGAAGAACGGCTGCTGCTGCTGCCATCATCATCCTTCATCACTTCTGCTACACTGGCAGGGCTAGGGGCCAGGACTCTCCTCTTCGGGTTCTTGGGGGATGTTGCTAACTCCGGGTCCGATAACAGGCACCACACCCGCAGTAGATGTGCTCAGTGTGAGGTCTCGCAGCAAGCTATCAAATACGGCGCATTTCTCGGCTTTCAAAAAAACACTATGCGTCGCCAGGAATTTCATCAGATTCGAGGTGTTACCTCCTTTGCACAGTATAGTATATAGTATAGTACATACGTACCTGGGCCCGCCTACTACGCTTGCAAAGGTAAAATGATTGGCTAAAATCCAAAGTGTATGACATCTGAGGGGGGGAAAAAAGCACCGAAATGTGCACTGCTTTTCGGTCTGGTTACTACCGTTCATGTCAGAACCGATACCGGTATACCGGTACCCATCCCTAGTTAACATTTACTCAATGTAAATGATTTGGGCTTAGCAGTCTCTTTTTAGGGTTTGTAACTATGGGGTCTTTTCAAAAACACATTTTTCTAATAATAGATAATTATGGATTTATCCTGGATAGCTTTTTAATGAAGGGTTTCTAGGACCCAACAATTAGATCACCCCTCTAATATTTTTTTAGGGGTCCCTTTATACTCCTAGAAAAGCTTAGACACTTCAGGAAATGGACGTGGAGCGTCTGAGGATGTGTAGCTGTGTGTTATCATCAGAACTTTGGCAGCAGATCCATTAGCTTCCTCTGTGTTGGGCTTGTATGAATCAAGTTTGTTCCATCAATGCTCAGTCAGATTGAGATTTGAAGTTTTTTTTTTTCATTTTAGTCCACATTGATGCCTTGGGCTTTATTATTTGATTTTTGGCGTGTGGAGTGTGGTGGAGTGTTTGTTTTGCTGGCCTACACACGTGTTCATCAGGGAGAGCTGTTGGCAAGTGAGGTTGTCTGGTCCCACTGAATAACAAATTGAATTTTTGCTTCAAATGCTAATCTCTACAAGATATGACAAAAATGGATGTCTCCTAAACTATAGGCGATATCTTCCAGTATCTTCAAACAAAATCACAAGGAAGCTTTTGATGCAGCAACCTCTTTGCAGTCAATTTAACTTGGTTGCAGACAGCAAACACTTGCAACCAATTGGGGAACACACATTTTTCCTGAGCCACCAATGGTTGTAAGGGGTCACCAACTGGTCTCGAGACCTTATGCTTGTCATTCTCACCAAGAGTGGTGTCAAATGACAAAAGCCACGTCACATCCGCTGGTGTAAGCCGTCCTTTAGTGTTGTTTCAGCTGGTTGCACATTTAAGTTAAATTATAGCAGGTGCAGTTATTTTCAAAATGGACATGTTTCAGGCATGACTGTGTGAGCATGTCCACCTCTACAAGCATATACATGACACAACGAACATGGGAGGACAGAAATCGTGGAGAGAGATTACTGCAGCAGTGCCGAGTAATTTCACGAGTACAAATGGATGTGGCTGTGTGATGACGTCACCTGATCAGCGCACAAAGCCATTGTGGCGAGCATAAATGGATCATTAAGCCAATGTCATTTGAGAGCAGGTTTTGGCTGGTGAGCGATCTTTGAAGAACAGCTGAATAGCTCCTTGTGAAAGAGTACTTTTTAAAAAATATTTTTATTTTTTATTATCATCAGGGACTTACTGAGCTTTTTAGGAGGGGCACAAATGCACTTATATAATGGAAATGAGAGTGCTTGATATGGAGCAGGAAAAGGAGAGCTTTGTAGAGAAAATTAATACAGAGAGAGTAATAATTATGTCCTGATTATTTGGCTGTCATAATTTAGAAGCCAGAATCAGAATTAAAATTAACATTCTTGCAATATAAAGTATAATGCTTTCTGTTAGAACTGTTTGTTTTCTCCTTTTTATTCATAATAACTTGAGTATTTTCATGTTTTAGACACCCAAGTAAAATGTCAGAAAGGTATGAATGTATGCCTCCCAACCTGCTTCCATTGTCATTGTCTTGGGCATGTTGCATAGCTCACATGTCAGGATTAGCTTGTTATTGTTTAGCTGTGAAACAGTAGAAGCTGTAGCATTTCTACATCTGCATTCCTACCTGTCCAGGAAGTCTCCCAATGAACTAACCTGTTTTTATGTTTTTGTTTTTTTTATTAATTGTGAGTTAATTGTTGGCAGAAATGCTAAAATAAAATTTCAGGGTTCGTTGATATGCTTCCTCTTGATGTCATTTTTTTATTGGATAGATGATTCAATTCATTGATCACATTAAAACAAAGTACGACAAAGACAACAAAAACAACGATGGAAAACCTTTGTACTGACATGTTAGTTTGATTGATCTCGTAGGCTGATATCTTCAGGTCCTTTTGTGCTTTCCTTTCTAAGTGTTTCCAGGCTTCTTTAATGGCTGCTCAGCCTATGACTTAATATCTGTTTCATGAACCTGGCAGGCCATGTTTAGTGGTGTTTGTTGGCCTCGGGCTGAGTGGAGACAAAAGACACTCCTGTTGAGAGGTTCAAAAAGTGGCCTGCTGTCTATGAAGAAAAGCAGTTTGGTTTTGGGCCTCATTTCTTGTACCTCCTCCTTCCTTCTCTCCATTGCTCCTCCTGAAATGGCAGTGGCTGCATACTGTCAAGGCTTTTTGGAGCTTAAAAATCCTTTACTGACGAGAAGATTTATTATTTTTATATGAAACGATGAAAGGAATTACAAAATATGTATAAATAGAATAAGTGAATTTGGCATGAATACAGGAATGATTTGACAGATAAAATCGTCTGTACATGCTGGTTATTCAGGCTTTTTCCTCTTATTCTTGTTGGGTATGCAGCCTTGGGTGGTGATTTGGGTCTTCGTTGGCAGTGGGGGTCTTGGAGTGGTGTTACAGTTGGAAATGACTGAGCATGCTCTGTGGAGACCCTCTGACAGAGAGGACCGACAGAGGGAGCCACCAGGTCACATGACCGGCGAGGTGAATGTGCATGCGGGGAAAGAAAAGGAAAGGAGGAACAATCTGTTCGACAGATCCTCGCGCTCTCCCTCTCTGTCCTCCCTCCTTCCCTCATTCTCTCTCTCTCAAACACACACTCTCTCCCTCACTCACTCCTTCTCTGCCGCCTTCTTCTTCTCAATGGAGGCCATGAGAAGAAAGCAGGTATGATGCTTCCTGGAGGCACAAGAGAAACGACATGTTAGCTTTGTATTCTTCACCCTTAGTTGGCTTTTAGTGGTCTGAGGAGATGCATAGTCTTTCTTCCCCGTTCCTTTTAGACCAAGTTACTACCAATTAGTTTGAGCTCTTGCTTCTCTTTGAGAAGGTTTCTCTGTTTTTGTTTTTTCTTTCTTTTTTTTTTTTAATTTAAGACGTGCTCCTCGAGCTGCTCATCTGTCAGTAATTCTAATCTGTAAGATTTCTCTGGATTCCTGAAATCAAAAACTAGATCTTAAAGGAGAGAGGATTTGTGTGTTTTTTGTGTGTGGTAGCAGAGAGATGTGATTATGGCATGGATGGATCCTGTGACTGGAGACGGCTCCCTTTGAATTAGAGCAATCACTTCATGACAAATGTCAATCTCAATATGGGAAGATAAGTGTGACCTCCTGAAGATCTTGAAATTTACCTGATTTTTCTAAAGTGAGGTACAGCCACCTTTTTTGGTTATACCTTTATCTTTAATCCCTTCTCTTCTCCACTCTCTCAGTGGTCAGTATGTAGCAATGAGGTCACTGTGGACCTTGTCTAGGCTACATTATGTTCAGATATATACTGCAGATGCTGTTTATTAATTTAGAGGAAGTACATTGGGGTGTGATGTGAGCTTCTATGTTTACCAGCTGCTGGATTCTGGCTCAGGGTCATTGGTTCATTTGCACAATGTGTCCCATGGCGGGTTAATTATTGACATATTCATAAAGGTTAGCTGAAATTTTATACCAAGTCAATTATTTTTTAAGGCTATCTTTGCCTTTTTTTATCTAGACAGTGGACAGCTGGGAAACGACAGGAAATGAGCTAGAAGAGAGGCTGCATGACAGACCACCCAGACTATTCAAACTGAGGGTTTTTTGCAATTACAGTCTGCAGCTTCAATCCCTAAACCACCTGGAAACAAAAGCTTCTTTGCCAGATTTCTTTAGCACAGTGTCAGGCTGTTACTGTGAAGTGGTAGCAGGTTAAATGTCAGGGTGATCTATACGATTGGGCATTTTTTAGGATTTTTTTTATGTAATGGGGGGGGGGGGGGGGGGTACTTTTATGTAAGCAGATCACAGCAGAGAACAGGTTTTGCAAATTGGTTCTTCATTCTTGAGGGATCAGGGTTCATTATTGTTTTATCTCATCTGGGTACTTAGGTACTCGGTACTTAGTGGCAGCCCCGGCAGCCTGATAGCTGCCTGTGTAATGTGTTTGTGGTTTGGTAGCTCTGACTTGTTTTTAGGTCTCTTTCAGCAGATCTAAAGATAGGTCACATCAGCACCTGCCTTGTCACATAAGAGGTTCACATTAAGTTGTATGGACAGGAAAGGCTGAACCTTTATAGTGCTATGCGCTTCTTTCTAATATTTATAGTGTAATATCACTAGTAAGTCCAACCACTGGGGCCTTCTTTGTGCACTCATAGTTGCAGCTTAGGCTCTGATTAGCTCTCACAGCCTTGGTTTCAGCTTTGGAGCTTCTTTCAGCAGCCTCCATATTCCCATCTATGAGCTTCCAAACCCCTTCAGTCCCCATCTAGTGGAAAACTGCTGCAATGGCTGCGCTGTGTCAGTAAACAATCTGGTTGCGAAATGGCGGCGATCTGCAGACAGCCTTCTCTGCCTCCCTCCCTCCCCCTTCTCCTGTCTCCACTGTGTATGTTCCACTTTTCACCACTAGGGGGAGGGCTGAGGCTTGTGTGTTTTTGTGTAACTGGCTTTCTTCAAACCATGGGGGGAAAGGGGGGGGAAACTAAAAGATTCTTCTTCTCTTGATGCTCACAAGTGTTCACTAGATTCCTCCATGTAGATCATACACCAAACAGGGTTGTCCCAGACTAGATGTTCTTTGGGGACAAACCCTCACAGACCAGTCCTTGGCCTGGACTTGTTGCTAATTGATTAGGTTAATGTTTGGCTCCGGAGCATGAACAGGGACATGTTTCCTGACGGTTTATTTAGTTGGAGTCTCGGTTGTAAGCAGATCAGGACTCACACAGTCTGACTGTCTGAGCCATTGAGGAGAGGCTTTAGAGTAACTGACTGAATCCATTAGCTTATAGTGGCCTTATTCTCTCTCAGGTCTTTTGATTGGCTTTGTGTGAGAAGAAAATGTATCCTCTGCTTTCCTTCATAAAGGTTAACTGATATTTTATGCAAAGTGTAATGTTTTTGGATAGGCTTTGCCTTTTATCTGGATGGTGGACACTTGGGAAGCAAACAGGGAGAAAGGATGCATGGCAGACCACTCAGACTAGATTTGTTTGGCTTAATGTGAGACGAAAATGAGTCCTCTGCTTTCCTGGGGCAATCGGCTTCAGTACCTGACTTACTTCTCATCAGATATGACCTCTCACCACTGATCAGCACGTGTCTGTCCCTAAATATGCCCTAAATGAGTCTTATGAGGTTAGGGAAAGTATAAACCTTTATTTTCTGTGCTGGTTCTGTGTAATTCCTCAAGGTTCAACTGGCCTAGATTGACTAAATGTTGATATTTGAGCTGAAAGTAAAGGCTTTGCAGCAAAGTAGACCTTAATAGTAAGCATGAGAGTGAAGTCACAATGATTTTTCCTTCAAGGCCTCCTGTTTCCTTTGGGCCTGTTTTTCCAGCGTGAGCATGAAGATGAAGGTCTGCTCCAGAGGAAGAGTCTTCATGTTTCCTGCTGTTATCTCTGAGATGTAAAGACAGTCAATGGGTGATTTGGTTTTCTTTTGAAGCTGTGGCAGGTGTCTGTTGCTCCACTGGTTAGTTGTAGCATATAAGGAGAGAAGCCGGAGACGATGCGAGTGCATAGGGGTGGCCCCCAATCTCTTGGCTGGCTCTACAGTATTCCTGACACTGATACATCACTGAAAAACACAAATAAAAAAGGATTTTACACAGGATTAGGTGCATCGAAGGATGATGGTTTAATTCAGAGATATGCCTGCTTAGGCCTGGATCACAAATGTGGTTTTGAGAAGCTAAAACCAGAATTTCTGGGGTATTTTTATCAAGAAATATGTCTTTACACTCACTTTTCAGATAGTCTTAGGCTTTAGGAACACCTGGGGGCCTGTTTTTAGACACATTACAAACTAAGCAGCCACTTGATAATGTTATCCACAAAAAATGTATTTAATAAAGCTTAATTTAACAGTTTCCCTCACATGTACTTTTTTTGGTTTTTGTTTTTCTTTAAATCAGCCCGCTGGTTTAGCCAAGAGCTGCGTGGATAAAGGTGGATCCACAAAGAAAGAGGGACTCGATCCAGGAAGCAATGGAGAAGAGAAGTCAGGTATTTGTCTAAATACACTTGAACGTGTTTTATTTGTGTAAATGATGGATTTACATTGTGATTTAATTTGTCTTGTTTGGATGCAAAGATGGGGACAAAGAGGTAGCAGACAGACTGGCTTTTTCCCCTGCAGCAGAGGTGATGCTGAACGGCACCGAGAGCGACGACACAAGCCACAAGGACCTGACAACAGGAAATAACAAGACTGTACTGTTGTTAAATGAAAATGGCACGTCTGACATGGAGCCACCGCATGGTTCTGTTACTGGAAGCAATGGATTCATTCTCACTAAGCAGCAGCCGCCGGAGCAGGAAGGCAGCGCTGCAGCGGCACCAGGTTTGGGAGTTTCCCCTCACAGGACTAACTGGTTGCCCTCGGGCTCACCGACAGGGGGGCATGCAGCCAAAACCCTCCCTGCCTCAGCGTCTGGGAGTGCACAGAGTTCAGGTGCACTGAGGACTGCCCCCAGTACAGGGACAAAGCTGGGGCAGGGGACACCAGACACTAAAAATGGCCCCAGTTTATCTCCTTCCCCGGTTCCAGCGCCAGTCACCGTACACAGAGCGCGCAAGACCATGTCCAGACCTGCTGTCAGCCCTGCACAAAAGGTGAACCATGACCAAGAGCAAAGGATTATCATGTTTGCTTTAGATTTGTTTTTTTCGACACCTTAAGGAATAAAAATAGTTGAAGGCCAAATTGGAAAAATCTGTAATTCAGAAATGCCCTTACAATATACAACAGGTTTATCCCTGCAGCAACTCTTATAGTAATACAGCTTATATTGCCCTGTATGCAATTTTAATAGCAGTTTCATAGTTAGGGTACTATTAAACTGCTAGAGGCTTGCATTATGCTTTATATCAGCAGCTCTATCATACATCAACACAGGAGTTCTCAGATTCCCAGCTGGCAAAGAGGGAGATGCTAAAAACGTAGGAAAAGATGAGATGTTCTGCAGAAAACATCCTCCTCATACATTTTGTTTCCTGTTTGAACTTTTTCCATTTCTTTTCCAGTGCTGAAGCGTGGTCATTTCTGTCTGAGTATCCACACCTTAGCATTTGGGTGCCTCACACTTGAGTGTGAATGGTTACAAAGCTGTGTTAAAGTAGTAGTTCATGCATGCTGCAACACATCAACCCTAACCCTGATGTTAGAGCTTACAGGGTTAATCTGCGACTATAAAGGCAGGTATTAGAAGCAATTTGACCACAACCACATTTCCTCTGAGTAATGGTGTGTTATTCATTTCATCCCAAGGGTGTTGGATGACCTTGAGGTCAGTGACTATGTAGGCCAGCCCAATTTTTTCTTGTTTCTTGTGGTTTTTGCCTTCATTTGACTAGGCAAATCACAAAGAACAATTTCTTTATAGATCTGGCTTTGCGAATGTGTATTTTGTCCTGATGAACCAGAAAAACAGCTTCCCCAAACTCGAAGCTGCAAGCTGTCGAAACAGAATTATATAATTGTGTACTCGAGCATGACGGCTTCCTTTTTAGACCTGTGGCTCTTTTCACAAAAGGATCTTATCTTGCCACTCTTTGTTACCTGAAATGTCACTAAAAGTTCCTACCGCTTAAGAACTGTTTACAAAGGTGCTGACAGGAACATTTAATAAGGAGCAGAGTGGAAATGGAAGAGATTGGGACCTTTGTGGAACTTTGCTTTTGAAATGATTGTCATTAAAACTAAGATGGGTGGAAGGAAGAACTTGCCACCATTGAAACACCTCATGTGGGTGCACATTTCTCAATAAGAAGAATTACCTGCAGCACTTGTGCAAACCACAACAAATGTAATGGGTCTCCTTGGTGAAAAGTGAAACTTTTAATTGGAAATTGACCCCCCCCCCCCCCCCCCCCCCCCCCCCAAAAAAAAAAAAAAAAAGACAAAACCAAACAAAAAACTGATCAAATTTTATTTTTAAATCCTACCTGATGAGACTTTATTTGTTTGTTTGTTTTTAAACCCCTCAGCCCTTAAAGGCTGATGGGTGTCATCACCCTGCCAGCCAGTGAGGCAGGCATCACGGAGACCCAAGTTTATGAATGACATGACTCAAGAACGAAGTAATGTAGGAGTTTTAAATTGATACCATAGGGGTATCGTCTAGGAGGCTGAGGGGTGTCATTGGCCGTCTGCAATATTTGGTTTAAAACAGGTTTCTTGCATATTTTTCAAAGCATTTTACTTAGCTGGATGTTGTCTAAGTAGCTCTTATTTTCATCCTCATCAGAGGCTGTCTGATGCATGGTCTAATCTCGTTTTGCATGCTGTGTCATTGATATCTGGATATGACATTTTTCTATCATGTAAAAACACAGCAGTGTTATCCTGGAGAATAGGGGTCTAGTGCATAAGTATTAAATTTAATTTTTTATTTTTCAGCCAGTTTGATAACGATTTTTAGCACTTAAATTGGTTGTGGTTCTGGCGCCTAAACTTTTAATGTCTACTTACTTTTGGGCAAACATGTTGAGGCATATTTTGTAAAACAGAAAAAAAACAAGGAAATTGTTTCTTGATTGGAACAGTTATTTATTTTTTATTTTTTTATCAGGCAAAACTTGTTAGATATGTAAAAATGTAAACATCTTAAACATTTCCTGAAATATAGATAGATTTGTATTACTTGTCTGCAGCAGGAAGCAGGCTTAATTCTCAGACCTTTTGGTTTGATTAGCAGAAGCGGACATGGGGCACACAAGTTCTTCACTCTGAGGTTCATCGAGCCAGCTGCTCAACAGGCGGCTTCTCTAATCTAATATGAAGGCAGATGATAAACGATACGAATGAACAAGATTTTAACAAGAGCAAATTATAGCAAACACAGGGCTCAATGGTAAGTCCAGTAAAAGTTAAGCCTGCATTCTTGGCCAGCATCTGGTGACCAGTTTTATACAGCCTCAGTTCCTTGTCCTGTGACCTCAGTAAAAACCTTGAAGAATTTATGGGTTCAGTCAGTAGTTTCAGGCTGTTTAAAACACCCTAATTTGATTCAGTTGCAGTCATTATTGATATAAAAGAGGAGGATTATCCAGGGTGTGCTCTTTGGCTACTGGGCGTGCTGTGACCATCAGTTTCACAGTCAGATCCAGCCCCTAGTTTCAGTTTCAAAAAGCCAAGATGGCTGACAGCTGAAGGCTTCACAGGCTTCACTAATCTTGCATTTGTGACACTGATATTGTGCTCGGACATGTAAAACCACTTTATATTTCTTACAGTCAGTATTTTCATGAATTTTACCTGGTTTAGCAAGTGACCCATAAGCTGTAAGCCTACTGCAGAAGCCCAGGCTCAAGTCAGCCCTGAGCTATTTACTGCTTGTCATTTCCTGTCTGCCACTCACTTGGTGAAAGATAAAATAATAAATTAAATCTTTATTTATTTATTTATTTTTTTTTTAAAAGAGCAAGAGATTGACAGAGAAAGAAGTGTTTTTAGCTGCTCCCTTCCACTACTCGCTTGTTTTACACAGCGACAGCATTACTGCATAAGGAAGTTAAAATAAAATCTGTGCACATTATCTTCTGCATCTTTGAATAAAACTTAGGATATTTCTTAATAAAATAGCTGCAGGCTGGAATTAGCCATCCTGGCTCTCTAGCAGGAATAGCTGCAGCCTGCAGAGGGGAGTCTAGAGAGTGGGCGCAGCATTTACTCCACTATATTTGTTTACACACTTTAGATACTCGGTTATAGATACAGATTAACTAGCTAGCAGTATATAAGAAAATGTGTTTGTGCAAAAGTTCGAGCAACTACTCATTGCTTTATATGTTTTCAGGAAAATGAAAGGGAGGTTCAGTGATGTATAGAAACATGCGCAAATATAAAATGAATATAAGGCAAAAACAGTTAAATGACCACCTTCATTTTTCAACACACGTTGGCGTCTCTTAGGAAACCTTCTAGTAAGGAATAACTCTCTAGGCTTCTCGAAGGACATTCAAAGTTCCTTTTTTGATGTCGGCAGCCTTTTTGTAATTTTCTGTCACATTGATCCCACACTGCTTCAGTAATGTTGAGGTTCAGGCGTTGGGAGGCCAGTCCATGGCTAATAGCGTTCTATTGTAGTCTGTATTTTCATGCTGAAAAAATGAAGCTGTTGCCAGTTAGAAGCTTTCCAGATGGTAATGAATGGTGGTTCAAAATCTGATGGTACTCTCCTGCTGAAATGAAGCCCCAGGCAATGATGGAGCCTTCGTGTATTTGAGTCTTCTTACTTGGAAATATTTAATTGAATGGTTGTAAAACCGTAGCTCACTATGTGGACATTACAGCACTAAAAATGTTGGCTTTATTTTACTTAAGTGTGTGTATATTTAGGTTTTATTTAAAAAATAAAATAAATTTGGGCCTTGTTTACTTTCCTTATTCTGCCATAAATATACTGTTACAATCATATGCTTATATTAAGCATATCCAGTTTCAGATAATGAAGTCACTCTTTGTAGCTCAATTGGTTTACTTCTACAAACTCAAGTTTGAGGGAGTTTTTCTGTTCTTGGCTCTTTATGATGTCAGTGCGTGCAGATTTCACTTATGTGGACATCTCAGACCCACAGCTCTGATTGTGAGCACAGGTTTAAAGTTAGGAGACAGAGGATGAGCTGATCAGCTGAACCAGGGCTTAGTATACGATAAATATGGATTATTTTGTACTTGAATCATGCTAAGCTGCTCTAATGGAGTCCCTGAATAGAGTGGGGAGGGGGGGATCCTGGAGCTGGAACAAATCCATTTGAATGAAAATTGGTTTTAAAAACAAGGAAATAAAACAAGAACTAACCATGAGGAAACCTTTTGTAACACATTGATCCTAAATGCTTTTGCCACTCTGCAGCTTCTTAACAGGGAATTAAGGGAAGCAAAGAGTGCCAAAATGGAGTCTCATGTTGCACCCGACCTGCAGAAATCCTCACCGCAGTCACCCTCTCAGAACCACCTACCTCAGAGTCCACCAGATACACCATCTTCAGCACAAACTGCATCATCAGCTTCACCAGCACCTGTTCCTCCACCACAGCCACTTCCAACTCCTGCAGAACCGGCAGCTCCTTCGGCTTCTCCTGCTCCTGTCCAAGCCAAGCTCCAGCTAGGTTAGACTGACTCCAGCGACACATCACAAAAGCTAACGCACTAAAAATTGGAGCAGAGTGTAATGTTTGTCTGCGGCAACACTCTGCTGTAAATGTGGTGTTCTCTTGTGCTCTAGGCTCTTACTCGGGAGCGCTGTCATCCCGTAAGAAGAAGAGGCGAATGGGAATGTACAGCTTGGTTCCCAAGAAGAAAACCAAAGTGCTAAAGCAGAGAACTGTGCTGGAAATGTTTAAGGAACTACAGCAGACTGCCAAGAGTCCAGAGGTCTGTGCTTCTCATCTTTTCAAAAATTTGCAAAATTAAAAGAAAGCGTAACACGTATTCATTTAGCCTCTCGAGGCACATCTCATACATTCATACAGTCTTACGCTTCTCATGCACTCTTCTCTGACAACTTTTCCTAGTTTTTTAAACAGACCAGGACTGTTGGTATGGTAAGGTTAAAGGGAAGTTGTTCAGGTTCATTTATGACCGCGGAAATGCTGAGATGCGGCTGTTAAGGCATGCAGTTTAAGATATAACATTACATCCACTTTCTTCCATTTGTTGTCTTGCAGGCTAAAGAGGTGGCCAGCATAAATGGGGAGAAAGTGGGAAATGCATCTGAGGATGAAGAGTCAGAAGATCTGGAGTCTGAAGAGGAGGAACAACAGCAGCCATCAGAAGAACCGGAAAGTGCTGCGCAGGAAACCTCTGAATCCATCGCTCAGGTTGGAGAATAAAAGTTGTTTCCTTCTCTTGAAATCTTGTGTGGTTGTTTCTTTGTGGGAACTCTGAATAACTGTGAATGCAATGCGTTGCAGTGAAAGTCTTATGTGTTAAATGCTACTGATGAATTCTGTTTGCTTTTCCTGGTGGAGGTGAAAGACGAGCAGGATTCTGAAGAATCTGGAGAGGAAGAGTTGGAGGAAGAAGGCACTGAATCTGACTTGGTAAGACCGCTCGCCACCACTTCTCCAACTGCATCTCATACCACCTCTTTTAGCTAAAAATGGAAGAGAATTGATGTGTTTTGTTTTTTGGTTTTTTTTCTTGTTTCTCTCTGTTATTAAAATCATCCCTGTGGCCAAACTCTCACCTGCATCAGAGCACAGAGTCGAGTCTGAAGAAAAAATTGAAAAAGAAAACAAAAGCAGACAGCGCATGGCTCCGGCCCTCCAGGAAACGAAAAAGGAGGATGAAGTCCAAAGGTGATCGCTGTTCCTCTATATGCACATCCACCCAATCACCTATCTCAATATTCTCAGGCTGACTGATGCTATTTCTTGAGAGAAACATGTCGCAAGTGGATGACAGAAAGTAATTCTCTGAAACCGACATTAACCCCAGAAACTGAAACTATGTACTGCTGGGTAAATGTTCAGCAGTGAACTGATTTTAGCCACCTAATAGATTCAGTATCGGTTTATACACTGGCTTTATTTAGATTCTTTTCTAAATAAACTTTTCACCTCTTTACCTGCTGCCAGACTGACAGAAACAGTCATTTTAGTTCAAAAACATGTGAATTGTTTGTGTGCTGCTCACCTTGATTGGTGGGTTTATTTCTCGACTTCAGACTTCAGATCTGAACTGCACATTCACAAAATAAACAATAAACAAAGCTCTCAATTGTTGCAGCAGCTCTGTCTGTGTCCTTGATTCAGGTTCCTTTTTTAGAGGGAGCTTGAAATCCCATGTGAGAGGTGGAGAAAGCTTTACTGGCAATATTGCCTCATTTTATATCTCTTAACCCAACCCTAGGCCACGTCTCCAGCTGTTTGGTAGCGAAAAATACATATGTATCTGGCTGTGGACAGTATTTTTCAGTATACATGCACGCAGGATTACAGCACACAGTTAAGTTAGCTTATTTTGGCAGAAATCTGTGTATTTTCTGACCATTTTTGACAATTTAATTTTAAAAGTATATTATATTTGTGTAAATAGTTGCTCAATTAATAAAATGAGCTTTAAAAATGTATATAATCACAGTGCTGGTGATCTTCTGGGTAAAAATTGGATTCTAAAAGCATGAGTTTAAGCCTCTGCTAAACCCTAAAATCTGTCTGAGACTCTACAGGGTGGCTTTGACTTTTATTGACTAAAATGACAAAAGTTAGATTGCAAGCTGACTAAAACTTCAGATCCACGTTGGTCTGAAAACATGGCACAGTTCAAACCCAGCACCCAACTGGTTGCACTTGTTGTTCCTGTTTGATATACATCTACACTTCTGCAGCTGCTTTGAACTAAAGGAAAAATGCCATAATTATATCTTGTCCGAACATTTTTCACCAAGGCTCTTCCTTAAGTATTTTCTTATCCTTCGTCTTTCTCACAGAGCCGGAGGTGGCTGTTCAGCCTCAGGCTCTAACTCCAGCCGAACCCCATGATCACAAGGAGTACACGCAGATTGTCCCACCTGTCAGCCTCAGCACGCCTTCACCCAGCAAAGGTGAGATTCAGTCTAGTTCAGTCACTCCAGTTACCAGAGGTAAGGCCTCAGACACAGATTGGCTCCACCTGCCTGTGCCACAAAACCCGTCGAAGCATCTACACCCCTAACTTCAGTATCCAGGTGGATGAGTTACTTACTAAAAAAAAAAAAAAACCCACCACTCAAGAGTTGTTATCGAAGTGGAACCTATCCAGATGCCAGAAGTGTGTTCATAGCAGGCTGTAAGCATGCTTATTTCTGCTGTGAAGTTGGTTGTTAATATGGTTGCTGGATCTTTTTTTTTTCTTTTACTTTCCTTCCCTTCGTGTGAATCAGGAGCTGTTATAGTGCACACGTTCAATGCAATGGAGCCACAAGGTTTTAAAAGACAAAATGCTACAGAACTGAGAGAGTGGTGAAGATTGAGTATTCGATTTTAATTTGCAAGTTTTACACCCAAAATTACAAAAAAAAACCAACAAACCTCCAGAGGGCTTCTATGATATTTGGGTGATAAAGGGTTAAATGTCTTGTTTTGTTGATTTGAATAAATAGTTTTCTATTCCTGGTGAGACCAATGTGGCTGATTTCATTGGCCACGCTCTTTTCTTTCTTCAGACACTTCAGGGTCGGCGGTTGAGGAGGCTCAGGAGCTTCCGCTCTGCAGTTGCCGCATGGAGACCCCCAAGAGTCGAGAAATTCTCATTCTGGCAGACAGGAAGTGCATGGCCACAGAGAGTGTAGATGGACAGCTGACTCGCTGCCAGGACGCTGTAGTGAAACATGAAATGATGCGTCCTTCCAACTCCGTTCAGCTACTCGTTCTGTGCGAGGACCATCGCAACGGCATGGTGAAGCACCAGTGCTGTCCGGGCTGCGGCTTCTTCTGCAGAGCGGTGAGTGAAAACTGCGTGCCAATCAGTTTCAGGCCTCTGGCTGCAGTTTAACTGGCAGCTACTGTCACAAATGGAACAATTTACACAGATGAAACACTTGCATGGTAAATGGCTCTGCATTTACTCTGAAGATTGAAGAAGCTGCACTAATCTCAGTTCTTTGGGGTTAATGAGGCTTTCACACAGGACACAGCATGTGATACGTTTGCCATTTCTCGATGAAGCCACTGAGGTTTTCCGTTTTCTCTGGCTCCTTTACTCATACCTCAAGGCCTTTTAATAGCTCCTGTAAGGAACGTGTAACTCATCTAATATGTTTATACACACAGTACGTTCACAGATACATAAGACCACACAGTTTAGTTTGTGCTTGACAGTCTTGACTAAACACTTTCCTAATTTGTGCCTCAGATTTCTAAGTGTGAGTCCTGGATGACACTTAGATGTCAGTAAGTTTTCACTCATTAAGTACACGTCGTCATTCAGTATCCTGAAGAACTAACTTTATCAGGAGAAACTTGAAGTAATTGTTTTCATTATGGCGGACTCTCACATCATTCACCATTCTTGTTTGGCAGATGTTGGTTGTAGGGCTCTTGCTCCTTTGGGCTCTTATGAGTGAATATTGTAGGTTTACAGAAGCAACCTAGACACTGTTTCCATGTGAGACGTGGTCAGAGGACATGTGCTTTGTGAATGTTTGTTTACAGAGACTGTTTGTTGTTCCTGCACAGGGGACCTTCATGGAGTGCCAACCAGATGTGAACATCTCTCACCGTTTCCATCACGCTTGTGCCTCAGTGCTGAAAGGTCAAAGCTTCTGTCCTCACTGCGGAGAAGAGGCCAGCAAGGCCAAGGAGGTCACCATTGCCAAGGCTGACACCACCTCCACGGTGCCCCCTGCTCTTGAACATGGGCCAGCCACGCCTGGAGCCCTCGAGGGCCGAGCAGACACGACCACTGGCAGGTAAAAATGCAACTTTGGAACTATTTTGTTTGTTTATTACAAAACGCCGAACTTAAACTTTTGTTCTCACTTGTTTTCTAGCTCCTCTTGTTTAACTGTGGGGGCTGAAGTCAGTGGCCGGGCTGACAGTTCGCTGCCTGTTCGTTCTGCACATGGATTCGACACATCTGCTGTTCCTGGGTCCTCCAGGGCTGCCCCCCTGCAGGCTGGGATGGCAACAACAGCCCTGTGTACACTCACTCCAGGACCCAGAGAAACTCTAGAGAGCATCCTGGTGGCTCTCGACACAGAAAAGTAAGTAAACCCACCTTAATTCACCTAAAAGACCACGAGCCATTTACAAGCTAATTCATTTTTTTGTGTCTGTTTGATCAGACCCAAGAAACTGCGCTTCCACCCTAAACAACTTTACCTCTCTGCCAAGCAAGGAGAACTGAAGAAGGTCCTGCTCATGTTGGGTACGTAAATCCCATTCAGGCTCTGTCATCTGCACTCATTTTCATTTTTCACCTTGTAGCGATGTCTGCCAAGATTAGTTTTGGTCTTTCTTCCGGGAAGCTGGTGTAATTTTCATGACCCTCAAATTTTATTATGAATAATTTTACCACATGCATTTGTAAGTTTTCTGTGTTTGTCTAATGCTACCAAAGTCCTTGACCCCCAGCCTAAATACACAGTCCACACACTGTATACAATTTCAGCCCATCTGTCACCACAAGCTGGCAACTTCTTGTCACATGCATCCAACATGTGACAAGAAGTTGCCGACTTTGATCCAAATACTAATTGTAAAATCACAAATGATGCCATTAAAAAACACAAATTATCCATCAAAACTAGCTCTGCTCTAAGCTGGACAGCTGGCACAGTTTACACAGAAGTGTGGGGGGGGGGATTTTTTTTAAACATAAACGTTGGCAGGTATTTTCATGCATCTTACTCGCCTTCCTTTACCTTCCAGTGGACGGCATTGACCCGAACTTTAAGATGGAATCGCAGAATAAACGCACCCCGCTGCACGCAGCAGCAGAGGGAGGTTACAAAGACATCTGCCACATGCTTGTTCAGGTAACCTTGTGCGTCACATCTCTCTGACGGAAATATTAAACTTTGAGTAACTTTCTGACAAAAACCTTAAAATAAAAATCTCAACCAGAGGTTTATTCTAATATTAATGATTCTGATTTTGTGGAAGCAGTTTTACACTAGCTGTTTGTCTGATGTTTCAGGCTGGTGCAAACTTGGACATGTGTGATGAAGATCAGCGGACTCCTCTGATGGAAGCCTGTGAGAACAACCACATGGAGGTGGTCCTGTACCTGCTCAGAGCTGGAGCCAGTGCCATGCACAAGGTAAATATGCACCAGATTTTTCTCTGAGGTTCCCATCAGCCAACTAAAGATCCAGGTGAAATGTTTGACTAAACCTGAATCAATAATTAAATCCTCTGCCATTCTCAGGATGTTGAAGGGTTCACGTGCCTCCACCTAGCGGCCAAATCTGGCCATTACAAGATTGTTGAGCACCTTCTGTCCACTGGACTGATTGATATTAACTGCCAGGTTAGTACACTTAAAATGTCTCTTGTGAAAGAAGGGGAGAGGCTGCAAGATTGAAATGTACAGCTTCAGGATGCAGCACTCTGCTGTCTATGTGTTAACTACAGAGCCATGTGTAGACTAGCTTAGCTTAGCTTTAACAAGCAGTGAAAAACAGCTATCCTAGTTTATAAGAAAACAAAAAAAAACATGTGTGCTTTCACTTCAGCTTCCCATAGTCACCCTGTTCCCAGTTGATTTCAACCTTAGCAAAAGGTTGGTTTTCTGGCTGTAGTTTCATGATTGCTTTGTAGATGAGGGGGTATCAAGCTTCTGATCCATGGGCAAAGAAACAGATGGTGTCCAGGTTCCTGAGGGTCCTTAAAAAGTCTCAAATGCATCATTAATCAAAAATAAGGTCTCCGTGTGTGTTAAATATCTCAATGTCTTTTTCTAAAACTGCAAAGAAATAATTTTTCTGACATTGTTATTGAAAATGTCCAAAATATGTTAGCCTTCCTTTCTTAGCAATGAAGCAGAGAAGATTTGAAACCTGGAAATTAATGCTGGTTGCTTAAATCTGATGGTTTAAGCAGTTCTGACAAGCAACATAGATGAAGTTGTTGTGGATGCTCATGAGTACACATGAAACTTGTCTCAATCCTAGAGAATTTGTACAGTTTTCAAAATTTCATTTTGAGACATTAAAAGTAGAATTTAAAACATAATCCTAAATTTAGCTACATTTGTTGAAACCCTGTAAAAATGTCTTTCCCCATAACTGTTTAAAATACTTCCTCACTAGTCTTTTAAGTTTCTTAAAATTTCAGATCTGAGAGATGATAAACAAAGTTTTATATAATAGTAATTCCCGTTAGGATGTGCGTTCGTATTCAGTTTATTTATTTATTCAGTGTACTGCCTACAAAGCAAACATTTTGCACTGATCTAAAATGTTTTGGTTGACTGATGTCCTCTGCACTAAAAATTGTTGCTCTCAAAGCTCAGTAATAATATGTTTCATATGATCTGTAACTTCCATTGCAAAAACAAAAAACATTGATTTACTTGTTTTCCATTCATGTGACACACTAGGATGGATTTCCAGTGTGTATTTTTACTGTAAAGCACTTTGTAACTGGGCTTAAAAGGTTCTCTGGGAATAATTTATGCATGACGTGCTGCACTCTGCTGCATGTGTCTTGGATTAAGAAGCAACTTGCTATATGTAGCATCAGGACAGCTTTGATGTAATGAAGCAGCCTTTCCTCTTTTACTACTCTGTACTCAGGAGGACTGAAAATTAAAAGCTGTGCTTTTCTTCTTAGTAGTTTGTTTTTTGTTTTTTTTTAATAGGAATTCCAATATGTAGTTGGATTGATGTTGTTTCAGTATTTCTTCAGTGATTTTCAAGCCCATTATTAATTTTCCACAGGATGATGGAGGCTGGACGCCCATGATCTGGGCCACAGAGTACAAACATGCAGACCAGGTGAAGCTGCTTCTTACTAAAGGAGCTGACTGCAGCATCAGGGACAAGGTTAGCATAGAAGTCTCTCCACCCCAGGTTTGAAATCCTTTGCAGAAAAATGTTGGCTAATTGTGGGTTTATTTGGGTTATCTTCATTTAGGAAGAAAACATTTGCCTTCACTGGGCCGCATTCTCTGGCAGTGTGGAGATAACGGAGCTACTGTTGAATGCTCACTGCAATCTGCAAGCTGTCAACATCCACGGAGACTCTCCTCTACACATTGCTGCTCGGGAGAATCGCCTGGATTGCATCACGTGAGTTGCCAGCCTCACCTACTGAATAAAAACGGCGCTAAAAAAAGTAATTGTTGTCGTAGATAGTCGGTAAAATGTGTTCTTTGTCTCATCAGGCTCCTCCTGTCTCGAGGAGCAGATGTGTTTTTGAAGAACCGCGAGGGAGAAACTCCCCCAGACTGCTGCAGCCACAACTCGAAGGCCTGGGCCGCTCTGCAGGCCAACAGGAAGGAGAGGGATGCCAAAAACATTAGGCTTAGTCGAGCAGAAGAAAAAGCCCTTCACAGGTTAAAGACCAGGCTGGGAGGGATAAAGCATCATAAATAGCGATGTCAAGATTCTGTCCACCTGTTTCTTTCAAATTAAAGCACCTAAACTGTCTCTCTGTCCGTTTACAGTGACATAGCTTTAGGGCAAGAGCGAGTTCCCATCCCCTGTGTCAACGCAGTTGACAGTGAACCTTACCCAGATGGCTACAAGTACATCCCCGAAAACTGTGTTACTTCCCCCATGAATATTGACAGGAACATAACACACTTACAGGTGAGCTAAAGGCCATCTGATTAGGCTTTTAACATTACTTAAACCCCAACAACAAACGATAAAGAGACAAACTAAAAGGAAACTGTCTGCATGAAGAACAGCAAGTTCAGATTTACAGAAGAAAACCCTGTCATCAACACAAAGATCCAGTATCGTCAACACAGTTCAAGAAGAAAACCTTTTTTCTTTTTACTCAAAAAGTTGCAGATGAATTTGCGTTTCGACTTAGAAGTGATGAAGTTTTGGAGGCGATCCAGATTTGGACCCAGTAATCTATGGAAGATTCTTCACTGTTGCAACATAACACAGAATTCACATCATAACTTACAATGTACTTGGATCTGTATTTAAGAAAAAATAAATAAAACGATCACGTTGTGAATCCACAAATGCTGGCTCATAACTGCCAAGGGGAGGAAGGGTGCAGCTGAAACCTGGAAACAAGTTACAGCACATTACCAGAACTTCACAGGAAGTCCTGTGATTTCACTCACTTATCTCAGTCCACTTTCTGTTGCTAAGGTTGAAATCGTTTGATTCAGATCACCCAATTTTGCAGACACTTGTGGTCAGAAGTTTACTTTTGGAGTGAATGCATGATCAGACTGTTCCGGCACTGTTAAATGTTTTAACGTCTTTTGTGTTGCATTTGATCCAAGCCATCAGTAATACAGTGCCATTAGACATTTTAAAAAGAACTATAGGTTTTTCTTTGCATTGTGAAGTTTGTGAAGTGACCTATGTTATTTTCCGCTCTGTTGCAGTACTGTGTTTGTAAGGAAGACTGCTCTGCGAGTATCTGCATGTGTGGACAGCTCAGTCTGCGCTGCTGGTACGACAAGGTAAGAATGGGCTGCGAGTCTGAAAGTGTGCCTACACCTTAATGAAATAAGCTTTACCCAACATGAACTCACTACAGTTTAGTGTAACTACCATCGCTGAAACCATCAAGCTCATAGAGAGCACTATGTGTGTATTGTCCTGTTTAGAGTGGTCGACTTCTACCTGAATTCTGCCGAGAGGAGCCGCCTCTCATCTTTGAGTGTAACCATGCGTGCTCCTGCTGGAGGACCTGCAAGAACCGCGTAGTGCAAAACGGACTCAGGTGATTTAACAAATAAAACTCTTAAAGGATTTGTGGCTTTGTAAGCCAGCATGGGTATATAACAGTTTTGATGTGAAGAGCTGCACTACTTGCTGTGTGAAGGTAAAAAAGATGAGTGTTGCTTAAAGATGTTTCTGGTCCTCTAGGACCAGACTCCAGCTGTTCAGGACCAGTAAGAAAGGCTGGGGTGTTCAAGCACTGCAAGACATACCACAAGGGACCTTTGTATGCGAGTAAGTCAAAGACAGCCCAATAACGCTTGTTTTGTAGGGATCGATCCTTCAGTGTTTCCCAGCATAATTTATAGTTTGAAAACGAGGAGAATAGTGGCCACGACTTTGTGTTTTATCACTTCTGCTTTCATTTTGGGAAAAATTAAAATGCTATTCTTGCACGTGCAGCTTTATCTTTATCTCCTGCCAGATGGTCCCAAGACTGACCCAAGACGACTGTCAGTAGTCTAAATGCAAGTATTACACATACAAAACCAGATGTTTGGTTAAGTTTAGTTTTAAACAGGAGCGTGGAAGGATCTGAAATATCTGTCTTAGCAAAGGAAGTGGTACATCACGCCTGACCAACACAGAAGGTTATAAATGACTTGGATTTTTTATCTACAGAAGTCAGACTGGACCCTGGCTGAAATCACTGCTTTTCAAAGAGGAATTGGTCATGAATAATGTGCTGCCCCTTGTTTTTTACGGCCCTTCGGTACACTGCAGTTCGTGCCTTATGTGACTGATTTTTCTGAATGTGCTTTAAAAACTCTTCTAGGGACGGGTGTTGCAAACCAGCTTGGGCTGTAAAGTCTGTGGTGTGTTGCACGGTTCATGTCACAAACTTGTGAACAAAAGATGAATATTAAAATGTTCCCGCCCCTCATGGCCTGTCTGTTTTTGAACAGGTATGTCGGTGAGATAATCTCTGAAGCAGAAGCAGAGATGAGGCAAAATGATGCTTACCTGTTCAGTCTGGATGACAAGGTGAAGTAAAAGTGAAGAGAAATTTGAATAGACGTTGGACTGTTTTCTGGTTTTCTTCCTTCTATGCAGAATTCTTTTAAAAAATGTTTTATGTCATTTATTTTATTATTCCCCCTTCTGCAAACCACAGGATCTCTATTGCATTGATGCTCGTTTCTATGGAAATATCAGTCGCTTCCTCAACCACATGTGCGAGCCCAACTTGTTCGCTTGTCGAGTGTTCACGAAACACCAGGACCTGCGCTTTCCACACATTGCCTTCTTTGCCAGTGAAAACATCAAAGCTGGAGAGGAGCTTGGGTAAGCTTTAGCAAGTTATTTAAATTTATGTTTATCTGTTTTTCTGCAATGTTGTGTTTGTTGTTGTTATAACACAGAGTCCCCTGTTTTGTTTTTGTTTTGTTGGGGGTTTTTTTGTCCCCCACCACTTAGAAAATCTGAACAAATAAAACAAAGAAAAACAAACAAAGTTAAAAAAAACAACAACGCTGCACAAGACAGCAGAGCAAAACAAATACGTTTCTGGGGGTCTAGTAATGTTATAGTGATGAATTGCTACAGATCAGCATGGCTATTTAAGAGTTCCAACCCTTACGTGTGGGAAATGAGTGGGTGGTGACTGAAAGAGTGACATGGATCAGGTGGCAGAAATGAGCCCCTGGTTTGTGGCCACCATGGTACCATTGCCATTTATACTGGCTCTTGAGACGTGCCGGACTTGCTGCAGTTTTCTCCTGAATGCAGCATCTCCCTCCCTCAGCAGTTAAGGGCAACAGTGGCATGCAAGAATGAGGCACGGGGCCCTGAGCTGACCCACTGCTACTCCACATCACAATGAGCTAGCTGAGGAAGCTTCCTGGGTGGGAGATCCCAGGACAAACTGGAGAGATTGTGTCTCTGAACTGGTTTTGTAATGTCAGCTGAAGAGCTGAAGGGGATCTGGAGAGCTTTGAATTGACACTGCCACAGTGTCGGTGGCATACCTGAATAAACAGCAGAAAGTGGATGGACCATTTATAAAAAATGCTAACTTTTTACCACTGCTGACTGTATTTGCAAGCAACATTTGAATAAATTACCTTTTAACTGCTGTGAATTTACAGCATTTGGATTTACATTTAGAACTGCGAGAAGCTTTTGGCTGTAAGATAAATGTCGTTTTGGTTGCATAGCAGCACTTTTATGTAAACATTTCCTTTCCTCTGTCGTCCTCCTCTCAGATTTAACTATGGTGACCACTTCTGGGAAGTCAAAAGCAAGGTGTTCAGCTGTGAATGTGGCTCATCCAAGTGCAGGTACTCATCAGCGGCAATGGCGTCCCTGCAGGCGGACAGCACACCTGAGGACCAGCAGCAGCCCAGCGCGTCGCCTGACACCAGCTCTTCCAACAGTCCTTCCAGTCCCTCCTAAACAAAACAAAAAACAGCAAAAAAAACAAACAAACGCTCCACACACTAAGTTTGGCCTCGTGTACTGATGGACACACGGGGACGCCAGTCCACATCCTCTTTAAACTTTCATTCGTGAACTTGTACTGTATCTCCACTTTGGATTGAAACCACGGACCACTGACCTTTGTTGAGAACCTAAAGACGAGATGCACAATCACATCCTGGACTAACCTCCTGCTCTATTATTCCGCCGTATATAATGTGAACAGCAGGGGGTGATGTCATCACGCACAGTAAACGCCACAGAGACGATCTTTACATTTCATACTTCACTGCTGGAAAGCAGAACTGTGCGTTTTTGTTTTTCCCTTTTTCACCCCCCCCCCTCCCCCCTTTTCTTTTTCTTTTTTTTTCTTTTTTTTTTTTGACACGACTGACAATTTTCAGTGGACTTATACAAAAGTCATCAAAGAATTCGAGGTCACTGATTAAGGGTAATTTTGTCTTTTGCAAAGACAGCCCCAGCGCACAGCTGGGTGTTACTTTTCTGACCTTTTCCGTTATTGACCATGAATCATTCCAGCAAAACTAGCTGATAAATATTAAATTATATTGCCACTTTTTTTTGGTGTCATTCATCTTTGAGTGTTTCAAAGGACATTTCAGACATTTTTCACGACACCTGAAGATGAATTTACTAAAGAGAAAGAAGTGGACTGCTTTTAATTTGCTCCTCAAGTGGTTATAGGTTGTAAAGTGGAACAATGTTAATCCATTCCTCAGCATTGAGGCGTTTCTAGTCTGAATAAATTGGCTGACCTTTTTATTGAGCATGTGTACGGGGTGTGAAACTTGCCGGACGTTTTCACCATTTTTGTTGACAAATTGATTTAAAGTGAAAATGAGCAAGGAAAAAAAAAGAAAATGGTGCTGACAAAGGTTTTTACTTTTGTTTTCATTTTTATTACCCAAGTGAACATAATTTGTAAAATAAGAGAATGTTTTAAAGTTTTTTTTAAGTTTAATTTTATCTCCAGTTTTCTAATTGTAGTTGCCGTAGTTGATTTTAGTTTCATGATTTTTGCCGACAGAAGCCAACCTGTCATTTTAAATGTTGTTAGTAAAGCAGTGACTGTTGTGCAAAGTCTTGAAAGGTATTGGTGGAAAAAAGGTTATAAAAATGCACTTCCATTATGTTCTGTTACATATTTCTGGACCGTGAACCATCCATCTGATTGGTTGTATCTTTTTCAATAAATTTAATACTAATGCATTTATCCTGTTATGCTTCATTTGTTGGAGTCTGCTTGAATGCATTGCTGAAAATGTGCTAGAACAGAAACTGCTTCCTCTTAGCTTTTATTTTGTCAACCACAAACGCATTACTCAAAGAGGTGAAGCCTGCAGGCACTTTGACCCAGCACAAACTGAGTAGCAGCCCAGGTTTGACAGATGGGCTTAAATATTCAGCACCTGAGAGGCTCACACTTCATACGCAGCCTCCTTTTAATGAGTTTAGATTTTTAAAGCATCTTGTTTGTGCCATGAGTTTATTTCTGTAGCGGTTTAGACTGTAAGTACCAAAATCAACTTCTTCTAACAGAGAGCTCTTGCTTTTTGATACAAGGAACAAAATGTTCTGGCCAATCAAGTCTACAAAAGTCATGTAGTTAAACATTATTCAGTGCTCGTGTCTCATGTTTCAGTTCAAATGACCAATGTGTCACCCTTTGTTTACTTCATCTTGGTCTGTATAGCTCTGGGGGGGAGAATCAGCTATAAAGATTGGTGTGTAAAGCTTCATGTGTGATGTCAAAATATACAACCTAATAGACTAAACTAGGCATGACAAAATAGGATCTTCTCTGGGTTTTGTTGGGGCGGTGGGGGGTTGTATATTGTGTGGTTAATGGGAGTTTCCTACATTCATCGAATATTCATCATATTACAGATGAGACAACTAATAATAATAACACATACACATGGGAATCTCCTGTTTACCACAGCCCAAGGGTGCTCTACTAGCCATGCTGTCATGTTGTTTATCCCCAGTCCTGACCCTACTGTCTGAATGTTGGAGCAAAAATCGAGACTCAAATTTGTTTCCAATTTCCAAACAGTGGCACCCAGTGTCTGCTGCTCTTCTGCATACCTTGGTTGTAATTGTTTGTTTGGTTTGTTTCTTCCTATCAGCTTGAAACATTGTGGTCATCCTCTGAACTGAATTTTTTTCCCCCAGGCCTTTCTCTGTAAACCCTAAAAATTATTGTCGAGGGAATATCGCAGCAGATCAGCAGCTTCAGAGATACTGACAAAACCAACAACCATGTCACATTCAAAGTCACCTTTGTTCTACATTCTGATTCTCAGTTTAAACTTCACCAGGCCTTCATGACCACATGCATGTCACGCCCATTGGATTGCTGCCATGTTGCAAAGCAGCTTGCAGTGTACATGCAGCTGAAACAGTTTAAATAATATTTGTGAAAGGGAGTGAGCAGACCCATCAGTTTCACACCTTTTTCTTAAACTCTGCTATAAATGAAACCAGCGTGGAAGAATACACTCATAAATTGTAGCTTTAATAGATTTGTCTTTTGTAAGTAAATGGTCCTCTTTTCAGCTAACAGTGGTTAGTATTTGTAAATAATTCAAAAGTTCATTTTTAGTAGGGTTTCTTGGCCAGCCTAAATCAACACTATATATCCCTGACTATTTTAATTTAGATCCAGTAGGTGAAACCAAATCATCCCCTTGGAACGTTAAACTTTATTCTGCACAGTAAAGCTGTCAGTTAAATGTAAAACAGAAAAGTAAAGGCTGAAATGCTGTCACTCAAGCAGCAAAGCTGTAAGACCCCCGGTGGACCAAGATTGAAAAAATGTCCCCATAGCGCCAGCAGGGAGCCCCCCCCCCCCCCCACACACACACACACACACACACACACACAAAGAGCAAAAACAACACAGGAAGCGAGTGACTGTGCATCTGCAGGCCTTGTAGGTCTCATAAACTGGCTGATGATTGCTCCCTTCCTGATTACCAGGGTGGACAGCGAAAACGGAGTCGATAATTGAATCAGAGAAATTTCTCCCCGAGCATTGCAGATGGCCGGTCTGATAAGGAGGTTCTTAGCTTGGCAGGACAGGAAGCAGCCTTTCCGCATTCCAAGGTGGCAGAAAGTTTTCTTTTGGTCTTTGGTGCCCCTTCACATGGTGCCATACAGGGCAGCCTCCTGTCAGCAGACCTGCATGAACTGTGTTGCTTTACCGAGCAGCGATGAAGAAAGCCGTTCCTCACTACTCCAGATGGGCAGAAAGACGATCCACCGTGGTTTATGGTAAGTAAAACTCTGGATTGCTCACATTCTATGTATTTGTTTGTTTGCCTTCCATATATTTCTTTGCTTTATAATGGCAGTAAATGGTGCGTAAAGGCCTCTAGATTAACTCGAGTGTCAGAAGCTCCTGCTTAAAGTCTCAGAAATGACAAGAAGCTTAACAAATTAACTTTAGTTTATTGTAATTGCATGAATACTATGCATTTAAAAAGTATTTATATAGAAGATTGTGTTAAGTTCTGAGATGTGTAGTCATTTCGCTGTTCAAAAGCATGTCATGATGCTGTGTCTCGGCCTTAAAGGATCTTTAATTTAACAGGTCTCGGGAAGTTCTTGGGAATCTTTGCTGTACAATTGGCTGAGATTATCTTGGGAGATTATGGAAAGTTTGACAAACTTAGTCTACTTTTGTATACACAGTTTAAGATGTCACATTTTACAGATTTAAACTTGAGCTTGAAGAATTTGAAACAGCACAAAAAAAAAGTTATTTTCTTACCATTAAAAAAGGCCAGAGTAGGTGTTACTGAGCCAGGATGCTCAAGCAGCTTCAGCTGCTACATAAATCTCATCATTACACATGTAAAGTTAGCATGTTAAATGTTAAAGTTCAGTGAGCTGCTGTCAAGCACAGTGAAGGAGTGGTGATGGTCTAAGGCTTGGTGTGCAGTCACAGAAGCTGGGCACCTTTCAGAACTGAAACAAAGTTGTAAAGAAGAAAAAATGGTGCCTAATCATTAACATATACACATTTGGTGATATAAATGTGACAGCCCATGACACATACAGCCTCGAATGTTTGCATCCATGATCAGCATTTCACAGCAACTACTTTAACATGAACCGAATACTTTAGATACAAAAAAGGTAAGAAAAGTCTGAAGTTTTATGGCTAATGGTGAAATGTTGTCTCATGTTCACGAATGAATGGCACCATGCAGTTTAGCTAATAATCATTAACATATACACATTTGGTGATATAAATGTGACAGCCCATGACACATACAGCCTCGAAATTTTGCAGTGTGTATAATATATTTATAGTGTTTTCAACTTGTTTTTCTTTAATTGTTTAAAACAAGCATTTAATGGCATTTTATTGTATTATGATCATTAAAACAGTTGAATGAACATAACGCTTTAAAGCCAAGTGAATCTTTTTGTGAGTTCTATTAGACTTCTACATAATCAGTGTGCATTTTTTCCACCCAAAAGCTAAAATAACACTGCACAATATATTTTGAAGAAATAAATTGAAAGAATGCCTGTATATATTCCTGTATAATGTATATATTTCTTTACAATCTGAGGGTTCTTAATGGCAGCCAATGTAGTGAGTCTTAAGCTTTAGAATATTAAACTTATAAACTCTTTCTACTCATCAGAAATAATAAATATCATCCTGTTTACTTGTTTCATGCTCCAGCGGTTCGCTCAGCCACGTTCGGCTCCTGGAGGATGCTCACGATGGGGGCGGAGTACTTAGACACCTGGGCTCGGTCACCTGACAGGAGAGAATGTCCTGAGAAGCTGGTCAGAGAGGACGAGGAGGAGGAGGAGGAGGAGCCGGGGCCATCAGACACTGGAGAGCAGGGGGAGTCCTCATGGATATCTGCTGACAAGGACCCAGAACAGAAGTACGAGACTGTTCTGCACCTGGACGGGATGAGCAGACGAGAAATGGGAGATGGTGTCCGGGAAGCCATAAAGAAGCATGACAACCTGAAGAGCACCTCCACTAATCAGAGGTGAGACAGTTTGGGTGTGGCTGGTGGGAAATCATACTGTTGGTAGACTAATCCTGTCACCAAATCCTGTGCTCTGGATATTTTCCATTTTTTATTTTTATTTTAACAGCTTTTCCAGAACACAACTGGACAAACATCTGCTGATTCAATGTTCTAACTACAGCACAAGTGTCTGTAACTCTTATTGCAGTAAATCAGCTAAACCACCAGATGTATCCTCAGTCATATCTAATGAGTTTGCATCCATGATCAGCATTTCACAGCAACTACTTTAACATGAACCGAATACTTTAGATACAAAAAAGGTAAGAAAAGTCTGAAGTTTTATGGCTAATGGAGAAATGTTGTCTCATGTTCATGAATAAATGGCACCATGCAGTTTAGCTTTAAAATGAAGTGTACTCAGGCTGAAAAGGCAACACCTTCCTTTATAAAATCTGTTGCAATACAGTGGCAAAGGTTAAATTTATGAAATAAAATAAGTTTATTTATCCCCAAAGTTGTGAAATTCCTGTGTTACAGAAGCTAAAACATTAAATGTAGTCTATAAAACCTTAAATAATGTATAAAGGTAAAAAAAATAAATAAATAAATAAAGAAATTACATAACTAAACAAATACTTAGATGAAGCAAAGGTAATACTAACTTTGGAGCTCATTTACATAATGAAGAAAAACAAGAAAAAGATGCGCAGTAAGAAAATGAAAATCATGAAATCCATTAAAAATTCTATTTAAAGCATTATATAATACAAGAAACTTACTTAAAGCATAATATGTATATAAAAAATTAAATAAAGCAACATGAAAATGAATATAAAATGACACACTAAACAAATATGAGATTACATTAAAGTCATACCAGAGTGTAAAGTGAGCAGGTCATGTAGATTTTGTTTGTTTGGCTTTGTTTTGTGTTCCAGTGTCTACATAATTTTAGTTTACACCCACTTTTTACGTTATTAGCACGTCTAATCAGCCAATCATGTGGCAGAAGCTCAAGAAGACTTCCTGAAGTTGAAACTGAAATATCAGAATGGGGAACAAAGGGGATTTCAGTGACTGTGAGCGTGATATGGTTGTTGGTTGTTGGACTGAGTGTTTTAGAACCTGCTGATCTGATCTGCTGGGATTTTGCCACACAACCATAGGGTACAGAGAATGGTCTAAAAAAAGAAAATTTCCAGTGAGCGACAGTTCTCTGGGTTAAAATACAGAGCTGCTACGTAGATGTCACACTGCTCCGAGAAGGTGGAAATGCTACAACCAATGTTTGCAGAAGAGCGTCTCCGAATGCATAACATGTGAAACCCTGCAGCAGATAGACTAAAGAAGCAGAAGACCAGACCAGGTGCACTCCTAAGAAGTGGAAACTAAGACCACATGGGCTCACCATGATTGGATGGCAGAAGATTACAACAATGTTGCCCGGTGTGATGAGCTTCAATTTGTTCTGCAATGTTCAGATGATAGAACCAAAATCTGACATGAACAACATAAAAGGATCCATCCATCCTGCCTTGTATCAGCAGACTGCTGGTGGTGTAATGCTGTGAGGGATATTTTCTTGGCACACTTCAGGGCTCATTAGTACCAACTGAACAGCGCTTAAACACCACATGCTACCTGAAGGACAAACAGAAAGGAAACTATAGAGAAACAAGCGGTTAACAATCATCTGTTTGCTTTAAAAAAAAAACACCGGTACAACAATTCTTCTATGAATATTAATAGGAAGTGACTCACATGAAGCTGAAGTAATGACATGCAGTAAAACAGGAAACTGGATTCAGACTATTTCAATATTCAGACTCATTAATACTGTCGTAGAAAATGATGAATGGATGAAAACACACTTACAGATCTAAGTGGCAAAGCAGATTCAGTTTCCAAATCTAATTTGAAAAGCATAACCATCGTCTCCCGTAAGTGGCACACATAAAACGGCAATTAATGTTCATCTCTGCAGACTCCTGCCTGATTTATAGCGGCCTGAATCAAGGTAGCAACCACTTCCTATAACAACAAACTACCAGCAGCTCATTAAAATGATCACGCATGCAGAAAACGAAACGAAACAATACAAAACAATGGTGGAAGCATGAACATCTATAAAGCTCATCACATATGCAAGCCCAGCTAGAAGAATAGGAAACGTTACCATGTGAAAAGCAAAAAGAGAGAGGGAGGAGACAACATCAC
This sequence comes from Neolamprologus multifasciatus, assembly GCF_963576455.1. NCBI lineage: Eukaryota > Metazoa > Chordata > Actinopteri > Cichliformes > Cichlidae > Neolamprologus > Neolamprologus multifasciatus. Next base: position 34,212,263 of record NC_140445.1, on the reverse strand, counting down.
GCGTGTGTCTGTGAGGATGTTTATACTTTAGTTGTGGCTCTTTGCTGTAGTGGTTAACACATCTGCCATGCATGTGAAATATCCCCATGCTCAGCTCTGGCAGGACACACGACCCAGCGTCAGAGGCGCATGAGCTAGCGTCTCGGTCGTAGTCCCGGAAAAATGGGAAAGCTGCATTAGGAAGGGGATCAAATCTGGCAACCCCCTAAAAATAATAAAGCACTTTAAAGCTTGTAGTTAAGTTTTAACTGACATCCAGTGCCCCCACATTTTGTACACACATTCTGTGTGTAAATAATAAACAACAAAAGTCTGAGCATGCGGTGAGGTTCAAAAAAGGCCCATCAAACATTTATGTAACTTAATGAAAGACGTTTGAGAGCGCATACCTCTGCCAAGGCCAGTGATTTATCTTGCGAGTGAATTAAAAACTCCTGAATGGAAACTCAGATCTGTATCCAACAGGCACATTCACAAAAACCTAAGCACCACATAGCTGAAGCACAGCTACTATGCTCCATCAATCTCTGAACGTAAACATTAACAGTCCTGTGAGGCTCTCTACTCCATCTTAAAAGGTACTTTTTGTAATTACCTTCTCTGCGGAATTTAATTAAAACCTTCAACAGCAGGGGGCAGCACTTTACCAGTTTGTATGTTGAGACTTTTTCACTTTCCGTTCTTTTAACTTTGTATATTTCTTTTTGGCCCTATCCCCGTTTTCTCGGGGGACTTCAAAATTTTAAATAAGAATGTTTTTATGGACTTATGTGGTTAAATAGAGTCACATATTGCTGTATAAAGTGGTATTGCATAAAAGTACAGTCCAGTCTTAGTTTAATTTTAGTCGATACCTCTCCTGCTGGGGTCACCCGAGAGAAAACGGTCGCTGGAGATGGGGACCAGGTGTACGATCACTCACAGTTAGTTGCTATCTTCAAAACAAATGTTAAAAATCTGAGAGTGATTGCAATTGTTTGGAGACAGGTTTCCTCCCGTCAGGCGACACGTGCAATCAAAATAATCTGATTAATTAATAATCTGATAGGCAACCACAGATTTTAAAAAATCTGTTTATTTATTTTTACTGCTGTCGAGTGACCGAGCCATTCGACACAGTACATTGATGCTTTGGATTCTAAGCTATTCTTTTGGTAGCTAAACAAATTTACAATAAGTACCTTTGAAAATCAAATATAAGTCATAGTAATAAATAAAGAAATAATTCAATATAAGCAAATAAGATGAAAGTACTTTAGATCAGGTTTAATGTGCTAATTTAATTAATTTAGTTCATCAAGTGCAGACAGAAAAGGTTTCATGAAAATTGGATTTACAGATTTTACACAACGTTGCTGACAGACAAACAGGAACAAAAGCATAAAGAAAACATTAAAAAAAAAAACAGGAAACCATCATATGCACAAATACACACTGTGTGGGGTAAAAATGTGGTTAAAAATAAAAGATGTCAGTTAGGTACAATAATGTTGCAAAGTTTCTGAAACGTTGAGTCTCCGGTGTTTCTGCAATAAATAAATAACTGGTGGATTGAATGAATGAAAGAATGAACAAACTGTTTTTTGGTCTTTTGTTTAACTGGATTATCTTTGTCTTCTTTTAGGAGATCTGATGTTGTTTTTGGATCTGAACTTCTAAAGTGTTCACATCATTTTCAGCACCTCTGTAGATTCCGTTCATCTTAATTTAACATATATTCAGCTTCTAGTGAATTCTTTTTTATTTATTTTTTGTTAGCTCTAACATGGTTACTCTAACCACGGTCTGAATGTGGATACTTGCGCAACCTGTTTTGCAGTGTGAGATGTTAAAGGTGGATCTTAACCTCGTCTTTCATGAGCATTAATCTTCTCTCATTGGTGCCAAAAGGGAAATGTTCTAGCCTCAGGGCTTTTCTGAACTTCATTATAACCTGCCAGCAGACGGTGAGCGCGTCTGTGCGCTCCAGTCACTGATAGGCTCGTTCTGGTCACGTGCGCGCTTCCTTATTCCACCGAGGACTTGGTATAAAACCTACAGCCCCTCATGCAGGGAGCGACCAAACAGAAATCAGAGGACTAATACTCCTGCTGGATTTGCATGTTTTATTGTTGCTGTCGGCTGGGAAAAAGCCGCAAAAACGGATTTCCTTTTTTCTCCTGGTATTTTTTTTTTTGACCGCCTGACATTTCAACTGGTGTTTGGAGATGATGCTGACAGGATTTGGGACTGAGACAGGATGTTCTGATCTTATTTCAGCCTGATTTTTCTCCACTTTGAGCTGTAATGGATGCAACAGCCTCAACTGAGTGATTTACATCGGAAGTGCTTTGCGGCTCGAAAACTTTAACGTTTTAAATTTCGCCGAAGATGAATGAATGGAAAGGATCAAGAGAGCGTGGTTTTCAGTGAGGCCACCTTTTATCTGTTATTTCCCAAACGCCGCGCTTTCTCCTCACACTAACGCTGAGCAGTGGTTTGTATGAAGCGTGTTTGTTGTGATGCTTCTCCCCTCCATTTCCACTGACACCACTTTGGATTTCCCCTTTTGGATCTGTGCGTTTCCAGAATGGCTCGCTTCGCAGAAGATCTACCCACCCGCTATGGAGGAAGCGCAGGCGGCGGAGGGAGAGGTGGACCGGGCGCTGGGAGAGGAGGCGCCCGGGGTGGTGGCGCTCCGGGTGGGCAGAGGATGTACAAGCAGTCGATGGCCCAGAGAGCCCGGACGATGGCCATCTACAACCCGAACCCTGTCAAACAAAACTGCTTCACCGTCAACCGCTCCCTCTTCATCTTCCGCGAGGACAACCTCATCAGGAAGTATGCAAAGCGAATAACAGAGTGGCCATATCCTTCCTGACGCACAGAGCAGGTGCATCTGTAGCCTAGAGGCACAGTGGTTGAAAAGCAGAGCCACACAACCGCCTACAGGCCTGTTTGCCAAGCTATTAAGTTTAGATGTGGATTATCTTCTCTAGTGTTGAATGTGCAGCTATTTACGCCCGTGGAGTAGCCGCTAACACACTGTCCCCTCTTTATCCCCCTCCGCGTAACGCTGGCTACACCTGTCGCCCCGCTTCTTATCTCCCTTCAACATGACACAAAGCTGTTCTCTGAACAGCAGCGGGCAGTGAAAAGACTTCACATCCGCCTATTGTGCTGCCTCTTTTATTACCCCCACCTTCCCGGCGCCCACATATATACCGAGAAGTTCTTTTATCAGTATGTCAGCTGTAAACTGCTCGCTGGGCACTGACAGCGGTGATTAATCACGATCAAACATCGCTATTGATCCGCACAGCTACGAGTCAATGAAGAGATGCGTGCGTAAAAGCGGCGATGTGGCTTGCGCTTAACCGCTCTAGTGTCCCCGTGCTCTCCTACACAGTATTGTGTTTGGGGGGGGCGCGCAGTTTTCTTTAAGTAGAAAACAGAGAGCGCTCGTCCAGGATAGCAGCACGCCTCGTTGTCTTAGTCGGGAGCCCTCTCCATGGTGCTGAACTCGCCCACGCTCCCCGCTCCACGCCGTTTATTTCACACTGCAAAGAAAAGACAAAACAAAAGAAAAGAAAAAAAAAAGTCCTCTTCGAGGAGTCGTGGTCACTTTTATAATCGCAGTTTGCTTTCTTAAAATTAGCGAAAGACTTGATCATCAGCAGCGTGTTTCTGAGTCTTTCATTCATTTAAAAAAAAAAAAAATCTGAAGAAATAATCTCATCTACCCCGATTTTAAGACTCAGTTTCTCCCCCCCCCCCCCCCCCCCCCCCCCCCCCCAAAGTAGGTTTGTAGCTGTGTTTTAATTATGTTAAACGTTAAAAACGTTTTATAGAGTTACAGGTGCAATAATAATAATAATCTCATTTTCACATTTTTTCATATATATAATGCAACATTAACTTTTAAAATGTAAAAAAAAAAAAGCTAAACTGATATCTGCATCTAAACAACAGGCCCGAGTTTTGCTGCTGAGGGCTTAAATTCTATTTTCTGATCACATTCAGGTTTTATTTGTGTGAAGGGGAAAAAGTACACCTGAAGAACAAAAAAAAAAATCAGCCATCATCTGACAAAGATTCAGGTTTTAACTTGGTGGCTTGTTACTCCTGGTTGTGCCAGAAACACCCAAACATTTTTTTTTCCATATTTTAATGTCTCTTAAAGACTCCACTGTAGGTTATAAGCTCAGAGAGAGGTTTTATATATATATATATATATATATATATATATATATATATATATATATATATATTTCTGTGTTGAAATTGTTTAGTCTGCGAAGCCACAGGGCTTGTGTGATGGACATGACCAGACAGCTGGATCTGCTCTGTGGGCGACAATGAGGACAACATTAGCTCTAATCAAATAACACCATTTATCAGTTTGTCCGTGCCCTCTATGGGCTGATATGAACCGGAACCTCTGATATTCCACTGGACAAGATAATAAAATAATCACCGCGTTCACACTCATTCCTGAAATATCCATATCTTTGCTGTTATGATCATCAGCTTCCAATTCCCTTGTGATTCATGGACCCTCAATTGGCACTGACCCTCAGGGCAGTGACCGAGTGAAAATGAATGACAGAATGAAGAGGTCAACCATCTGGAAGGATCATGAGCACATGTATAGGATGCCTTCTTTCCACAAAAGGCCTTCAACCAGAGCGTGATGGAAAATTTATGCTTAGTTGGACAGAATGCATCTAAATTCAAGTTTAGCACAGGAGCATGCAGGATCATTTCTGTGCAACCGCCATGAATCTGCTTCCTTATTCCATTAGAATAGATGAGTTACAAAAATGTGATGTTTATTCATCAGTATAAAGTAGTTTATCAGTGCTAAGAAGGTTTTCAGACATACTGAAATGAAATACATGTGACATCATTTATAACTGCTCCTTAACTCTGCACACTCCATTTGAGTACATGATCCTGGCCACAATTATCGCCAACTGCATCGTCTTGGCCCTGGAGCAGCATCTACCCGCCGGTGACAAGACGCCAATGTCAGAGCGCCTGGTAAGTCCATCTCTTTAAGGTCGCATCCCTCACACGTTGATTTTCTGTCCCTTCCCCGGAGGTGCCAGATTTACAAAAATATTGGGCAACACTTTATTTTAAGTGCACACATTTACTAATTGCTAATTATTCGACACTTATTAATCTCCAGTTTACTGCTTATTGGTTTTACGTATTTATGCATGCTCAGTATGGGCCTTTCATGGCACTACTACAATCCTTATTAACAAATATAAGTCCATTCTTGTGGTAACCATCAAAAGTGATTCCTTCACTTGTATTTGACACTTTAATAACCTCCTTCACACTTTTGAAATTCACCATGGCACACTACTACTGCAGTTAGCAGCTCCTCTTCTTATTGAGAGGCACAGTTTCCAGTCAGATTCAGTGAAAGAACAAATTCACTAAAAGTGGCAATATGTTAAATTGAGGAAAGTAACACCCACAGTGAGATAGTTCTGCAATCATGGTGGAAAAAAAGAGAAATTAAGTCACGAGTGAGAAACTCAGCAGTTCCCTGTAGCCTTAGGGGGAGCAGTGCAGGTTTATGGAAACTGAGCTGTATCAGAAAACAGCGATAACCAATGTTTTCAAAATGCAACAGTTAGTCCTTGTTGAAAGACAGAGCAAGAGGGATTGGATTAGAAACAAATACATCAGAGGGACAGCTCGGGCTGAGCAGTTTGGAGAAGGATGAGGGGCAAGGCTAAGATGGTTTGGATGTGCACATGAGGGAGAGTGGAAATCAAAGGGTGTTGAAGATGGAGCTGCCAGGCAAGAGGAAAAGAAAAAGACCACAGACGAGGGTCACATATGTAGTGAAGGAGGACATGCGGAGTGTTGGTGTGACAGAGGAGGCAAACGGCCTGCTGTGATGAACCCTAAAGTGAGCATCCCAGAAGGAAAGGCAGAAAAATGCTGAAATAATATATCCTACTGAACATCAAAAATGGTTATCAGGTGGTTATTGATTAAAACAAAGCTCTTCATTATGGTCTAATAAATGATCCTGCACAATAAGCTATCAATAAGAGTAAGCAACTAGTTAATTAGCATCTTACCAAATATTGATCTGCACTTGTTTAATTACTTTTGTTTATTTGGTGTGTTTAGCTGTGATTGGTTGTTTTTCCACCCTTTTTCTTCTTCTTCTTCTTCCTCATCCTATCACAACTCCTGCTGCCATTCTCACATATGCAATTTAAACCAGCATTTGAACTCTGACAGTCACGTCGCACTGCTGACCAGTCAAAAGAGACACGAGAAACAAAAGAGACTGCTGCACAGCGAGGTCAAGTGTGATATATGCCGGGGACAGAAATTGTGCATGCATAGCTGCATGCTCCAGCACTTTGTTCCTCTTGAGTTTGAGGGTGCTGTGGCCGAGGGGAATTTAGCCTTAAAATAGCAAGGCAAAGAGCGCTACGAAGAGCAACAGCTTGATGTGGAAAAAGTCAAAGAATTCCTCACATATTCATCCACCTTGCTGCTGTTGATGGTCGTGATGCTAATTCAGCAGCGAAGACGCGCACGAGGAAGTGATTAGAGTGGTTACACAAAGAAGGAAAACAAGCATCCTCTCGCTGCCTCCTCCACCTCGAGGATGTAATGCAACAAGATGCCTTTTAATTAGAACAAGGGATCAGGTTTTTCTTTTGTTGTTGTTTATGAAGCTCTGTCAATAGACCAGCAGGCATGCTGTAAGTGGAAGTGATGATAGAAATTATTCAGTGAGAGTACACCATTGCAGGGCTTTAATGCCATGATCCGCAGAGGATTCTTTAGCTGTTTTCAGAAGGCTTTTCTTTATGATTCCCAAAATTCCTCCCGCTATGTATGTAAAGATTTCAATTTCTTTATGTATGATTATTGTCCTTTTATAGGGCACTGGAATTATTATAATTAATAGCCTAGAAATCACTAATTTGTTCTTCATTTATAAAAAAAAAAAAACACCACCTCAGTAACTCTCATCCAACATATCTATATCATGTGCTCCCTGTACTCACTCAGGGGGTATAGAAAAGGTCACCCTTCTTATAGTGCACGGGCCTGTCACACTGCTTTTATGTGATTATTTATGTTGGAGGCTGGGTGAGGCTGGGGGTTGGGTGCACTGTCTGTCAGCTTGTAGCATGCTGGGAGCAAGAGAGAGAGAGATACAAAAAATGGAGGGGGGAGAGAAGGCAAAGTGTAGGCGTGAGATATCCTCTGCTCGTGCCCTGTGCGTCGCTTCAGGCTCTCTGAGATATTAATGGGGAGGCAAAGGCAAAGAGTGTCCTGCCACACAGGCCAGAGCTAGCTCCTTTACTTGCAGCACAGCCCAGGGTTAGCTCAACCACGTAGTGCAAATTATTCCGCTGTGACCCAGAGCTGCTTGTTTGACATGGTTCGAGAGTAGTGCAGTGCTCAAATAAACTGCCCAGTCATACGTGTTGCCATGTGAGTGCAAACATTTGGCCCGTGTCGGAGCACGTTCTCATCCCAGGCGTCCCTTACAGCCATTCTGCAACAGCAGCGTTAGATGCCAGGAGATAATAGCCGTCTCCTAAAGTTCAGTGCTCAGTGTGTGTCCTGTTTGGGAACTTTGTGCTTCCCAGTTTGATTTGCTTTGTTTTCACTTGCTGATTCATTTCCTTTTCCTTTACTTTGTACTTACACTTATTTTGTGAAAGTAGAAGGCTAAACTGCGTGGTGAGGTTTAGGAAAAAGCCATAGTGTTGTGACTTATACTGCCTGCTTTCATCTTAAGAGGGCCGGACCAGTGAAACGGCCCTTTCTGTTCATCTAAAGGAGTTTAACAGTTCACGGTGTTGTAGCATTTAATCCCTGAGATATCTTATGAGAAAAAGGAAGTCCAATGTCAACATTACCTCTCGTTTTTTTCACATGACATTGACATGCTGCCGTATGAAAGAAAGAAATCTTTCAGCACTTCTAGCAAGCTGGCCTTATGTTTGACACCCCTAGTTTAGGTTAATAATACACAGCATTAATGAAGCATGCTGAAAAATGAAGTGCATTTACGTGTGACATTAAGCTGCTATTTACAAACATGTATAATTGACCAGCTGGATGTGAAACCAGTGGGACTATGGTTATAACCCAGCATGTCATGACCTCGTGTCTGTGAGATTCCAGCAGCTGTGACAGAATGGCAGCATTTGACACCCAGGAAATAAGAATGGGCGGTCACGCCACGTGGCCTCTTAAATGCCTTTCCATTTGCTCCAATGTGTTCTGACCACTGGCCCTATTTGTTGGTCCAACTGACTTTCTGGCCTTGCTATCTCCAATTATTGTAATTGGTCCTGCCTGCCAGTGCGATGCTTCATTTTTGCGCTCCTGTTGTTGCTCTAAGCACCAGTTTGACTGTCCAAATGCTCCAGTTTTTGGCACTTCTGGCTGACACCTTAAAAACCTGGTTGGTTGCTTATATTTTCCCATGACACATGAGCAGGACATTTGAACAGTCCAAGCTCTTTTCTGGTTGGGTCAAGTTCTTCCCTGGAAGTTTCTAATGCTATGCTTGTGCCCAACTAACCTTCAACGACTGTCTATAAAAGACTCATGTAACTTAAAAGTCTTTAATCTGAGGTCTTATACCTGAATTTTTTCTCATGGTTAGCAGGGGGCAGTTCTGTAGATATCTATGGAAAAGTGGCTCAGCTGCTCATTTCATGATCCGTGATCTCAGTAAACACCTTTCTGATGTGGTTGTTGCTTCAATAGCTGGTTGTAAGTCTTAGTTAACATATCAGGATATTTCTTTTTGTAAATGTTCATCACAATAAGAGTAGAGACAAAGAATTTTACTTTCTTGTATTTTACACAATAAGGGCAAATAAAGCGCTCAGACTCCTTTCAGTTGGATCTGATTCTTTATTAGGAACCTCAAATGCTACACTTTAAGTACTTTAAGTGACCTTCTGGTCAGTCCCCACCTCACCTTTTCCTCTTTCTGCCCATCTACCAACATAATCGCAGCAAGATTTCCCTTCCCTATTTTTCTCTTATGTCATACAAGAAATGGCCAAGTGCCTTTGTTGTTGCTGGCCTATCAGGCTAAGTACCTCAAATGCCTCTCTGGTCAGCCTAAGTGGCCATTTCTTAGAGCCAGATACTCTACCTGACCTCTAGTTTTGGTTTTGTTACCTCACTGGTGAGACAGAAAGGCCCTCTATTCCATTTAAAGTGCCCTGTTGCATGGCCTCAGCAGAGGTTGCCCTTTTTTTGGAGTCACGCAGCACTGATGATATTTAATGTGACATTTTAACAGAACACACAGCTTGTTTAATTTTTTGTTTGCACACGTAGTTGTCTGCATTCAGTTGAAGCTCCATTTTTTGTTTGAATGCATTAAATGTGCACGCCTGGGGCGCCATTAATTTACAATACCCCCATACGATCATCCTGCGTTTGTGGATATTTGTTTTCCCAGTATTTACTGTCTTTTCATCCAAAAGAGAGCTTCAATTCCTGCATTTCTGCTCATGCCGGCATAAAAAGTGAAAGAAGTTTTTTCCCTCTCTTCTATTCACCCCCTGCTCTTCGACTTAATGCTTCAGTAAACACTCTCCTACCTCCAACAAAAAGATATTCTTCTGCTGGTCTCATCCCCTCTCTGATTCTCTCTGTCTTTCTGCAGGACGACACAGAGCCCTACTTTATTGGAATATTCTGTTTTGAGGCCGCCATTAAGATCATCGCCCTGGGCTTCGCATTTCACAAAGGCTCCTACCTCCGCAATGGCTGGAATGTAATGGACTTCGTGGTCGTCCTCACGGGGTGAGTCCCTCGCCCGCTGGGTGTCAGCTGGAGATGGAAACATTGCAGTAAGAGTGGTTTCTTTTGTGCATATCTGTGAGCACCCTGAGAGGGAGTGTAGTGGAATCACCTCCTTCCAGTTAGATCATGTGCCCACAAGGATGTCTGTTATTCAACGAGTAACCCGAGCCTGTGAAAGGAGTGAAAGGAGTGCTTTAGTGTTTTAGCCTCTGTCCTTGAGTTCAACACTGTTCCTGGGCAACACCATACGGACGCCATGTCCTCGCAGAGCGGCTTCCATCTTTGTTTCTAACAATTTGAGGTTGCCTTCTTTTGATGTGTGATTTTAGGTGACATTAAGATATATAGTGTAAGCCAGACTGTGGGGCTGACATACCGCCTTAAGCTGTACAATATTCAATATTCTGCATGTTTCGCATTTTATCTAAGTTTCAGATTTAATTGCATGTCTGCACTGGAAGTTGTTAGCTAAGTGGGGCGCAGTGAGCTCTGTGACACATGCTTTATTGTTGAAAGCTTTTCTTCCTCTTTTGAGCAGCTCTTGGTGGCTTCTCGGCAGGGAAGCCATTGAGGCTCTAGGCCTTTGCAGGGATGTAATAGCCTGTGTTTCTTATCATCAGAGGGGAGCCATGAAGAGTCAGTGACAGGGAACACGGTCAAGCCAATAGTACTGAGTAGTTACTGCCAGGATTTCAAAGCTTAGGGCAGTACAGTACTCCCTTTTGATGATGTAAGAAGTCCTTACAGTGTAATACAGGAAAAGGGTGTAAGGATATTAATACGTTTCTAAGTTGGTGTTGTTTTTACTGTGGTCAGATACAAGAGTTTAGTCTTCAGGTTTACATGTCACAGTCATTACCTCTATTTCTTCAAAAGACATGAATCATAAAGTCCTTCTGAGCTGCTTACACATGGAAGCCACCTTTAATATGTCAAAGCTTGTCTTTAAGGGTGAAATGTTGTCTTTGTGGGACAAAGAGTCTGTCTTATACAGTATATATAAAGTAAAGTATACAGTATTTATGTATTTTTGGGGGATTTTTGTGAGTGTTTCTTGGGGCGGGGGCATTGTTATAATAAGGCAGATTAGTGTGATCAGTGTTGTGCAAGTTACTTTGAAAAAGTAATTAATTATAGTTACTAGTCACTTCTTCAGAAAAGTAACTGAGTTAGTAACTGAGTTACAATATTCTAAAAGTAATTAATTACTAGGAAAAGTAACTATTGTGTTACTTTAAAAAAAATGTTTAACCCTCTGGGGTCCAGGGTATAATTGGCCATTTTTAACTACTTTTGATTTCCCTCTACATTTCATCTTTAAAAACTATTCACTTTGCCTTGTTTTTCTATCATTCTTTTCAGCACAACCTCATGTGTCTGAATTTAGTTATGTTTTCATTTTGACATTAACACAACTGATCTAAAATCAGACAGAAAACATAAAATCCGAGTAAAAAATATATATTTTTTACTGTAACAACCACAAACATGTTTACTGAATCATACTTCATAACTTTAAATGCAAATATAAATTGTCAATTTAAAAATCCTATGTACAAGTTTTGCAAACAACAAAGTTATTTGCAGCCATTTACCTTTTACCATTTTTTTAAAATAACAATTTCAAACTATTTACAGAACAACCAGCTGTTCTGCATTTAATAAGATGCCACAAATTATTTGTGCCAATCCAAAAAAATAATTTCTGTCCCTTATAAAGGAGAACATCACAGCCTGATACCTGCAGGTCTGACAGCAGCAGGTGTGTCACTCCTGTTTTTTTTTTTTTACCTGGAGACAGCAGTCGCCTTATTGTTCTGACACACAACACAAAACTATTCGCAACACTACACACTGACTACACAAGACAACACATTAACTACACACTCCAAACACGCTAAACTTCATAAATCTCTCACATCTCAAAACTTGCTCTCTCTCTTTTTCTGCTCTCTCTCTCTCTCTCTCTCTCTCTCTCTCATCATCACTCCTAAAACTTCCCCCTCTTCTTAAACAACTAAATGTCATGTTGCCATATCATTTTTTGACTGGTTGACATGGTGCATTTCTCCACCAACACGAAAGGGCAGGGTTTTGTTTTTTTTGTTGTTGTTTTTTGCTCATAAGCAGAGAATGCTTGCTAGCGCTGTCCTTAGTAAACGCGACAAAAAAACACGCATATATATTGTTTATCTTGACTCTGGTTTTACGCGGCCTATCAACACAATTTAAAAAAACTATATCACCTTGTTGCTTTGTCATCTTGAAGTGGTCGTGTGATTGGCTTACCACGACTACTATATTTCTTCCTCAGTCAAACAGCAGCACTCATGCGATTGTTTTGCCCACTTAGCTCCAGGTGTTGTGTTAGAAAGTGATCGTCTGCAAGAAAGTGATTGCCGCTTGCGGGAGTGCGAGCAGCTGCTCAAAGCTGTAGCGCACTGATTACTTGCAGCTACTTCCGTGCAACTGGTATAAGATACTGTAAGCTGAAGACAGCTTCAACCGTCTGTTTGTTGAAAAATAGTAACATGACTGCACCGCATTTTCTTGTTAGTAACAGTAACGGCGTTGTAACGATAGGAATAGTAATTAGTTTGATTACTCGTTACTGAAAAAAAGTAACGCCGTTACTTGTAACGCCATTATTCCCATCACTGAGTGTGAATAATGCAAAGCTGCTCAAACAGAGTTCATGAGTAAAATGTGTTTTGGAGCTGGAAATGAGCAGAATAGATCGACTTGAATTAATGTCCTAACCAACTTCCTGTTTATGGAGCACAATAAAAACCCACAAACTGGCACAATGTAAACAATCGTGTGCCCTGTGGTTAGAGCCACTCAGTGCCAGAACATTTAGTGTTTTTATGAAACACATTTTAAAAAGTTTAACATTTTGCTGTAATTATTCCACCTAAAAGCGAGTAGGACACAATCTTTCATTAGGGGATTTGGTAATGCAGTAAGAAGTGTATTTCTACCATAAGGACACACATATTTATCCAAACACTGGAGTCCTCTGAGATAACATTGTTATGGTCCTGTCTCTGTTACCCAGTGATTTAGAGGTTGTTTTTTTTTGGTAAATGTATATAAATCTGTTATTCTTGGGTTTCCTTGAGTTTATATACATGTATCTTTTTGCTTAGTGCATTAATTCTGTTCTGCCCCCGTTGTGTCAAGTCTCCTTCAGTTTGGTTTCCTGTTTTCCTGGTAGTCCTTGTCCCATGTGTTTAGTGTACTGTTTTACTTTCCCCAGTCTTGTTTTAAGCTGAGTTTCAGGTGTGTTCCCACTCCCACATTTGGACCTGTTTCCATACTTCATTAGCCTGTATTCCCCAGTGTAGATTGCTCCTTGTTTCCAGTGTTCCCCTTGAGACTTTTGTTTCAACGACTGGTCTGGTAATGAACAGCTCACTTTAAGTTCACCTGTACCTGCCTCTATGCATCTGCACTTGTGTCCTCAACTCAACATGAAATCATAGCCTAACAAACATGTTACCCAGTGCTTGGAAAACCCCATCAATGTTGATATTGGAATGCATATGAAAGATAGATGTAGCCACTGTGACTTCACCCATTATTCTGTAAAGTGCCCATCAGTTTTTTTGCATTGTCGCCATTGTAAGCCAGAACTGACTGTGTTAGTGGAGTTACAGTGGAGTTTTAGGGTCATGGATTGCAAACCTGGAAAGACTCAGATGTCAGTAATGTACAGATAAAATATAAGAAGGTGAACTATGAAAATAGGAGCACAGATTTCTTTGATGGGCTTTTAAGTACAAATCACACAACAAGCCTTTTTTTGCCAGGTAAAGACAACGAAAATGTTCTCAAATGCATACATTTAAGACAAAATGCAATTTAAAAGGCAGATTTATGGAAAAACTGAATACACACGTTTGTCATGAAGGTGGAAATGAGTTGTGAATGTTGTAAACAAGTTGGACATTTTAATATGGAAACTGTGGGGAATGACTCACTTTTGGAACCAGCCTCATGTGGCCATTGGAGAAATTGCAGTTTTTCAAATATGATATTGATCCATGTTGACTGGGTTACTAGTGACTCCCAGGAGGGAACAAATATTTGATTTTTGTCAGGTTAGAGTATCAATACAATGTCCCCAACCAGTAGTCATACAATATTAGAAACGCGCTGATAAATGCCTGTTTTGCTTTAATAAATGCATGCCCAGAGAGATAATGTCCGGCATTTGTACTCTATGAGCTTTTGATTGGACTCCGCTGATAGCTAATGGCTTTTTCAAAATGTCAATAAAGGGAATAAATTGAGCTGGATTTTAAATGGAAACCAGAACAGGGCTGTAAGTGTTGACAGTGACGATAAAAATACAACAGCTGGAATCAATGCAGGTAAGGGAGGCTCAAATGACAGATTTGGTTCATGCATCTCAGAACAGTTATTCTTTTTCAGTCGTGTCATGCCATAAAGAGCACATTTCAGACCTTCTTTTGCCTTCACTTGGCATAGAATCAGGAAAATAGTTAGAATCTATGATCACATTTATTCTCTCCCTGCTGTACTTGTTGAGGCAAAGAGTTTCTGTTAGAAGATCAGAGCATACAGAGGCATGTCGACTGACGTCTTCTTCTGTTTTTTAGCAGGTCTCAATGTCATTGGCCACAATATTTAATAATCAGAGTCTCTCAGACTCCGAGCACAACATGTGTTTTTAAAGGTATCCTGCGGTGTAGTTTAAAGTTACTTTCATTGCTATTTATTAATTATTGACATTTGCAAACCTGTTATGATTGACGCCGAAGAACTGTCTGGTCATCTGGGAAACATAATTTCCAACCTACAGTGTAAGATAGGTCAGGTGGTTATAACCTGTCCTCAGACTGATCTTATGTGTCCTTATGTATGTTTTTGTTTGTTTGTTTGTTTTTTAAATTCTAAATAGTATAGGGAAATGAGTGATTGCTCAAGACTGTTGAAAAGTACTGCATGTTAGCCATGGTTGACTGTAAAACATTACAATGTTCTGGGACACTAGCTTTAACTTCAGAGACAGTTGATGGGATCCTTAACTATCTGCATCTGAAAATGGCAGTGGTGATCACACTTTTTTTGCATTGTGTTTTGGTCTTTATGCTTAATAAGCCATAAAGAAGTATGTTCTTTTGCATTTTAAACTTTTATGTACTGATTTCAATCAATAGCTTTTTGTTTACAGTGTATCAAAACCAGCTTTTTATTTGAAGGGCTTTTCTTTGCTCCAGAAACTAAAGCTAGAGAAATGGCTCTTCAGGTTTGTCTACCCGTTGCTGACACAGCTGGATACAAATTAGCCATTATGTTGTGATGTGTGTTTCTCCGTTTGGTTGCCAAGCAACCTCAGTAGATAATGTGCTTCGATGTAATCGGGGGTTTCTGTGTGTGTGTGTGTGCGAGCTTGTGTGTGACACGCTGTTTGTTTTCTGCTCGACACGCCCCTGTGGGACCGGGGTTGGGTTGAGGCGGGGGTGGGGCGGGATGAACGTGTTTGAACTGAGCCCACATCAATCTGAAATCAATCAGATCACCTCTGGATGGATCACTGGGTCATAGGAGGAGGAATCGGATGAATGATCCTAATGGCAAATGATAGAAGGCTAACCACATGTCCTCAGACATTCACCCCTCTTAGATTAATTTAAGAGGATTAAGGGGATTTTACTGCTCACCTGGGTGTTAAAAAGCCTCTGCTTCACTCTGTGTTGTCAATATAGGGAAGAATTAGTGATCATAATAATACACTCATAAAAATTCCCTGTTAATCAACTAAAAAAACAAAAATACCTGTTCTACATTTTTGTATGGGCTTATATTATATCACTTTATTAAGATAAGTGTTAATATTAACTACTTGTGTGGTTTTTTTCAAGTAAAATCAATCAACTTTATTTCAGTCAGATTCAAATGAAAAGCCGCAAGACCAGAGGGGGGCTCAGTGACAAGACACCTGACACTGATTAGGTCAGCTGAGCCATCATCTGATGTAGGCTTGCTTGAGATCATGTGATCTGATCATCAGGTTATCAGTTTGTAGCTTAACTTTAGTTTGAGACCTATGTGAACTGATACTGTGCATAATTTTTTTTCTTTTTGTTACTTTCACATAACTTTAACAAGTCTCCAACTTCTATTTTGATTTAAAAACAAACAAACAAACAAAAAAACAAAAGAAACTATTGAACTTCTTACTTTTCCACATAACTACAAGGTCATCCACAGTCAGGTGCCTCCCACCTGACTAAAATAGCACTATTTTGTGCAATGAATTTGTGATCTTTGTGCCTTTTAATATGGTTGCTTCAAAAACAGGGACCAGGTCTTTGACCACTCGCAGCAACTTTGGTCTGCCAAGACAATGATAAAAAAGTCAGTTACCTGTTCTACGTACACAGAATTTCACATTAACTTCTCACATACACAATCGCGCCAGAACCTCATATGTTTGAAACAGGAAGTCCTCCATAAATGTAGTTTCTGCGGGACATATGGGAATACAATCAGTTGATTCAAATCTCCTTTAGCAAAGAGATAAATTGCAGATGGCTTACGCTTCTAGGCGCAGGCTTAATAGTTATGCTCCTTGGTCTAGTTTCAAATGAACTCCAGAACAGTTTGTTTATAGTAGGAAAGGTGTAAATTCTCCATGTTATCCACTAGGCCAGAACACATCTTCTTCCTGTGTTTGCTTTTGTTGTTCCCGCTGCAGGCACATCTAACCAGTAAGCAGATTAAACATTGTCACATGGTATATAGTGATGCATGGTATTCAGTTTTTTCCAGTGTGAAAGGAAACCAAACCATGAGAAAAAGCTACAAGTTTACAAAGTCATCAAGCGATTGAGACAAGAGCAAATGAACTATACATGTGAAAATGCCCTGAGTGTGACGGTAGATAGACTGATTGTTTGGAAGCAGACTGCCTCCCACCAGGCGACGTGCGGTCGTTTTCTGATTAAAAGCAGGTGCCATGAGGTTGAAGGTGTCACATGTTCAACCTCTTGGTGACCAGTTGGTCACCACAATTACTTGCAGTTGGTGTCTGACAGCAAATTATTTCCAGCTGTACAGAGGTTACCATCCTACTTTTACTATAGTGTAACCAAGCCATTAGAAAATTATTCTGACATGCGGCTGGAAGATGAAGCTAATATCAAAATCTAGGAAAAAGGAAACCTTTAATACGTCTCTCCCACATGGTGAGACCTATGCTTTTTGAATATTTGTCCAGTAAATTATCAGAAAACTGAAAAACTTATGAAAACATGTAAGAGTATGTAAAATAAATCCAAACCTCAAACAAATCAAAATACTAATGTCAAATCAAATCAAATCTAGCTACTAAGAAAAAAAAATGTATTGTGAATTTGTAAGTGCATATATTGCCTTAAACTGGTGGTTTTAATATCCCTGATTTAAACGTGTTGCATTTACATCCACTGAAATGTATTTTTGCAGAGTATTTCGGTGATGAAACGATAATAAAATGAAAGCAGTTTGTGTAGCAAGAGTTTTAAAAAAAGAAAAATCAATCAAATACAAACGTAATGCTCCTTCAGTTGGATGTTAGTGGCAGCTGCATAAATGATTGATAAAACATGTATATTAAAAATGCCAGGCAATCAGTCAAAAGTGACTGGTTGTAGTTTCTATTGATCTTCTTGGGCTGAAGTCTAATGTAGGATGTATTCTCACAGGATGTGGCTGTGGCTGTACTGCAGGATATGGAGAAATAAGTAATTCTGTTTTCCCTGGAATTAAAATATTTTCAGTCATGCTCTGTTAATCATCTTATGTCATCAATAAGTCAATAGCTTATTTTCCCACTTTTCCACTTTGCTGGGAATCAGTGTTTGTTGTCTGCCAGTTGTACAGTTCCAGTGCTTCGTCCTCAGGCTAATTATGTTGATACAGCCATCCAATCCTAATGAGAGGGTCTAAATGATAGTGTAGCTGAAGGCAGTGGCAGACCTTTAATCTGTCCTGATCAGGCATTAGGAGCTCCTAATAAGAGAATAAATCTGCCTGTGTTGCCACAGGCTTAATCAATATAACACTGAGCTGGCTTGCTCAGGAACACGGAGCCCTGATGAGGAGCCAGACACGGACACTCACATGCTGAGCACAGCAGCGTCCGTGACATAAAGACAAAGGTTGGGAAGCCTGCTCTGCTTAGAAAAACACTTTCTTTTCTGGACTGTTTGCCATTATGAAGTGAAAACTATAAAAACACAGATAAAATCTTCACCGCATTCATTCTTAATCTCATATTATATCAATGAAATTTAACCCTCAGGTGACCAAGCTGCTAGGGACTAAAATGACATAGTTGAGTCATGTATGATGTCATCATATCTTTCACAGGAATACTTTTGTACAAACATAAATCACAGGCCGTTGACATACTGGATGCTGGCATGCATGTCAGTGCTGCATGTCCACAACAGCTGATTGTTTTTGGTGGAGATGAGCTGCTCCACCCTGGGACTGTACTGGCAGAACAATGCCTTGATCAGAGGCAGCTACAATCAGTGACGCTGCACAACTGCAGGGCACTCATCCAGGAACGGAGAGCAATTCCTCAACAACGGATTCGGACACTTGTGCTGCTGATGCAGAGACGGGTGGCAGCTTGTGTCACGCCCAGAGGAGGCCCTACCTCACATTTAACATGCTGTATGCACATATATTACAGTACTGGGTCTATAAAATTAATGCCTAATTTTGCATTTCTTTTGTTGAATAGTACATTTGGTGTGGATTGTGCATGTTCTCCCTGTGCCTGCATAGGTCCCTGACAAAACTGAACACAGGTGTGCGTGTGAGCGTGAAGCCTGTGATAGATTGGAGACCTGTCCAGCATGTACTGTGCCTATTATCCTATGACAGCTGGGAAGGACTTGGATAAGTGAAGGAAAATAGATGGAAAGGAAATATTTTGCAGTCAACACTAAAAATCAACCCTTCTGATACAGTACAGCCTGCTACTTTCAATCTATTAGTAATTGTTTACTAGAAAACATAAATTAAAATAAAATCAAAGGCTGTAATTTAAAATAAAACAAACATGCACGCATTTATCACAACCTTCCATTATCCTCGCTACACCAATGGGCCAGCTCCTGTAAAAACTACGGAAAGTTGTAGGAGAAGTAGATTATGGTTGTGAGGCTGTGAGAAGACTGTGAGATAAGCGTAGGATCCAGTGTGTTAGTGTTACATCTGTTATTTCATATTCATGAAGATGGCTACACTGTAAAAGTTGAATAAGCAAATATTTGAGGGAAAACAGCAGAAAAGCTTTTGAGCAAACTCACGATAGCGGTTTGCATGTTTGCCAGTAAAACAAAGTCCACTTTGCATATTTACAGATGTTAGTTTGCAGAAAAGACGTTGTGTGTGATGGCATTCGAAATCTTTCCCTAGTTTGACAAACTAAGACAATAAATTAAAGAAACAACCCACTGTATATATGTTTATGTACTGCCCTGCTTGAATAGATAGAGATGTGTGCACCTTTTTATTAATGAAATACATACTTGTAAAGTATTAGGTAGATAGGCACTATAGATAACTAAGTAATAAAGTAAGAAATAGAGCAGATTTATGTAGAAGAAACTAATTTGTGAAGTTAACACAACTAAACATTTGTGTTAGAGGACTTACAAAACTATGTGTTGTGCACAGGAATTCTGCAGTCATTGGATTGGTGGTTGTGGCTTCTTTTACATTTAGAATTTATGAAGCGATGACAGAGTTAATTTGCAGCAAGGCCATACAAATACTCAGATGTAAGGTTCACAAATTAAAACATAAACCAAAAAAATCCACACAAAGGAGAAACACATAGTAAATATGGAATAACATAAACAGGTAGCTGAAATTAAAGGCCTTGGCTCCTGGGTAATCCAGCAGACCTGGAATGCTTTGCGTTTAGATCTCTGTCCTTTGTCCAAACTGGGGGCACGCCCTTTTTGATAACCAGTCACTGTTATTGACTAAAGCCTCCCATGGCCTTTTAGTGCCTGTGTGGACACTATGGCAACCACGGCCTAAGGCTCTGAGAACAATAATCCCACTGTGATGTCCAGAGAGACAATGCCAGACCAGTTGTTTTCATTTATTTATCTGAATGTTTGATTCACGGGTGCCCCCGCCCCCACCCCCCCCACACTCACGCCCCCAGCAGTAAGTGGTTGGGGCGAGAGTCGGAGCTTGTGTCGACTTCAAAGTTGCGATATCCTTTCATGTGCTTCTCAGGCAATGGGCTAACACAATGGGAGGCTTCAAAGTATAGCAGCAGAGACTACAGAAGACAGGTCACTTTAGCTTATGCCCCGCAACCAACAGCATGAATAAATGTTACCTTTGAACAGCAGCCAAAGTGCTGCTGTCTGATCTTGTAGGTCTTTCAGTCATGGACTTGTTGAAGTTACACATGCGCTTTGTATGGACTGTTTTGTGTCTTTGTGCTTGTTTTTCATACATCTGCTGTGTTTTACTTGCAGTTGTGGGCTCAGGTTAAGTCCAGGGTTAAATAGTGTTTGTCTGATTTGGCTTCTCATATCTCATGTCACCTGAAACATGTTCGTATTCATTCATTCATTCATTCATTTATTCATAACTTTGAAAACCCAGCACGTCTGGGTGTGGCCACCAAGCTATACAGCAGAAATGTTGACTGCATGAGAGTTAGTTTGCTTCCTTATAACCTCAGGTGCAGCCCTGAAGTCAAGGCTTCAATCTAAAGGTGACCCTGTTTTTACCATCTGGGCCCCTCAACTTCGCAGAGACCTGCCTGAAGAAATACTGCCTCCAAACTCGGTGGCGTCCTTCAAATCACTTGTTAAAGCACATCTTTCTGAGCCTGCTTTTATGTAATATCATTTCATCTTTTTTAAATGTTATTTTAATAGTGTCATATTTCGGTCTTCTTGTACATTTTAAAAATGTTTTTCCTCGCAATGTTGGGTTAACTTTTCTTTAGTTTTGGGCGTGTCTGGCTTTATGTTTGAATTTAGTAATTAGCTTTTGTCACCAGTAGGTAGAAACTGCTGATGGCTACTGTATAATAAGGGTATATTATTATTATTATTATTATTATTACCTGATTTTTCATCTAGCCCAATCCTCAGGTCAAAATGTTAATTCGACACATAATCAAGTATTCACATTTTCCTTTAACCTTATAGTAAATCTTTGATGGTGGAAGTTATAAACTATAGCCTGTGAAGGATGCATGTGCCACCATGACATCATTTAATATTAAGTAAACACCATCCCAGTGTTACCAGGCCTTGTCCATGAACATGCTGCTTTTTAAAAACAAGCATTGTGTTGTATTGCTCATGATGCATGATTGTAAAGCTTGTTTTTCTTTGCTTATCCAAGTATGTGTTTAACATGTTCTACTGGAACAAGTCACATGAGTCAAGGCGCGAGTGGGGCTTCATGTTTGAAACACTTTGGAAGGGATTTTTGGACTGCGTTACAGCTGGTTCCCAGGTGGTCTCCTTCACTCCTTTCTCAAACCATCTGTCTATTTGGTCCTTCTTCAGGATGACGATGTTAATATGATGTTAATATTCACATTTCGGAACGGGAGTGTTGTGATTTTGGCTGTGACAAAAAACATGTCTGAGTTAGCGTTTAGCTCAAAGCATATTGGCGTCCATGTACAGTGGACACAGTAAATTGTTTACAGACTCAATTATTAGCGTGCTCCCACTTTGGATTTTTTCCCTGCTTTTATGGACCCTTATGTCAATATAATCAGACTGACAGATGTGGTCAGGGACCTGGCAGCTGTGAGCTTGAACTGGTTTTCGTGTATATAGTGTGTGGTGGCTGGTCTGTTCTTTTAGTGCCTTCTAGCCAGTTAGTGATCTCTTCAGTGAGTGCTCTGCTGAACACTGCATGTTCTCAGGGGCTGGCTGAGTGCTGTTGATGCCATGTTGTAGCAGGCTGTTTCCAGCCCTGCACTGTCTGTTGGTGGCCACATAAGAGCTCCGAGCAGCGGGAGGGAACGCTGCCGGCTTTTTCCTCTTCCCACTCACGTTCACATGGATGTGGTCAGGAATACAAAGTGAAATGGAGCTGAAACTAATAATGCTTTCATTATTGATTACACTGTGTGTATTTATTCGATCCACCCCTTGATCACGCAGTCTATATATTGTCAGTAAAGTAGGGAAAATAGCCAGGGTCATTTCACGAGAAAACAGTGAGTGCATACAACATTTTATCTTCATGCTATGAATGTTTTCTGTCTTACAGGCCCAAAAAATACTTTTACTTCCAGCATTTCTGAGACCTTATAGGTACAGGAGATAGCTGTGTGAAATTTCAGATTGCAGCTCTTTTCAGATTGCAGCTTGATTTTAGTTTTTTTTTTTTCCCCCAGAAAATGGAATCTCAAATTTTTCAAATATGACTGTGTTGGAAAATTATTTTGGCACAGAAGGAATCTTGAAGAGAAGCTAAATCTGGTATCAAAACGTAGGTAAAAAGGAGACCTTTCAGATGCTATAATAACCACATATCCCACACAGTGACCCTTTTAACCTTAAAAAGTACATTTTGTTTTTCTCCAGGGAATTATGAGAAGACTGCTTTTTGCTTCATGGGTATCAAAGGGTGCAGCTGTGCTTCTGGAATTATGTCCCATGACACTAATGCTCAAGTTTTGTTGTAGGCAAGATAGTGACACTTGGAGTGGGTGCAAAATTATTTTGGCTGCAGTTTGCAAAGGGCTTAAATGTGCTCTTTGACCCCGAAAATGTCATGTGTTTTTGTCTTCTGCTCTTGCTAAGGTATAATTGCTCAAAACTGCTGGAAAAATAGTGCAAAGTTTTGATTCACCTTTGTGTAGGTCTATAACATTGAAAAATGAATTTTTCATTGTATAAAGGTACATTTTGGATGCCTTCACTAAAGTAAAAGAAAAATCAGCAGAATCCAAGGGCGTCAGATGGGAACTTTTTCATATTTGTTGGATTTTAACTCTAAATCTCATAGGTCAGTGTCTTTAAATTGCTTGTTTTGTGCAATCAATGACTCAGTCCCAGAAATTCAGACTATTATTCCAATGCACCAGGATGAGTCAATAAAAAGATTATATGGTCAGTTAAAGGAAAGACAACCATCAAAAAAGAGCAAACTACTTAAAAAGGCTTTCCTGCAGTATTTTACAAACTGCTCATATTGTGCAATAGATTATGTGAAATTGTTGTTAAAATTATAAATTAAATATAAACAGTATATATGTCTGTATGTGAAGAAGTATCTACTTTCATCTCATCCACACTCTTTCTGCAATTTCTCTGTTGCTATTTTCGGGCACATGAAGATTGTCTACCTCATGAATAAGCTATGATTGGTTTGGTTGTAATTCTAGCTGTTGTCAACTGCAACACCAGGCTGATTTGGTTATTCTTTTCTCAATCAATGTCATTCATATCTACCAAACAGACCATATTGTTATGTTTGTTTCCAACTTTAAATCCACCCAAACAATCAGCAGATTATTGTCTAAGTTTCCCCCTGAGCTAAAGTCAGTCTGCAAAGCACAAGATAGGTAGTGTGATCCCCACCTCCTCCTCCTCCTCCTCCTCCTCCTCCTCCTCCTCTCTACAAGCGTAAACTACTACAACGCCTCTAAACTCCAAATAGTTCCCAGTGGGTAGGCTTGCATCTTGCATGTAGCTCGCTGGCACTGATGTGTGAATGGGTGTGAAGGGGGAATGAGAGGCACTTTGTAAAAGTGCCATTTAAATGCAGATGCGCATTAAGAAACGTCATTGCTGAATCACACTACAGTCATGCAGACTTAATTTTCCTGCATGAAACAACAGCTTTCTACTGTTAATTTTGTGTTTCTTCTGTATTGAATTTATGCTTTACAACTTAATAGTGTCAGTGGTTAGTATACCATTAGGCTGTTTTTCAGTGTTCCTATGTTTATCTCTCAAGGTTTTGTCACAGGTCTCCCACTCTTTGCGCCACACAATTGTGGGCATGTGATCCCTACAGGAGTCTCAGTCCTGGTGTTGAGAAAGTATAAAATTTGTCTTAGCCAAAATCATCGTAAGTGAACTCTGAAGTACTCTGAATACTCAGTATTGTTAGCTGAATCTGAACACATCCACAATAATTCAACATAAAAACAAAAAAATTAAAGTAAGAATCATAACAGAGTGAGCTTTCAGTATGAAGAAAACAATCTTTTTTTTTAACTTAAACATTTATATTCTCTCAGTAAGTACTGAAAAATACAGTATTATTCTGTACAATTAGTAGCTTGCTATTCATATGTTTTCTCACAGGTAGCAGTATTTAAACCAGTTGGTGGCATTAATTAATACCACTTTGTAGAAAAGCTGCTGAGGTGGACAAATTTATGCAAAGAGTGGTCTTTGGCACGTGGACGGTCATGTGAGAATAATCTTATGAGTCCACAGTTGTCAAAACAACAGTAAAAGTAAAAAGTCTCATGGATGCAGCCATTCTCCTCATAGACTTTGCATGTCTGTGTTTCTCTTTCTTTCTTTAAAAAAAATTATTAACAAAGAGTGGGACATTATAGCATTTTAAAGTAAATTATTTTTTTTTAAATGGAATTCTTTAAAATTATTAATCTTGGTGGCCAAAAAAAAACTATCAGGAGAACCGACAAACAGCTACAGGTGATCTGAGTTATGGTCACTGGATGAGGATTCACACTTGCATGTTTGGACGACTCACTTTACAAATTAATTCATAAGAGCTCACAATAACCAGCAGCCAAGCCCCAGTTCATAATATTTATGAGAAGAGAAATACAGTAAAGCCAAGTGACTCAGAATAACAAACACTGTAGATGTTTAAATAAATAAAAAAAATCCAGCCTGCATCTACGGCTTTGCTATCGCACCTATTTATGTCTGACTGAAATGGCTATTAGCAAGATGGCTACACATGCAGTAGCTCAAACAATTATCTCAATGACTCTCATGTGGTCAGTGGCTGCAAGGTTACCACATTTGCACCACCAGCTACAGCTGTAACACATAACATAGAGTAGAAAGGCACAGCTCATGATATGGATGCTTTTGAAGAAAAACATGACATCACTTGACTCAGTGAGGGGTTTGGTAAGCGCAGAGACGCACACCATAACAGGAATTAATCACAGATTTGTCGTTCTAACTGATGTGCATGAGGAGTGAAGTACACACAAGCACTCATGCATGTCTAGACACATGAAAACCCATATGATCAAAGTAAATCCTCTCTATTTTTACACACCAGCACTCAGGCACATACACTCACACGTATGCATGCATGAGTCTGTTGGCTTGGCTGCCAAGTTCCAGGTGAAGCATGGCGGAAAGTGATGCCTGTCATTTCCTGTAGGCAGAGGAGTGCACGGACTTCACCACTGATGTGGCAGACTGGCAGGTTTCCTTCTTCACAACACGATCAGGCCGGAAGTTAAATGCAAACAACGTGTTGGTTGTCTGGCAAACGTCGGTAATTTTACAGGTGCTCCAGCCAAATTAGTCAAAGTGAAAGTGACAGGTACGAGATGTTTTCTTTCCCTCCTAAAATTGACTCCGGATGCCAAAAAAAATCTTCCAAGACATACACTAGGGGGTTTTTCTTTTGCTTTTTAAAATATTTTTTGATTTAGTTTAATGCATGAAATTAAAAATAAGGATTAAAAAGCACATCACAGCTTCCCATAATAGTGTATTCAGAGATCCTGCTTCCTTCAGGAATTAGTCCTGCCAGGAACAGCCCAAAGGAGATGAGAGAACATGCAGAAAAGTAGCAAATCCTCATATTTTAGAGCCTGATATTAGATATGGTGTTTTATCCATGGCAGAAAAGCAGCTTGAGGCCAGACTACAGAAGCTGCAGTGACATGTCAGAGGGAGAGATTAGGATTTTTCCATTTTAAATAGAAGTGTAGATTTTAGGGGTATTCGTGGGAATACAGTCCCCCACATATTTAGGCATGCATTTGTTCACCAAAAATAAAAACATGAAAGAATCAGAGAAAAATAAAACTGTCAGCTATGAGTTGTAACCACATAATCTGAGCCAGAAGGAAATCAGGTGGTTGTCCTTTTTTTGCTTATAAAATTTGAAACCCAAGTAAGTTGCAAACCAAATAATTTAGAATTGAATGTTTTATTAGTTGCTAATTAATCTAAGGATTACATTGTCTGTCTTTGTGGCTTTCAGTCTGCCTCAACAACATATCTACATGATTCTTAGAAAAGTTCCTGAAACACACATTGATGCACGTATGACATGCTTTGAATACTTTGTATGCGTGGAGACTAAACAAGGGAAAAGCGAGATCAGAAAAGTTGAGAATGACAATCACTTCACTGCATCATATTTCTGTATATCTTGCTTCATTTTTATGTTTTCCTCTGCATAAATACAAAAAATAGCCAACACAAACTGCATAAGAATTCACTAGAATCTTAAAATAAATTGTCTCTACAACCATTACAGGGCGTGTTTGATATGCTACGTGCAGAGCCAGAGATATGTTGCATGTGCACACTGCAGCTGCTTGAACTAGCGTGCAAGTTTCACTCCATTACTTAATTTTCTGATTAAATTTAGAGCCCTGGGTTGTCCAACACTTAAAAAATTACATTTTCCTCTGCTCATTTCCTCTCTGCATTTGGTCATAATTTGGTAAGTTTCATTATTACCAACTGATGATGGTCTATGTCCACAAAATAACCAGATCACACAGAGACTTTTCTGCAGAGCAGCAGTGATGCTACAGAACGATGTAAATATAATGCAGTTTACTAACATAACCATAATATTATATCAAATATACTGTCATTTTTCATATTACCTTATAAAATCTTTTTAGAGCATAAATGTAGCATTGTTCGCAATGCTGCTGTGATGGGTAGTTGGTTTTATTTTCTCATATTACTATTTGTTGTGCAATCTAGGTTTTTTGCCTGAATGTTTTCCATGCAGTTATTATTCTTAGTTCAGTCTTTAGGATCCCGCATCTCTCTTATCGATTCTTCTGTGACCTAGATTCTGTTTTTGGACTGTTACTGTCTATTAAGCATCTCTATTTTGTTCATATCTTTGAGTCTTTTTGTTCTTAGTTTATTGCTTTCTGGCTCTTTGTCATTTTGTAGTTACATTAATGCTTGTATATAGTCCCCAGGTTCCTTAATCGGTTGTGTTTGTCTTTGAGTTTAGTGTTTATAGCTTCTGCAGCATACACTTTTCCTGTATCTTGTCAAGTCTTTGTCTGATTGTTTGATTTCTTCCTGTTTTATTTTGATAGTCCTTTGTCTTTTGTGTATTACATTTCACTTCTTGTATCATTGTCTTGATTAGTTTCAGCTGTGCTCTGTTCCTGAGCCATTTCTCAATCCCTTGAATAGTCCTCATCGTGCCTGTGAATATTTAGAGCTTGTATTAACATTTATTGGAGTGTCTGTTACCTTCCTTTGGAGTGTTGTTTATACTGTTTGTTTATAGCTTTAGTTTTTCCCTGTGGATTTTGTACTTTTGGGATTTCACCTTAACCAAATTAAAAGTTTGCTTTGCTCAGTTAATCTGCCTACATTTGTTTCTCCAAAACATGACACTGTTATGTAGTGATAGTTTAGAGAAATCCCTGTGCAATGAAGCAGGGAAATCTCTGAGATTGTTAAAGACAGCAAGCTGAGAGCGTAAGCAATTTCAGTGTGCATACTGTGGATTACACTAACCCGGCTGTCAAAAAGTTCCCAACATAACAACATAGTGCCCAAACACCAGTATTGAACTTGTTATCCTGAGTAATGTATTATTTGAAAAATTATACAGACATAACAGAAGAACATAGGATGCTACGACTACTCTAGCCCAACCAAATTTTGTTTGTAGGTACAGTAAAAGCTAATGTGTGAGCTCACTACATAAACAACAAATCAACACACTGGAACTTGCGGTGGCGTGTTTGTGCCCACAAGAGTTGAATCTCTCGGGACCTCTGTGAAACTGAGATTGTCCCGTGTGTGTAATGGGAACAGCACTGTTAGTTTGGCATCAACAGCTGTCTTCTGAATGGGTGAATGTGATTGTGAGTGGTATAAAGAGCATAATGAAAGAAAACAAGGAGACTTTATGACCAAAAAGTTATTTTTAATTTTCAAGTTAAATGACAGTGATTCTCTAACAATAAATTACACAAGCCCAAAAAATTGAAGCGTGAGGTCTATACCAAACAACAAAACCAAGCCAAGCTTTAAGTGTCCTCCAGCAGGGTGGGGCTCAGATTTCGCCTTGGAGGCAGGGTTAGCTAGGATCACACGCAGACCTTTAAATTCTCAAGCCTGCAGTCAGCAGCACTTAAGAGAATGTCACGTTTATTATGTAGCACATTTGGGCATGAATGACTTGGCAGCCTGCAGGATGTTAACGTGACTGTCACCTCTGACAGACATCTTGCTTTCTTCATAAGTGCACCATCATTGGCTGGAGATGCTTCTTTATCTCAGGTTCAGGATCGAGGAACATGTTACGGAATAAAAACATTCAGCTTTAAATGTTAGTATTGTTAAGGAAATATTTACTGCACTTACCCACGATGTGTGTTGACCCTGCTTGCCCTGTGATTCAGTGAAATGGTTGAAAGTTCCTTTGACATTTACTAGCAGCAGTGTACGTCTCAGTGCACTCCTGTGTGTTTAAACTCTCTGTTCAGACAAAATTTTTGACATGACCTGCTGGACAATGTCATTTTTATCTTTTCAGCTTGAAAAATTGGTAAAATTGTGTTTCTGTTTTATTCTGAAACGGCTCAACTTGTTTTATTCCTATTGATGTTACTTTCTCCTGTGGTTGTTTCTGTTTCCTGACGAATTTCTGCTACACTTGTGTCCCATTAGATAATTACTCACCCAGTATGTTTACTCACATGGTTCCCTTTCTTCCTCAATTCTCTGTCATTTTCTCTGGTTTATGGCTACATTAGATTTTGGACTTCAGACCCTTTGCTTTCTGAACTGCTTACCTGTGTGTGACCCCAGCTTCAGGCATTAAAACTGCAAATGCTGTTTGTTCAGCCATTACAGAAGAAGCATGGCAGCCTCTCTTATGTACTTCATCAAAGCTCTTGTGCATAAAGTTGTAATTGAAACTATATATATAGATATTTTAGGATTATATTTGTGTCATTCACAACTCCCGCAGGTGTTATAGATCTCAGTGTGATGCAACTCCCTAGGATGGTGTTGTGTTCAGTGTTTAGCTTGAAGTAAATGATTTATGCAGCTTCGTGGGTTTTATTTTAAAAATGTCAAACAGCATGGTGAAAATTTACTGACTTGTGAGTAAAATCCTGCTTTACCATCTGTTTTACAATAGAAGTTAGACCTTACTTTAACAATTCAATTAAACTTTATTTCAAGAGCTTCAAATCACAACAAAATGATCTCAAGGTGTTTTATGTTGTTAGATAGCATACAATACAGAGAAACCCCAACATATGACCACATATGAGCGAGCACTTGGCGACAGTGGGAAGAAAGATTTCCCTTCTAACAGGAAGAAACCTGCGGCTCAGGAAGGAGCAGCCATCTGCTGCGAATGGTTGGGGGGAGCGGAGCAAGGACAAGTGGAACATAGTCTAAGGAGCTTGGAAAGAAAAGCGTCTGGACTTCTTTAAGTTGCTTGAAGACGTTTCACCTCTCATCCGAGAAGCTTCTTCACTTCAGAACTGGAGAAGCAACTTAAAGAAGTCCAGATGCTTTTCTTTCCAAGCTCCTTAGACTACGACGACCTGGATGACTGAGAACCTTCACAGACACAAGTGGAACATAGGACTTGAAGCTAGTGATTAGGATCATAAACCAAGGGAAATGTTTACTGAGGTCAAAATGGAGTGAGAAGCAAAATACTTTTCTCAGATTTCTGTCCCATGATACATTTTTTGGGGGGACATTTTAGTAGTCGCCCCCTGCTGGCCACTAGAAAGACATTAAAACGTTTCTGCGCTTGCTGGATGACTGATTGTGGTTACAACATGTTAGCATGCTGGCATGGAAAATATAAATAGGTGAAACCTAAATTTCAGTCAACCATTTCCCTGTTTGGTGCTAGTGTTACCTGCTACCTTTGGTGGTTCTTGGTACGTGTGATTTTTGGTTTAGCACCATGGATGATTATAAACACAATAAACAGACTGCAAATACATTTGCATTGGGAGGCCACACACTCTTCATTGGCTGAATTAGATATTCTAAAATATTTGAAATATGTGTATTTCCATAGTGACCCTGACAACTTTCCAGTATCTTTGTAACTCTAATGGGTCAGTTCCTATTTGAGACAAGACAAAATTGTGGCAGGAAATATTTTTGACAGTTAGTGTATAAAGGCAGGACTGGTCAACCCATTTCTTTATATTTTGTTTCCTGAGCCTTACTTTCTTGTCCTTTTATAACAAAGAGGTCTTGAGCAATAGTTCTCCAGCCCTTCTGAAGACTTAACTCGTCACCTAAAGCTTAATAGACTGGAGTTAAATTCATGTACATACCATTAGTGCTTTATTTCTTTTTCTCTCACTGGCTTTCTTCATGCAACCAGAAGGAAACATCTAGTTGTTCTAAACGCATGCAAATGTAATGAGCTTCATCTTTACTGCTGCAGGAACCGTCTGCGCTCTACTTTGATTTCTGTCCTAAATCTTATTGCAGCCCTTCAGTGCTGACCCACCTCCCCATGATGTCTCAGCTAGAAATGCAAGTGAAGTGAAGCAACCTCAGTATTGAATTATCTAATCATGTCGTCCTCTAGTCTGCCAGACAGCATCTCCCTGCTCCCCCTGAATTCACCTGCAGATGCAGCAGCTGCACCACAAAATGAGCCCACTTGGTCATATTGCTGCTGTAATGGATGAATTGTCTCCCTTGTTTTCTTCCGAGCTAAGCCCTAAAAGGGTTGGAAAGTGGCTTTCTGTGGCATCCCCTTCTGTTCCTAACCTAATGGAGCAAATTGTGGCACAGAGAGCATCTTCTGCTCACTGCCTGCTGCCTCCAGCTGTGGGCCGGAGAGAAGGCATCGGTGGGGGGGTTTGTTTGCACTGTGCGGTAAGAGAAACAACATTCCTCCTCCAGTTTTTCTTCCCTTCTGTCTCATTAAACCTACCAGGAGGATGCTGCTGCTGCCGAAGTGCTTGCCGCCTCCACCTCGCCTCTCTCTGTCTCGCCTCAGTGGAGAGCCGCTCTGTTTGTTCACCCTTCCCGGCCCCCGTGTAAGCTCTCTCACTGTGGAATAACTGACAGAGTCACACACAGAGAGGTGTAGGGCACAACAGAGAGGAGGGAAAATGAGGGCGATAACAGAGGCTGAGACTAAAGTGCCGTAGGATTAGCAATCACGATAAACAGTATACGTAACCTTGTGTATTTCTGCGCTGACAGAATTATTTTTGAGCCTCAGTGAGCTTAATTACAATTTTTTCATTTGTTTAACTGGATTGTAGAGCACTTAGTCTGCTGTCTGTGCGACTGTACATGTTGTGATCTTTGGACATCTTTGTAGGTGTGTGTGTGCTTTTATGAATTCTCATGAAATATGTTTAGTGGAGCTGTTATAAACAGCTACCATACTGCCTACAGTGAAGTATAGACAAGCTTCACCTTACAAGCTCACCTATTAGAATTAAACATTGTAATATGTGGATATTAAGTAATAAGGTGATACACTTCTACGCTTGTGGTTGTGCTTGCTTTGCATAAGACTAAAATCATCACTCAGGAAACTACACTAAAGCGAAGCATCACAGACACTGGGCAGTTGGGCAGTTGTTCCCCTCAAAAGTTATTGAAAGCGAGGAAAGAGGAACATACCATAATTTTCCAAAAGAAATGTTACCATGAGAGCAGCCCAGACTCCTCTGTGATCTCTAAATGTAATGTATCCCACGTGGAGACATAGGTCTTCAGAGCTTATCAGAAATACACTTTAAAAGTTTTATTCAGACAATTATTAGAAACATCCAAGGTTCAAGGGCCGTTTTGCTAGTATCCCAAGATACTGATGCTCAAATTTTACTTAAAAAATGTGATGAACAAAAGCAAAATTGTGTCCTTTGAAATGGGTGTTTTCTTTTTGTTTTGTTTTGTTTAAACAAAGATCCTAGATATTTATAAGAGCTTTTCCTGAAAATGATGTGGATGGAGTTATGAAGCTCTGAATGCTCAAAAATATGTAAGAAAAGCAAATTATCCACCCATGCATCCATATGGTGGGATGGTGGGATCCTGGAGCCTATCCTAGCTGTCATATTGCGAGAGGCAGGACAAACTTTTAGGGCCTCCAACTCAGAAAATGTTCATAGTAAGAAGGTCAAATTTTGAATGCCTTCATTAAGTAGACCAAAGAAACCTGTTCATTCTGAGGGGTCAAATGGGAACTTTCTGCAGATTTGGTTGTTTTACATGGAATTACATACTAACATATGCATTGCACTCATAGTCTCCAGATGCACCTTGCTTTAGCTAACTAGCATTAGCACCCCCCTCATTTGAAATTGACATTTTAAACGAGGGATATCCACACACCTACACATGCAAGCTGTTATGGTGATGTCTGAGCAGAAAACAATTGCTGAGAAGCCTCTCTAACTAGTGCTTATACTGTATTAGCACTCTGTGGCATATCATAAACTCTCCTTCAGGTCTTTTGGCCAGGTTAGAGTTTGGTGTACAGTGTACAGAGAAGGGGAGAGAGAGACCATGTTATATCCTTAGCTAAGTGGCCAAGTTTGCTTGGTCTTACTTATTTTTAAACTGCGTTGCCATTGTTACCATTAATGAGCAGGGATGCTGTTTCAGATGCTTTTGTGTAATTATCATTTCCAGTACGTCTTCCTTAGACTCATTAATTCAGTGGCCGTTTTCAGCTTTGCACAACCATAATTGCAGTTTGAGTGCTAATGTTTTCCTGCTGTTAATTTGATGTTCTGTTACACCTAATTATCTCATCTCTTATCTAAGCAAATTGAGCAAACAAGGAAAGCTTTTATCTTTTCAGCAAAACACTGCATTTGGGTGCTTTGGCCAAACCCTGTTGAAGGCATGCATGCTTAATTGTACAATTCACCAAATTACAGTAGGTTAATACTGACAGTAGAGCGATAGGAGACTAGTTTAGTGCAGATGGGTGCACAGAATTAATGGTTTCTCTTGAGTAATCTGCCAGCAGAGTATCTTCTGTCTTTCTATTCATCTCTGTGACCAGGCAGGCTCTCTGACCAAATGTCTACTCAGCAGTGTGGGCGACTGAACAAGCCTGTTAACACTTATAAGAGTTGCAATGCTGGGGATCGATGGGGTCCAAGACCCAGTTTGTCCTTCAGAATTCAAAACCCAGCAGGACTGGAACAGCTGAACGATGGATGAATGGGCATCTAAGAATCTGAATCACCGTCAGCTCTCTAGAACTAAAAATATAAGTTTTAGATTCGAACAAATATATATATAACATCATTTTACCAAAGTAGAACTTAACAGCAGTAAGTGAAGAATTGAATGTTCTCCACCAAAGAAAATCTTGAACCAGAAAGATTTCATTGGATATTTGATCACAGAAAAGGTCGGGTGTATCCTGCTTGATCTAAGAGTGTTTTATGTCATTGTTAAGGGCCAAATACCTAAGATTTAGGCTCTGATAGTATTCACGAGTGTTAATAAGCATTTTAACTTTGTGTTTCCAACCTAGTTATGGACCTGCTGGAAAGAGATCAATGCTTTGCTGGTTAATTTTTTGGTAGGTGTACAAAGAGAAACTTGATTATATCAACATAAAAGAGATGCAAGTCAACCGGGTCATTCGTATTGGCAAGGATTCCTCCAGATTAATATTTACTTGCAGAAATGTTGCAGGGATCAGTTCTCATGTGTTATCCCAGATACACATGAGAACTGACTTATTTTGTAAAGAGTTTTCCTTCTCATGCAGCATTTGGAAAAACTAATCTTCAAGAGAAAAGGGGCTTTGTAATGAGGTATGCTCAGTGATGGAGTAACATACAATAGGGTTCAACTTTAGATTGTTTTACCGTTTACTTTTAAGTTTAGTTTTCACTTCCTGTTCAGTCTCATTTTACCAACAGATCAGATTGTTGCCTGAAAAACAGCGAGATTATACAGCACCTCATATATTTAAGAGAGGACACACATTTTGTAGAAATCTTTGCATTTGTTTTCACTATCCACCCTCACTGCACAAATGCAAAGGTGAACACAAAATGTAGATCAGAAGATCAAAAGGTCAGATGAGGTTAACCTCTGGGAAGTTAACAGGTCAGCAGATGGAAGATGCAGAAATGGCAGACTGAAACTGATACTGATTGTGCATTTGCACCAAAATGTAGACAACCTCCCCGAAACAGTGCACTGGCACATAAAGTAACCGAAGACGATAGCTGTTATTATCTTCATCCCAACACCTTTCTTATCAACATTCCCGCTATCCCTGACCTGTGCTATTATTG
The DNA here is from genome assembly GCF_963576455.1 of Neolamprologus multifasciatus. Taxonomy (NCBI): domain Eukaryota; kingdom Metazoa; phylum Chordata; class Actinopteri; order Cichliformes; family Cichlidae; genus Neolamprologus; species Neolamprologus multifasciatus. Next base: position 34,177,912 of record NC_140445.1, on the reverse strand, counting down.
CCCCAAGACAGACCATCAAATAAAAGTAAAAAAAAAAAAATAGTTGTGTCTCTGCTTATGTGTGCTGAGACTGAAAAGTCAAAGCAGGCAAGCTTTGTGTTGTGTGACTCCCAGGCCATTTCTGTGAAGCCCCACTAATACTGGAGTGTAAATGGGAAAGAAAGTGAAACGTTTTCCTTCACTACAAAGACACACTGGATGTTTGTCCTTTACAGAGCACAGTCAAGGTCTTACATCCTCATCATCTAACTCTCAACCAGGTAAAATAACTGTAACTTTCAATCCTGTTCATGTATTTTTTTAATTTATTTTTTAGTGAGTTACTTGCCTTTTATAGCCTTGAGTAGTTAGTCTAAGGTTAAAAATCTTTACAGGTCGAGATTTAAAAACTAAAAATCTTTGCTAGTGTTCTCCAATAATGACAACAAATATTACAAGCATGACAGACCCTCTAAAGTCCTACTGAGAGATGATGTAATTAAAAAGAAATCTGATGGTGACCCAAAGACAGTCAGAATGGATTTGAAATCGGTTAGTGGATAAGCCTTTTTCAAACACTAATAAACCCTAACAGCATGATGAGCGACCAATTAATACCCTCAGAAAGCACAGCGAGAAGAGAGTAAATGTCTTGAAAATTGGTGTATTAGGAAGTATTAGGAACTTTTTTCATCAACTGATCATTAGTAAGTTAAAAAGTATTGTAATACAAAGACTCCAGTGGAGTTCCAGGTCAGATTCAGTCTGTTTTCTTTGAACTTACATATGTTGTCGTCTTTCACAGACCAAGGGATCTTACTGTCTCTATTAGGTTACATGTAAATACACACTGACAATCTTCTCTCCCGACTCTTGCAAAGGGTTCCTACAGGCAGTTTGGTTGCACAGATCATCCGTCTATTTTAAACCTACTATTTTTCTAACCTACTGATCTATTTGAAATATCTGAATGTTGCTTTTAAAGCCACTCACTCCCCTACTTCTCTTTTTTGCCTCCAGCTGCTTTTTATTTTGCCTTATATAGTTGCCACAGTTACTCTTGATTGTTCCAGCATCCAACATGTTTAAATGGCCTGTAAATGGCCTGTATTTATATAGCGCTTTACTAGTCCCTAAGAACCCCAAAGCGCTTTACATATCCAGTCATCCACCCATTCACACACACATTCACACACATTCCCCATGTTTAGATACATGGGGGAAAAAGCTCCTGATAACTACTGGGTAAACAAAAAAACTACATTCTTCCTGTTTTGGCTGTGCGATGAAGCCTTCCTTTACATGGAAGATTTCATGCCTGATGGAAGGCAGAATTGCATAGTGAAACCATGCAAGCCCAGAAAAGGTGTTATTATTCTGTAGCTGCTACACCATACAATTAATAATAATCTTTTCTTGAAAAGTTAGCAATAAAAGGTTGTCTTTTGCCCTTTTAAGATCTACAGGAACTAATGTGTCTGCACAGCTGGGGTGCAAGTGCAGAGGATTCTAGTGAAATCATGCATGGCGAACATGAGCGAAAGAGTAGAGACAAAGTGTTTGATTAGAAAAATTGTGATATAATTTGTGCATAAAATAGCCCAAGTGTGAGACATACAGATTGTCGGCTTGTTATGACTGAGAATGATTTATCTCATCTACATGCCAAAGCTGTAAATACTAATCCTTCACCTCCCAAACAAATTATTTATTTATTTATTTATTTTTTGAAATAAAAATGCAGTCCCTCCTGAAAGGCAAAATCTCTCGCAGCATGCTTCAAATCATGTGCTCCTTTTAATCAATATCTGTCTCGGCTGCCTTACATTTCCACTTGTTCTCCACTCCTTCACCACAGTATTTGTCTACATTTGTGAGAAGAGATATTTAGGAATAGCATTTGAGAATAAAGTGGGCCTTTTAGTCATCACAGTGACAGATGCACCGCTGCGTGTCTGCGCTACGTTAGCAAAGGCTGTGAAAACTCTAAAGGCAATCATGGCAGAAAGAGACAGACAGAGAGAGGAAAGGAACCAAAGAGTTGAATAAAACAGAGCATCTTTTCTTTTTTTTGCTTATGAAATGAACATCTGTAGATAGAAGGAGCAGAATAGTCACTAATGATCTGGAGATGGACTTCACTCTGATGCAGACCAGAGCATCATATAATGAGGATGTCCCACAGACTCGGAGCGTGCCCATTTATAAAGGAAAACAAAGAAAGGTCTGCGTATATAAAGGGCAACCAAACTGTCTGTAGCACTGATTGTTTTATTTAGAAAGTAGTGAAGAACACTTGTGGAAGATACATTAAGTCAAACTGCACTAAGTTACTTGTGAGTTAACAGCACTTGGCTTGATTTCAGTTTCCTTGCCGCTTCTTCTCAACTCGTGCTTTGAATTGTAAATGCTAAAATGTGCTGGCTTCATGCCCTTTACAGCTATAGTTACTTTAAACTAAATGTACAGTCACAATATTAAAACAGCCCACCTCCTATTGCTGCAGAGCTGATCTGACCTGTTAGTATATCGGCACAGTGGTTCCTGTGGGTTGTGTGGTGGGGCTTCTGTGGACCAGTCTTCTTCAGAGGCCTCCCTCAGATGCTTATAAGTTCAGGAAGGATTAATTGAAGCAAGCAAGCTAGCAAGCAAAACTTTATTTATATATAGCACATTGCAGATGGAAGCACAATGAGCTGCACAAAACATGAGCTACCACAGTGGACACAGCTGTAGCAGTACATAGGCAATGTAAAATTAAGACTGTAGACAGATGTACAATACAATTAAGAAGAGCAATCACCAGTAAAATCAAACAAAAGGGCAACAATAGAATTACAAAAATTATAAAACCTATAAAGCTCAAGTCACACAGGTCTAGAGATCAGTCAGCTACCGTACCCTTAGTTTGTAACTAACTAACTAGGTTACCAAGGGGCCACCGATCTGTCTGTAGGCCTGCATGACTGAGGTCTAAGTTAAATCCATAAAAACATTTAGAAAGAAGATTCAGAAAGCCAATTAATTCCAAAAATATAGCAGACACAATGACAAAAAACATATGTAAAATCAAAGTAGTAGAATTAAAGTTGGGTATTAAGATTAGACATTAAAATTAGAAGTGAAAAAGCAAGCAGATACTGATAACACTGATCATGTTGAAGCAGAATAAATATGGTTTAGTAGGTTGTACCAGTGGATTTATGAGTATCGGTGAGACCAGGGCAATAACCAGGTGGTGTGATCTTGATTGAAGAGTTCAGCTGCTTTAAAACTTATCACACAGATACTGAAGTAAAAGAATTAAAATTTTAAATACAATTCCAAAAGCCAATGTAGTGACCTCCTTACAGGTGTGATGTGGTCAGATTTCTTTCTTTCTGGCAGCGATACTGTGGGCACAGACATTTAGCCAGGTATGGATCAAAATTTCTAAAGTCTACAATATTTCTTACATGATAAAACCAAGCTGTAAACCAAATGCCTGGGAGTCTTCAGTGTGTGGCCCTAAACTATTTCTGAGGTTTGGGCCTTTCTATGTGCAGGGAGAGTATTGCTGTCCGGGGTGCTGTTGCCATTTGTTTCACTTGATCTGCAACAATTTTCACGTGGGTATTAAGTGAGAAAATATTAATCACAATAATAGTTAGTCAGACTTAAATAGTTGCTCCATCCCAACCACTTACAACAGTAAAGTCTATCCACGAATACATGAATTGTACTCCTATGATAATAGAATAAAGAAGTCACAGCAGAAACTTACTTTGGCTTGTGTATTTTTTCTTATCATACATGCATAACTTTGCTTACTTTCATTTTCATTTGCAAGACATTCGCTTGTAATTAAGTAGTTTTTTGTGAAGTGGTATCAGTATTTCCACATTATCTATAAATCTATATATCCTAAAATACTTCAAGAAAGTCAAAGTTAAAGTGAAATACTCAATATGCTTTCATACATTTTGAAACTGAAATCTTTCTGAAAGATCACACGCATTAATTATTAACTAGAAGTCATGATCAGATTGATGTGGCAGTCACAAAAAATGGAAACATATATTCAAGTATTAATGTGTACAGGTGCAGTGATTATGCTGCCAGGTCACAGCTGGCTGCTGACAACATGGGCTGTGTTTGCAAATTAACTGTGGCAATCATCAGAATTACTTTTGGTCTGTTTTGATCCTTGATGACAAAAGTTGGCTATACTTCCGTTGTTTTAAACATCGGCTCTGGCAAACTGGCAACTTGGTAAAAAAGAAATAAATTTTTGAAGTCGGCGTGTGATATTTTAATAAATAGCAGTGAACGTGGGGTTAGATTCTACATGTATACTAATGAAAAGCTAGACTACAGTCTGTTCTGTCCTCTCATTTATACTGTAAATGTGTGCTGTAATTTGATATCTGTAGCTTGGCTTAGAAATGTTTCTGCTGAGGATGTTATTGGCTTGACTTGATTATGTTCAGGCATAAATCACAACACGTGGTCAGAATGGCTCCTGTGGGGAATCACTGCTTATTGCTCTGTAACGTTCAAGTTATTGTTTTCCAGCTTGCACAAAGGCGCAAAGATTATATGCAGTGCAGGATATACAGTGTTTGTTATCAGCTTCTGTCCGTTTTCCTCTCGCTCTCCAAGACCAGTCAAACAGCTCTGCTCTGTTAATGAGCCTCAGCTCAGCTAGACCATTTTCTTTACCTCGTTAGTTCAGCTTATTATATTGAAAAGAAAGATTAGCTCATTTTTACCCGAGGAGCAAAAGGTGTGAGTTTACATACTATTGCACACAGACAACAACAAATGTGACTCTGTCTGATCTTATTTCACTTAAGCCCAAGTCCAAGTGTAGCTTTACTTGGTCTTACTGCACACAAGCAGCAACAAGGATGAGTTTACCTAGTCACAGAGCACATAAGTAGCAACAGGTGTGAGTTTACCTGGTCCTAGTCGACACAAATTGTAACAAACATAAGTTTAACTCGAGTAGGTTTAACAATGTATACATTTTTTGGCCTGGACTTCTGCATAGTTGAGTTGTGTTCACCTAAAATATATAATTCTTAATGTTGCAAAGCTATTTAGGCTGTTAGAAAAACACTGTTTCTCTTTACTGGTATTTGCAAGCACATGCAGGCTGTTTGAAATGCAGGTGTAATCATAAAATTAATTGAACGTGTATCCTACAAAGATCATAGTCCTATGAATATACTGTTTTTCTAATACAGAACTCAGACCTGACATTGCATCAGCTTCTGTTTTAAATTGACCCGAAATACCATTGCTGGTGACGAGAGCTGGGTCCTTCAGCTAGTACTCTGCAGGTCACGGTTAACCAAAAGGCTGGGTTTACTACATTCATAGGGTTGTTACTGTGGTGTATCCCAAACCTGAATTTTGGTACATACCAGCATGCTATACAGCCAGTTGAAAGGGTAGAAGCTTTTTACCCACAGCATTACAATCTCAACTAACCCCCCAACCTACGTGCTTGATATGACTCCTTAAAACAAAGGCGAGACAGAATGAGACTGTCACTGTTTGTATACTAGCACAGCGACACACAGCCCATAGGAGCTACTGGCAATGCTGTAGGCTATTTTGTTAAATTCTTGCTCAATCATTATTAATTCATGAGTCGTCAGTGTTTGTGGCTGTTCTCTCTTTGGAGTTCTCTACAATAACTTGGTAGTCTACAAAACAACAAAGTGCTGATGTGAGTATAAGCATTAAAAAAAGCAGTTTCTTGTTTTACTTTCAGTCCATCGCTGCCTCCCGCTGTATTTTTTCCTCTGCATTTCTGGTTGTTTTTTTCAGTCTGTCTCTTCATCTTGTTGTTTGTCTCTCCTTTGAAAATCCCCCTGGGTTCATGTACTGCCAACAAGTCCTTTTGTCCCTGCAAATGACATTTAAATGTTAACATCACTGTGGGTGTCCCCAAATTCTCACAGTGTACTTTGTCACTTCCCACCGTCTCTGCTGTGGCTGCTTCTTAGGGCTAGTTTCTGTGTGTAATAATATATTTTTAGTTGCTGTTGGCAAAACTTGGTGAGGGACATGGAGACAATTGTGTATGCTTTCATCTCATCATAACTGGTTTACTGGCCTTTTTTATTTGACTCAAGACAATAATTTGTTGAATGATTGTAAACTGTGCAATAGTCATTTGCCAGATTTTTTATCAGTATGTTTTAGAATAGACTTAAGATGTCATAGCCTTGCTCCTACCCACGTGTAGGATGGTACCGTGGTGGTACCATATGCACCGGGGAGTACCTTGAGCTCCTCAGGCAGACATCTTTTATCTTCCAGGGTCTCAGCTAAAAACTAAGAGAGACAGAGATTTGCAGTCAGGACCCTGAGGCTCTGGAATGAGCTCCTTAGGAAACCAGACCAGCTGTGTCAGTCACATCCTTAGCTTTATGTCAAACTTTTCTCAGTTTTACTTAAGTTTGAATTTTCTTTAAAGGTGTGAACAATGTCTGCACTTTCTACTGTTAGCTTTTTTCTATTCTAATATTTTGTTTTATTTCGGTTTCTATGGGAAGCATGGATTTTGTAACATGGATTTGGAAACGTGTTATGTAACCTTTCAAACATCTCCAGCCCTTTACCATACAGTCTACGCTCTGTATGCTCTGCACTTAATGCACAAACATGGTGTTATTCTTATCTCACCTTGTGAGATAAGATTGTAATTAAATAACT